>NC_142144.1:35920080-36227741 GCF_024610735.1 Ursus americanus
GTGAGTCACTGCAGCCCTGGGGAACCAAGGATCAGAAGGAAGGAGCAGGCCTCCAGCAAGTCTGCACCAGACCTGACCCAGCCGGGACAGGGCCTGGAGTGTCAGTGTGAGTGTAAGTGTGAGCAGGGGTGAGTGTGGCAGGAGCGCAGCTTCTCCTCCACACCCAGACCGCAATGCTTCCAATAAAGCCCCCCTGGTACCCATGGCTCTGTCTGCAATCTTGTTTGTGGCCCAGGCAGGGGAAGATAGGTATGAGAGGGAGAAAGAAGGTGGGATTGGGGGAAAGAGTAGTTGTACCCATTTGCCACACTTCATCCTGAGGGAACTTTCACTTCACTTATTTCTGGTCACTCCCCTACAGTCCAGCCAGAAGGCTCTCTTCCTCCCTCCCCAGACTAACTGGCGCAGCTATTTCCAACCTCCCACACCGGGTTAATTGAGCTCTCTAGGCTCTACTGCAGTACCCTCTACTGCCTCCAACCAGTGTGCTATGTTTACTGTAATAATCCATCTTCTCTACTGCTGTGTACCCATTCCTAGCCTGATATATTTGCTGATTGAATGACTGCCAGGACAAAAACCACAGGAAGATAAATTTCAGCTCAGAGAGCAAGGGCTGTGACCCTCTGGCCATTAAGTGACTTGGCCAAAGCCACTCACACATGAAATACTTCTGTAGGCTGCTCCATCTAGGCTGGGACCTCTCTGGAGACCTATTCCTCCTCAGACCAGAGTCATACAAGTGGTCTGGCAGAGGGCAAAGAAAGAGGAGAGAGGACTGGGAAAACAGTACTGGAGAGCGTCCCAAAGCTCTCATCTTGCTGCCTGGGGCTGAGGTCTCCAGGGAGAGAGCTCCAAAATCTGACTCCATCCCCACAAAAGAGGGTTCGGTGCTCTGACCGCATCCTGGTTAATAGGGCCCGACTCCGCCCCTTTAACGAAAGATGACCCTGGCTCCACCTCCAGCGAGACGCTTTGACTCCGCCTCCTCTGAAGAAATGCTCAGACTTCGCCCCTTCCGGGTAATAGGCAAGCCCCACCCCTGGAGCGCGACGGAGTCCCTATGACGTAACGGTAACGGTCTGTTTCCGGGGTGGAGCCAGGGAGGGCGGGAGTTTAGGCTGCGCCGACCCCTCAGCCCCCCTCCAGGTGATCCCAACCCCCTAAATCCTCACCCAGGGCCCCAAATATCCCAGGTCCATGACCGCAAAGCCTTTCGCCCTGACCCCCTGAATGTCCTAGGCCTCCGAGGTGACCGACCTCCTAATTCCTTAACGTCTGGTGCCTCCCAATTCTTCCATCCCACCCCGTCCCAATGTGGTAATTGAGGCTTCCCGGGGGCACCTGCCTCAGATTACCTGAGAACAGGTCAGACTGATCTGAGAATGACAGAGAAGGGGACCTGGGGTTGCGGTATCCTTGATCCAATCATGCCGCTCCCCAGGAGACGTTCGGAACCCAGGACATGTCGGGATTGAGGAGATACGAGGTGGCGCTGGAGGCGGAGGAGGAGTGAGTGGAGGCGGGTTCTGCGGAGGAGGAACCTAGCCGCTCCGGGGTGGGGGGAGGGCGCGAGTTCTCGGCGGGCGGGAGGCGTGGGGCCCCTCAGGGGGCGTGGGCTGCGGAGGGAACCGCCTCTAAAGGGCGGGGCGGAGCCTTCCAAGAGAGGGGCGAGGCGTCTGAGCGGCGGAGTGGTGGGGTCAGCCCCGCCCCGCCCGGGCCGGCTCGGCCTTCTCTCTGCAGGATCTACTGGGGTTGCTTCTACTTTTTCCCCTGGCTGCGCATGTGGCGGAGGGACAGGAGGTGAGGGGGCTGCGACACCGCGGACCCGCCCGGGGCATACGAGGCTCAGCCTCAGGAGGACGGATGGGGGGAATCCGGGAGTCCCCTCCCCGCCTCATGCCAGTGTCGGGTTGCCCCACAGCTCGGCGCATCCCCGGGAGCAGAAGCTGGAGCCTCTGCGAGGCCTGATGAGCTGTCTGTCAAGCGGCCTGGGCCCTGCCCCCCAGCGCTCGGGTCGCGGCCTCCCCCGCCGCACCCCCACCGCCACTGCCCAGCCAGCCGGTGCATTAAAGATTTAAACCGAAGCCACCGTGCTGCCCTCCTGACTCTGCCGCCGCTGCCACCATTCGGGCTGGGAGCCCCTCTACACGCCTGCTTTTCGTTACTGACAGGGCCTCCCTCCCTGATAGGGTGCCCTTCCATATCCAGGCCCCCCCGTTATTACTAAGGATCCCTCATCAGTGTCAGCCTCCCATTACTGTTGTCACTGACTGCCCTCCGCCACCTAACCCCCTCCCCCCCCCAACACACACTTTGCCTCAAATAGCCTATATGCCGGGAACTAAGTAACCCTGTCCTGGTCTTCCTCCAGGCCTATCCCCACATTGATGTGTTCCACCTTCCTCCTAGACACGACTTTGTCAGGTGTCTGGAGAATCTTCTTCTGAGAGAGAATCCAAACTATTGTAAGCCCAGAGTTGTAGGAAGTAGGCTGTGAGAGGAGGGAAAGATTCCTAGACGCTGACTCCCTCAGCCTGCCACAGGGGAGTGACTTGGGACTGTTGGAGAGCTTTCCTACAATTAATACCACAACTTCTGGCTCCCCGTCTTTTCCCAGGTTTAAAGACACTTGGCATCAGCTTACCTAGCAGTTTTTGCTGTGTCCCTAGGAGAACCCAAAGGCCATGGCTCCCTGCCACCCTTGTCTTGTCACCTAGTTGACCTGAGACGCTCTGGCTCCTAAAGTGCTGAGGATGAGGGACTTCCAGTGGGCCTGATTTCAGTTAGGGACTGGGCCCAGCACCAGAAAAAATACCAGAAGATTACGTTAAAGAGACAGCCCAGTTGATGGGTGGGGGCAAAGCTAATTTTCATCCTGGGGCTGCACTTGCCACAGCAGATTGTGGCTGGGGAGAAGACTTGGCCCTATCTTTGGAGTAGCCAAAGGGGAGAGAGGGGTGTATACCCAGAAGAATTCATTTCTTGCCTTCCCAGGTATCTGGACCGATTGGTCCAGGAAAGACCACAAAGTATGTGACAGACAACCAGCTGATGGAGATCTGTGATAAGTAAATGGCACCCCAACAGCTGCGCCCGAGCTTTGGGGCACAAGTCCAGACTGGAGGGTGGGAGAGAGACCGTAAGGCCTCTGGTACTAGCAGTTCAAGAGGAATGAGCTCTGGGTTGTGGCCACTTCAAGAACGGACCCAGGTTCCTGAGCCATTTCTGCAAAATGTCTATATCAAGAACCCTGTCAAAAGTGGAGTGCCCTGTCCAGCCCTGGGCCTACACCTCACCAGGACACTGTCAGAATTCCTGAGTACCCGCAAGGCAAACTCCAGGCAAGGGCCTTCAAGCCTCACCCCAGACATGAAGGAAGAGAAGCTTAAGTTGTTCAGCATGGGAGGGGGACTAGTTCTTACTCTTGGAACTGATGGTCCCTCCTGATTGTTTCAGCAGCCCTGCAGCAGAAAGATGCCCAGGACAGGTTTGAGTCCCTATCCCAAGAGAAGGCCTGCCCCTTAGAGGATAGCTGGCCACAGAGCAGAAGGCTGCAGAAGGCACCCTTGCAACAACCAGATAAAGTCTGGATTACTGGGTTATGACTCAGTTGATGTTTCAAATACAGAGCAAGACTTGAGGGTTGAAATCTCCAGACCAGGAGTGGGAAATTATTCAAGGGGCACTAAACTTAGCGGCTTGCCTCCACCATAGGCAGTCCCCAGCTTCCTGGAAAGGACAAGAGAAGGAGGAGGATTTTGCTTTAGGGGGTAAGGGGAAGAAGGGAGTGGGGTCTGGGCATGGGATTAGGAGAGAAGAGACAGGAAGGAGAGGAGAGGTTGGGGCTTTAGCAAGGGGATGGGATGCAGAATGTATACTGGGGGGTGGGGGGTGTATTACCGACCTGGGTGGGCAGCAGGGAGAGGCTGGAATTTGAATAGAACAAAAGAGAGGTAACTGAGCTCTTGAGTCTGATGTCTCAATAAGCCAGGATTGGTTCTGGAAACCCCAGCCCCCTGCTGGCAAGAGGCTGGCATTTCTGGGACAGGACCAGGCAAAAACGGGAAGGTAAGATTTCTTGGGTCTTTTTCCTGTTTGACAGCAGCAACCTGGCACCAAAGAACTTTATCTTCTCTCATCTTCCCACCTTATCCACCCCATCCTTCCTCCCTGTCTCACATCCTGAGCCCCCACCTCAGCATCCCGAAGGTATCCCGGTAGCACCCAGCTTCTCACTCTGGATGTGACTGTCCCAGCCAAGACTCATCCTCAGCCAGAAGAACTTACTTTAGGGACCCATACCCATCAATTTTTCCTGATAAGACAGACAGGCTAGGGCAGGAAGTGGAGAGGGGAAAATGAAGGCAAGTTGGTGCTGGCCTGCCCTCTGCTCCCACCCCACCCACAATTCCCCTATCAGAATTTGTGTGTACTCAGATGATTGTGTGATTGAATGATTGTGAAGACACAACTATGTGGGAGTGGGACTTTGAGTACAACTGGGGCTATGTGATTCTGTCTTTGGTTGTCTGACCATGTAAGGTGGACTGAGTGATTGAGGTGTGACTGAATGTGACTGGGTATGTGAGTGTGAATGTCCATCGTCGGATGCCACTGTGGATACTTAGGTGCCCTTACTCAGTCACTGTACCATCAGTCTTCACATCATGCACCACCTGTCTCTCCAGCTTCTCTGTCCAGGGCTTAGAAGCCATAGGAAATAGCAGCCCTAGAAGAGGAAGGGGTCTGTGGCAATTAGGGCCCAGGAATGTCACAGGATGAGCAATACGTCTTCACCTGCCTCTGACTCACCTGGTGCCCCAGGTGAAAGGCACCCAGATAAAAGGTAGGGGAGGAGGAGGAGAGAGAAGTATCCAGGCTGAGCAGCATGAAGGGGCCCTCATCCACATGCAGCCTCCTGCTGCTACTGTTGCTGCTGAGCCCAGACCCTGGAGCGGGTGAGTGCTTGGGGGTGGGGGGGGCGGTCTAGAAGGTCAGGGATTTGGGTGAACGGGATGGAGGGAAAGGGACCCAGGAGTCCATCCTCCAGATGTCTGATGGAAGGGTTTGGGTCAGGAGCCCTCTGAACACATGGCCCCATTGTCCCCTAGCACTGCCACTGCCAACCAGCATTACCTGCTGTACTCAGCTCTACCGCCAGCCACTCTCGAACAAGCTACTGAGGAGGGTCATCCGGGTGGAAGTGCAGGAAGCTGATGGGGACTGTCACCTTCAGGCCTTCGTGTGAGCTCTGACCCTCCCCCTCATCCTGACCCCTGACTCTGACCTCAGTCCCAACCCCAATCCCAATTGCTAATTCTGATGCTGACTCAGGTTTTCATCTAGCCTTTGCCCTAACCCCTGGACCCTAACTTCATCCCCAAGCTATCACGATGGCTTTGGACCTTTCCTTTCCCAGGCTTCACCTGACTCGACGCAGTGTCTGCATCCACCCTCAGAATCGCAGCCTGGCTCGGTGGTTTGAGCGCCAAGGGAGGATGCTCCAGGGGACTCTGCCTAACCTGAATTTGGGGCTGATAGGGAAAATGGACCAGGGCCCTCAGTAGCCGAAATAATAAAGCAGCATTGGTCAACAGTCTCTGACTGTGGTTTCCAAGTTCTATGCATTCTCCTGTGAGCCCTGAATCTGAAGCTGGGAGACATGTCAATAAACAGAAGAACCTCCTCGTTCTCTTTATTCACATCTTCACAAACCCCTCCAGGGGCAAGGCCAAGCACCAAGGAGCCACAGATACTCCCCAGGCACCTACATGCATACATTTAGAGAACACATGTTCCCTACCTCACATACACATGGGCACACATGGACACACACATACACATCTACACACATTCCTCAGGGGGACCTCCCACTCCGAGATGAAATGAGAGGTCCAGGCACCTTTCAGCTGGCAAGTTTGGAACAGAGTCTGACAGAACTGGGCTCCAAACAGAATCTCCAGCTGAGACCACTCCCCGCCCTCCTGCCTCCATGGGGATCTACTATCCTGCCTGGGTTCTATCTGTCTGTCCATCCACACCAGCAAGACAGAGTTATAGGTGGATCAGCTGAAGCCCTCCTGGGTCATCTACAGGTTTGGGGCTCCTAGAAGAAGCAGGAGGCAAATCAAGGGAGATAATAGGACTAGATTTTGGCCCAGACACCCTGAGAATGAGGGAGGGGACCCAGCTCTGAGCCCAACACCAAGAATGAATAGGGGAGCCCAGCTCTGATTGAAACCCAACACCCTGAAGATGAGGAAGTGTTCCTAGTTCTGGGCCCAGGTACATCAAAAATAAGGGAGGGGACCCAGCTCTGATCCAGGATAACCCAAGAATCAGGATAGATATCCAGCTCTGAGCTTAACTCAAAATGAGGGGGGCCCATCTAGGAACCCCAATACCATGTGAGAGAGGGAAGAGACCCAACTCTGAGCCCAAGGACTCGAGAATGAAAGGTCCATCCCTGAGCTCAGACATCGTATGAATGAGGTGACCCAACTCTGATTCCCAACACCGTTACAATGACTAGAGCATCTGGCTCTTAATCCAGACACTCAAAATGAGGGTACACATTCTGATCCCAAACCTTAGATGTCCTACTCACCTGGAAGCTTGTCCACTGGAATCACTGGAGCCAAGAACCTAGGCTTTTGGGGTGCATCCTTCCCATCTGGTCTCAGTCTCAGCCTGGAGCACAAAAAGGTAGCTGTCTCCCTGACAATGTTGGGCATCTCTGTTTCCTCCGAAACAGTGTAGTAGTAAAGGGTCAGGAAAGAAATCAGTGAAAATAATGAAGTTGGGGGCTGGAGGGAGAGGGGGAAGTTGTTCCAGAATCAGAGAGTTTCACTGGGAAATCATGAAGCGTGGGAATGGGTGTGGTCTGTGGGTATCAGAACATCTGTGTGGGATCAGAATCTGAGGGGCCAATGGCAGCTACTTACCAGAGCCCCAGTGCCAGGGCCCCAGCTGCCAGTCCCAGAAAAGAGAAGATTCCCAAAGATGCCAGCACTGCTACCTGTTCCAGAGGGTCTCTGTGGTCTGAGGGGGAGGGTCACATGCCACTGTCAGAGCGAGGCTTCCTGGTCAAACCCTTTCTCTCTGGGGCTTTCCCGTCCTATACAACCTTTGTTCACCTGCCTAACCTTACCAAGTGGCCGTGGGTCTGGCAGGAGGGAGGGCCTGGGGGGAGCTGGGCTGTCTGCCTGAGGCTCCTCCTCCAGCTGCTTCTGTGGCTGTCCCCCAGCTGGTATCTCCTTCGGCAGGGGCCCTGAAGGGAGGCGAGACCTGAGGAGAATTGTCCACAGGCGGTGGCGGTGGAAGACAGGGCCTGCCAGGGGAGGACAGGGCCTGGCTTGCACCCAGGGGTGCCCAGGAGGTGGAAGCCGAAAGGGTAGAGCCAGCTTCTGGGGACCTAGCAGAGGTGAAAGCTGACGGGCAGGGCTTAAGCTGGGGGTGGGGGGGCTGCGGACAAGCAAGGCTGAAGACTGGGACCTCAATGCCACACCTTCGTGGCAGGACACGTGCATGCAGCCCACTCGCACACCCGTCCGGCCGACAGGTGTTGTGGGACAGGCCTACAGCCCGCGCACCAGGTAGTCTCTCACCGGTGCTCGGAGTCCCCCAGGCCTCAGGACTCCAGGCACTCCAGGTGCCAGCGTCCAGAAAGTCCCGGGCACTGACCCGTACAGCATGGGGCAGCCCAGCCACAGCGTCCGTGATCACCTCTTCCAATCCTGCCGGCTCCACCTGGGAAGGAAGATGGTTCCTTGGCCCGTTATCCAGGTTGTAAACACCAAGCCTACCTGCCCCCAGCCTTAGTTAGCAAAGGGCAGCGTTTCCTCCCAGTCTGTCCCTGTCAGACTGGTGGAGCTATCTGAGCCTCACGTGGCGTGGCTGGTGATGTCAGGTCTACGCCTAGTGTTTGGAAGACAAAAGCACATAGTGGTTACAGAGACAAGTTGTGCCATCGGGCTGCCTGGGTTCAAATCTTTTCTGTAGCACTTACTGAGTGACCCTGGGCCACTCTGTGCCTTGGTTTCTTCATTTGTAAAATCGAGGTGAATATACCTAAACAAGATAATGAATGTCAAATGTGTAGTACGGTGCCTGGCGGGCAGGCGGTGCTTCATAAATACTGATCATTATCTGAGGCAGCTGCTCCCCAGACTTGATGCCAGCCAACCTTTAACATCTTCAGAGGTGGAAATTCACTACTGTCCTCATCTGGGTATATGAATGTTTATATGAGAATGTGCCTCTGGGTGAAAGGCACTCCTTTTCCTAGAAAAGTCATTCGTAAAAAGCCACTCCTGTCTTCGCACAGATGCGCTTACATCAGAGTTACAGCCCCGCCGGGCAGGGGCTAGGCCTATCGGGCCCTGCTGCAATGCCAGCCCCTGGCACAAAGGCTCACCCATGGAGAGCACTCTACTGGGGGAGGCGACAGGGCTTTGGTGACCTGCCAGTGCGCCAGAAAGCCATGCAGAAGAACCAGGAACATGAAACCAGAGGCAGAAGCCATAGCCCCAGACTGAGACACACTCCAGGCCTCACCGTGGACCAGGCTGGATGCTGCGCGGGACGGTACTGCAGTCGGAACTTGAGCAGGAAGTGGGGCTGGCGGGGCCAGGAGGCAGGGTACGTCCAGCTGGCATGCAGGCGGCGGGGGTAGCCGGGTACCGACTCTACCCGAAGCCCCTGGGGTGGGTCAGGGCGCACTGAGGGTGGTGGAGACACAAAGTCAGGACGGACAACAGGTATCCATCCCTTCCCTACCACCTCCCAAGGGAAGGTGGGTGTATGCCTAAAGGTACCTGAGGGAGGCACTTCCAAGGGGTTTGGGGAGATCTTAAGCTTCATCATCCTTTGGGCTCAGAACTTGTCTGTCACCCCTATTATAAAATGAGCTGGGGCACCTGGGTGGCTCAGCCAGTTGAGCGTCCAACTCTTGGTTGCGGCTCAGGTCATGATCTCAGGGTCGTGGGATGGGGCTCACGCTGGGCTCCGTGCTCAGCGTGGAGTCTGCGTGTCCCTCTCTAGCTCTTAGCTGAGCTTTAGTTCCCCCCTCCCACATACGGATCAAAAGGAAAGAGGGGCCAGCAAGGGCTTACACTGGGCAGGGAGGGCATGAGACATGGCTGCCTTCAGCACAGGGCCTAGAAGCAGAGGCAGCTCTGGGGCGAGGCACCCAGGAAGGACTTGCGGGCTAGGCAGCCTGGAAGGGGAAGCAGCAGCAGCCTCTAGAGGCTGAGGTAAGCCTGTCCCCCCGGGCTCTGATCTCTTTGGCTTCTTAGTCTCCGCGGTAGCTATCTGTGTGCTATGTCGGAGGGAACTGTTCCGGAGCTCTGGCAGGTGGAGGTTCTGGGTTGGGATATCTGTACTCTGGAGTCCATTTGGGGTCTCCGAGGTGGGCTCTGAGGGAGCAGTAGGAATGCGTACTCACGGATGCTCTGCAAGCTCACATCCAGCAGGCGTGTGCTGGCCCCCAGGGGGTTCACCTCAGTCACATTTATTCGGTACTGGCTCCAGAACTCTGCCCCACGGACTACACAGCGGGCAGCCCCTGGGGGTTCCTGTGGGCATGGCCAGGGCCCTGTGGATGGACTCATCCTAGGAGGGAGGATGTGGTCTTGGGCTTCGGAAATGCTCATGGTGGGATCCAGATGGAGCCCCCACCCTCCCCCTTACGTCCTACCTCAGGCCATCAGCTCCTGGTACAGTCTTCTTCCTGGCAGGGAGGGGGCCAGCTGAGGTCAGGAAGGAAAAGAGGACCCTCCCTCTCTCTCTAAGGCCTTCCTCGGGACCTCCCTCACTGCCTCCCGTACCCAGGTTGGGCCTGCACACCCAGAGATATAGGCATACACACCCAATCATGCACACACCTGTAGGAGGTGAGGTAGCGGGTGGGTAAACCGCTGACCTGACTGGGGCTCCAAGTGCAGGAGAAGTTCTCATAGTCAGCTGCTTGGCAGGAGACAACAGGGCGGGCTGGGGGGTCTAGAGGCAGAAGGTGCAACTGGATTCTGAGAAGTCCCCAGGTCCTTCCCATCCTCGAGAGCTTACTCAGGGTCTGGATTCCCTCAGGAGCCCCTTGCCTCATCACTGTCACCCAATACTCCCTCCCCAACTCACAGCCCAGCTGTAGGGTCACAACGCCCCCAAGTGCACCATCCAGGGTCCGGCAGATGTAGGCGCCTTCATCAGTGCTGTCTGCCCGGGCCAAGACCAGTTCATGCCCCAGCCCAGAGTCAGGTCCCTGGAGCAGCCTTGTCTCCCCGTCCCGAAACCAGGACACCGGGGCCCTGGGGGTGAGATGAGGTGATGACAGAGGGAAGATTTGAAGTGTAAGCCATGCCACAGCTCTCCATTGGCTTCTCACTGTGCTTGCAATAAAACCCAGAGTCCTTTAAGTCCTTTAAGTCCAGGAGCTTACAAAGCCCCTGGTGATCTAGCCCTTGCCTTCCTTTCCTTCCTCAGCTCCTCCCTCTCTCCCCCTCACCCATTACACTCCAGTCACATTGGTCTTCTTTCTGTTTTAAGAGTATTGAGCTCTTCACACTTCAGGGCATTTGCACTAGCTGTTCCCTCTGTCAGGAATGCCTATACCCCAACCTGTGCATGGCTGCCTCTTTCTTGACCTTCAGAAATTAGCTTCAATGTCACCTCCTCAGAGAAGCCTTCCCTGATTACCAATAGAAAGTAACCAATCAGTTATCCTCTTCCACATCACTTTCTTTTGATTTTCTGCCCTGCAGGTACCAACAACTGGCAAGATTTGTATTTGCTTATTATCTCTCTGCCCTACTAGAATGTAACCTCTGCAAGGGCAGCCATCTGGCCAGACTTGTGCACTGCTAGATCCCAGAGCCTAGAACAGACCAGGGACTTAGCAGGTGCTCAATACATGTTGGTTAAAATTTTCTGTCGAATAAGGTTTGAGGGTTAGGAGAGCTAGAGAGGTGAGGATGGGAGGGGCACGAGGACTGGACAGAGTCAAGAAAGGGTCATGAGTGTCAGCCCAATGGGCAGGTGGGGCACTTACCCAGCAGTCACTCCAGGGCAACACAGTGTCATGGACCTGCCAGGCTGCCCATACTGGACCCCTGTGGAGGGCACTTCTGAGGAAAGGCTCTTCCTTTCCCTCTCTCCCATCCCAGCCCCACTTAGTGAGCACGACAGGGTAAGCGGCAGACTTTTAAGCCCTGGGTGGGTCATTGGGTCAAAGTATCACGTTATAATCTAGAGACAGAGGTCAGAAGACAGGGTAGAGAAGGAATGTTACCAGGTCGGATGTCAGGGGTTGGGGGTCACAGATTAGGCACGGAAAGGGTCCACAGTGAGGGTGGCAAGTCAGAAATCAGAGTTAGAGTCATACAGCAGGATTCTTCTCACCTGGGGGGCCCCAGGCCTGGGGACAGGGGGAGGCGGCAGACACCAGGGCTATAGCCACGGCCAGCAGGACCCTGCTCAGCCCTGAGCAGCTGCTGCTCATCTGGAAGGAGAGAGGCAGGGTCAGCAATCCCCCATTCCCAGATGGGAGCCTAGAGCCTGCCTCCTCCTCTTCTAAACTGGGACTTTCTAGGAAGAAAACTGGTACCAAATGGGGTAAGGATATCAGAAAATATTGGGGGATCTGATCTAAGATCCCCCTTTCCACCATACACCCAGTGCTGCATGTTCATACATGCAAACACACACACACACACACACACACATACCCTCCATCTCAGTCCTGGGCCTACGGCCCAGAACAAAAGCCGGAGGCGACAGACTGTGCCAGCAGTCCCCGCCCCCCCCCGCGCCCCCGCCCCACACACCACCCTTGGCGCCCACCCCTGGCACCAAGTGCTGGCACCAACTCAGTCACTCCCATTAACTCCTCCAGCCCAGCTGCTGGGAATGCCAGTGTCCACCCCAACCTGGCCCAGGGCTAGTCATTGCCTCTGATTAACCTGAGACAGCCTTCATCAACCTTGGGTGGGGGGCTGTCATGGTGGGTCTGAGCCCACGCTGTATTCCTAGCAGAAGGCCTAGCCCTGATCTGGCTGCCAGGCCTCTTCTCTCCTGGGCCTGGCTCCTTGGGCCACTCATCTGGGCCTGACTCTGGAATCTTGCTGCTCTCGAGCCTGTGAGGCTGGATGGGGCTAGGGTGCAGGCTGAGGCTGCAGAGTTAAGCAGATCCAGATGCCTTGGCTGCTGCCAGAGGCTGGGGGTGGGCAAGGAGCCAGGACATGGAGACAGGGTGTCGGGGAGGGGAGAGAAGGCTGAGAGGAGTGAGGAGCCTGCAGGGAAAGGGGCCTGGGGTGGAGGCCACAGGACCAAGAGATGCTCCGAGATCAAGACTGGGAGGTGGTGGGGCTTCAGGGAGGGAGGCAAGGGCTGGGCTAGGGCAGCGGGAACTAGAAAGGCAAAGGAGGTCACCAACGCTTGTGTATGGTAACCACCACTTGTGAGGGTGCTGGGAGAGAGGGATTCTGGATGGGAGGAGAGCAGGATGAGAAAGGCAGTGGGGAAGTGGTCATGGGGACAGGAGAAGGAGCAGATAGGGAGAGGGCCCAGGCAGGCAAGGGCTCTGAAAGAGGAAGAACACAGACCCTTCCCAAGTAGAGCAGAGCAAGGGCCTCCATGTGTCTGTGTATCTGTCCGAATGTGTCTAGTAGCTCACGCCCCCCCACCCCCACCCCAGCCACATTTACCCTGCTCGGCCCCGCCCTACCTCGGTGATCCCAGTGGTTGAGTGTCCATGGCCTCTAGGACTTCCTCCCACCAGCTACAGCACCCGTCTCAGCTCCACTCAGTTCTGGGACCCCAGAACCATCCCCTCCTTCCCCTTCCCTCCTCTGCCCCTCTGGGCCCTAGAGCTCAGCCTCCCTGAGCTAGGCCCCCACCTCCCTCCTTCCTCCTCCCCTTTCGTCCCCCTCCCACCCGAGGCCCTGGGAAGGGAAGAGGCCTCCCCCCAGTCTGGAAAGGAAGCCACAGGCACAGCCACGGGCCAGCAAGAGGGAAAGGAGGGCTGCTTATGTCCCTGTCAGGGAGAGGTTCCCTATGTTTTCACCCAGCCACATTCACGCGTGGATTCACTAAGCACAGTCAACAAAAAGACACTCCCTTGAACACACGTGGACATAACCAATGAAAAATCAGACACAGACTCATGCCCCCACTCTTTTCACTCCCCAGCAAATATTTCCTTAGGGCATAGCTCACTGTTTTTTGAGGGGAAGAGAGGCCCCAGGTTGGGGGGTATAAAGAAAATCCAGAGTCCAGTCCCTCCGCCCCTAAATGTTCCAGCCATTTCTTACCTCCCCCTCCACTCTTTGGGCCCCAGCACCAGGAAATGCCTTTGGTCCCTTGGTGCCAGATATACAAGACCCACACTTACCCTCAGACACACACTCTCAGATATAGCCACTCACAGTCACATGGATACACTCAGACATCCTCACTCAGACTCACCCATACCCTCACACACACAGACACTTAGCACGCTGCCCCTGGGCTGGGGTCACAGCACTCCCTAAAAGCAAATCCTCATAAGGGTTTAAGTCCCCTCTTCCAGGCAGCTCTCAGCGTGGGAGATCCCACATCTCATCACTGCTCCAGGCCCCCATGTAGCCAAAGAGACAAAGGTGAACAGGGGAGCTAAGCGTAGGGGTACAGAGAGAGACAGAGAGGCAGAGGATGTGAGAGGCAGGTACACAGAGAGACCTGGGGAGACAAACCTGTGAGGAGACACAGAGGACTGACAGCTCTAGGAAGACAGTAGCAGGGAGAGAAAAAGGAATAAAAGGAAACTGAGGGAAACAGAAAATAAGCAGTAGACCGATGACAGGGATTCTAGACACAGAAGGGAGGGAAGAAGACAAGTGTGTTGGGGTGGCTCTGTCTTTGCTGGACATTAAGTAGAAAGGTCAGTCCCACTGACTACTGAAGTTGGTCGCCGAGATACAGCACAGCTCCACTCTTACCAGTCGGACACAGGACACAGGACACACACACGATGCAAGTCTCACTCTCACTCTGCTACTACCCAAGTCACACAATGGAACACACGAACCCAGCCACCCACTGTCACACAGGCAGACACAGTCTTAAACCCCACAGAGACCTTCCCAAAACACTCCCCATGTGGTCACAGGCCCTCTCACACACAAACACGAACCCAGTCTCTCACCAAAAACTGCACGTTGGCAGAAACGCACAACCCCACGCTCGCACAGCCACATGCAGACTCAGCCACATGTACACGGACACACGCAGTCATACTAACTGACAGCTGCACCAAGTGATACTGTCACAGGTCCACACGCTGACATCGTCACACACAGCCCAACAGTCACACGCACACACTGACAGTCCGTCCGTCAGTCCAGGCCCTCCAGATCGCACACTAGCTTGCCCCGCCCTCTCCTGGCAAGCCTTCCTCTGGTACTCCCGCCGGCCCCACCAGGCCTCACCTTCTGCGGCCTCCGCCGCCAGCGCCCTCCGCCCTCGCCCTCTGCCCCGGCCTCTACTCCCTCCCGCCCTGGGGCCCCCGCAGAGGGGGCGGCTCCGCCCAGGCACCAATGGAAGAACCGGGGTGAAAAAGGAGGGGGTCTGGGCCCATTGGAGCCTCCAACTGCCAATCACCTCCACCCCACCTCTGCCGGACACTTCCTGTCCCGTCCGGGACTGAGGAGACTGCTGGGGGACAGAGTCTGGAGCTGGATTCCTGGGTCCTCGCCTACAGCCCTGCCCTCCCGGGACAGCAGGACTGGAAGTTTCAGGCCCCTCCTCCTTACAGCAGTCCAAAACCAAAGCCTTAAGTTCAGTGGCGCCGGGGCCATTGGGCAGGTGACTGGAGAAGCTGAAGGTGCCCCTGACTCCAGATAAGGAGGGCTCTGTGGGGCAAGGGTTCTCAACCCCGCCGGACATTGTGGTTTTTAAACTGCCAAGCCACACTCCAAACCAATTAAATCCGAATCTCTGGAAGCCGGCCTTGGCATCAGTGTTTAAAACTCCCAAATGATTCCAAAATGCAGCCAAATCAAGGGTGTAGGGCCAGGTGCTTGTGTAGGTCTAGGCCTTAAGAAACCAGCCTCCCCATTCAGGGTTCACATCTACTCCCCAGTCACTGGGGTCTCAAGGGAGATGTGTACAAGTCTTTCTGAGCTCCTTCCAGACACTCCAAGTCCCAGACCTTACCCCTTCAGGGTCTCAAGGAAGAAAAAACCCTGGACTAGAGGGCAGGCGGCCAAGGTTCTCCCAGGCCAAGTCAACACTGTCTAGTCTTGGCATGATAGCCCCTCCCAAACTCACGTGCCTTGAGAGAAGAATGAAGATAAAAAGCCTCAGGCCATCCTTGCATTGCTCACAAGCCCTATCCTTACCTGAAAGTTTGGAGGGCACTAGGTGGCAGCAGGTCTCCTGGGTTGTGTGCCCTATTATTGCCACACAGTCATACCATCTTGCCAAGGAAACAGGTCCCAGAGGGAAGGGGGCAGACTCAAGGTCCCCTACTTCCAGTGCTGGGGCTCTTAACTCTGATAGCCCCTCCCCTGCCAGAGCTACTTTCTTCCTTTCTTCCCCTGCAATGATTGGGGCATATGGGCAACACAAGTGTGGACAGCCTGCCCACACATGCTACAAGTGAGTCTAGAGAAGAAAAGGACACAAAGCCATGTACACGTTCCCTACTCACCCCTTCAGCCCATGTGGGCTGGAGCACAGCCAAGCTGCAGCCACTCACAAAGCCAGGATTCTGGCCAGCAGCCCAGTGTCTGTCCACTGACCACTGGGACCAGAATCCTGCTCACCCGCTCCCCACCAAACCCTCAGGCCTAGGCTTTTTGAGCTGACATATCATCCTAGGGGTGGTGGTGCAGGGGGCTCCGGCCTTCCCAAAGCCTTAGCCACAGACAAGAACTCAGGATTTTAAAAATTTCTTCAACTGTGATGCCTTTGTTACTCCAGGAATAAGAATCTATAGGCCAGACATAACATTGAGTATTCATTTTGTTCAGAGATTTGGGGTGGAATTTTTGTACTCTTTTAAGTTTTTGCATTGCACATCTGCAGGCAAAGAAAAGTTGTGGCTGGTGCTGTGCCATCAGCCTTTAACCCAGATCCCTGATGATTATAGTTTAGACTCCTCTGTCACTAGAATATGTGATTAAAGTTTGAGAAACACAGTTTAGTTTTATTGATCCCACATCTTCCCAACCCTAGGCACTGGTTCCCTCAAGCAGAAGGCCCTGTGGTCAGCGTGGTCAAGCGATGGTTGCTGTCTCCCTATCCTTCTGCCCCAGGCGGTAATGAACCTCAGGAAGTGTCCTTAGTCTCTCTGCAGCCTGGAAGGAAACAGGGGGCAATCACGGAGGATAAGGGCTGCCCAGAATGGTGGTGTGGAGTGGTATAAGTGGAACAGTAGTAACAAGTGCCTAGGAGGCAGGCTTGTAGGACCAGGAGCCTGGTGATAAGGACGGCCAGAGTAACCAGAGGACAGAGCTGAGCAGCTTCTGAGTCCTTAGGAATGCCTAGGTTATAGAGGCTTTCAGGGTCATGACTGGGCTCCCTTGGGGAAATGGTAGACAAAGGGAACCCAAGGACTGAGGGTGCTCTGAAATCTGACCTGCTCAGGGGTGAGGTCCCTCTGAGCCTGGGCAAGCATTTCATAGCCAACCATGAATTTCCGGACGGTGGCAGAGCGCAGGAGTGGAGGGTAGTAATGAGCATGCAGCTGCCAGTGATCCCAGTTGGCTCCAGCCTCTGATCCTGTGGGAGCCCCTGACAGGAAGAAGAGATAACAAGGGAGAGCCATTTTTTAGTTCTTCAGTCTAGCCCCTACCCCCAAACCAGGCTAGGTACCTGAAAACTACATCTCCTAGCATCCTTGCCAGTGAGTAGACCAGGCATTGGAAAATAACTGGGAGACGTAGTTTCACCAAGTTTGCTGTTCCACCTTCAGTCCCAGCAGCCCTGCTCAAGACACTTCCCCCAACAAATATTTCAAAGCCTGCTGGGGGTTGCAGTCCACTGAGCTTGGTCTCAGGACCTCAGATACGGTGTTGGGGCTAGGTATGGATGCTCAAAAAACCTTACCATGCCAGCCCATGGAGTAGGGAAAGGAGGTCTCAAATAGGTTGTCATACTTGGTCAACAGCTTCTTCATGATGGAAGCTAGATCTGGAATCAGAGCCTGACTCTCAGCCTGGGGCCAAGATGCAGGCCCTACTAGAGCCATCCCCATCCTATGCCTGGTCCCAGAGTCCCAGCTGGGAGACTCACCATCACGCTCAGCAGGGGTCAGTTCAGGCAGGCGCTGCACATGCCGACGGGGCAGCAGCAGTGTCTGGAAGGGCCACACTGCCCAAAAGGGGACCAGTACTAACCAGTGCTCACTGGTTAAGACCAGACGTTCCTGGGCAGACCAAGTGGAGATAAAGTCATCAAAGTGGGGGTGGGGGATTATCAGCAAATAGGCAGGAGAAAAAGAAAAAATGTACCAGAATCTGATGGCTTCTCATCACTCCACCACTACCACCCTAATGTAAGCCACCACGATTTCTCCTTTAGATTATTGCCATCAAGTCTCTCTACTATTTCCCTTCTACCCTTCTCACACACCTTTCTCTTTGGGGGTGAGGTTAGGGGTTCCTTGGGAAAATGGGGTCTGGCTTTTCCCCACCTTTCTGAGCAGTTCCTGGTGACCATATTCCATTAGCAGGGGCTCTCCATGTTGACTCTGATAGGCCCGCTGAGATCGCTCCTCACGCTGGGCAATATCTGGCAGAAAACTACTGGCCCACACCTGTCAAGGGGCAGGAGCAGAGAAGAGCTGGCAGCTCCTTCACCTCCAAGCCTCCACATTACTAGCATACTTATTCTGTCCCTCCAGTTCCCTTCCCCACAGTACTGCCTTGGACTCACCCCAGAAATCCACTGGAGCCCCTGACACACTTACCTGGCAGTGGGGATGGGGGTTGGAACAGCCCATCATGGCTCCTTTGTTTTCAAAGATCTATCAGGTAGAAGTAGGGAGCTTTACTAGCTGAAGAGACACCAAATGAGCCTCTCCCGACCACAACCTGTGAAAACAGGAATACTACTTCCCAGCACCAAAGCTGCACCACCCCTCCCTGCCCATCCAGGGGAGGGGGCAATCTCACAGACCTGCACCCAAGGGTACCGGGCTCCCAGCTCCTCTGTCACTGAGGCCCATGCATCGACGACAGCGCGGATCTCGGGGACTGACATGAGTGGTAGTGTTACATCGGACCAGGGGTGGAAGCACATGACCTTACTAGGTGGTGTCGGAGGGAGAAATGACAGAGATATAGGGCTTGGCTGTACTAGGGGCAGGGCCCAACCCTCGTGCTCAGTCCAAGCCCTGGGTTGAAGGTAAGAGAGGAAATCCATAGTTACCAAACTCCTCGAGCAGCCTCTGCTTGGAAAAGGGGATGATCACTGGGTCCTGAGATAAAAGGGTATCACTCTCTGCAACAGAAGTCCCCCAAGAGGTCCAGCCTCTCTTCCCCCCCAACAGCATCTAGAGCCAGGTTACCTGGATTGGGGGCATCAGGCTGCAGAGCTGGAAAGTCGTTGTCAAACAGGAAGGTGCCATCATAGAAGGGATTCACCTACTGACAAGGATTGGCTAGAAGCATTTGCTGCTCCATACCCACCAGGCATATGGTGGGCTTCAGGGGACAGGCTGAAGGACAGGCTACAAGAGGGTGTGGAAATCCTGCTGTGGGGTCAGAAAGACTTGGTGGAACATAACACAGAAGGAGTTCCACTTCCTTGTGGGTAAGAGGCAGCTCTAAGAGAGAGCTACTACTCCTGGCCCAGTTGCAGATGTAGATTCTAAAGGCTTACCTCTCCATTGGCCCGTGTAGCCCCGGGACATAGAGGGTTGTGGGGGTCATGGCGGGCAACTGTCTTCAGGAGCGGGGGCTCTACTTGCCCCTGCCAGGGCCGCTTCATGCGGTGAGCTGACACCAGCACCCACTCATCTTGTAGCGGGTTGTAGCGGATATGCTGATGTTCTGGAGACAGAGAAGCAAGATCAGTCAGGAAAACTCTCTGATCCTCTCTGCCCTGGGTCTCAAGCACCAGCAGGCCCAAGCTCGGAAGCACTCTCTCAGCCGTGTCCTGCTCAGGAGCCAAAGGCCCGGGTTTGAGCTTTCCCAGCTCCTATTAGCCTGGGGCCCCAACTCAGTCGCGCCGGCTTGGCGGGGTGGGCGCGCCGACCTGGGGGAAGGGACGGTAACTTCCTAAGCAAAGGGAGGGCTCGGCTCCGCGTTCCAGCGAGTCCCAGACGCCCTGCAATTACCGCTCGCCCGGAAGGTTGTGGCCGTGGCGTCCGCCTCTGACGCCTGCTGGCGCTGCTCAGGGGTTGATCCGCTGCCCGACATTAAGCCACTTGTACGGGTGGGGATCGTCTGAAACTCTGCAGAGCAGACTCCCACCTCCTCCCGAGCTGCTCCGCCCCGCCCCCGATGATTGGCCAGCCGCCAGCACGTGACTGCCTAAGGGCCAGCCCGCCCAATCGCGAGCGGGACTCAGGAAAGCCTAGCGCTTTGGGGGGCCTCTGTGGTCTTCCCAGTACAGCCCTGGGGCCAAGTCACTGCCCTAGAAGAATCTCTGTGAAAGCCGCTTATTGCAGATCCCTCTGCTCCATGACGCTCACAAGATTTCTTTGCCGTATTCAGTAGTTCATTCGGTCATTCATTTAGCAAATATTTACTGAATATCTGTGCCAGGCACCTAGGCTCCATGTGGGGCAAAGAGATGCCCCTGCACAAGTCAGGCATGGTCTCTGGTCTCTCGCAGCTTACAGTCTAGGGCCAAGTAGGGGTATAACCCTGGATCCGCAATTACCTCACTTACTTGCTCAATGGCTATGGTGGAGGAGAAGCCATTTAGGTGGGATCAGAGGTGGTTCCTTTACACTAGGATAAAATTCAAATTAATTCCTCCCCTGGCACTTTCAAAAAGACATCTAAATAATGTTTGAACCTCCTCCTCATTCCGCAGTGAAGAACAGAAGCCTAAGATCACCCAGAGGACTAGTGGTCTAGCTAAGATTTGAACCCAAGTTTCCAGGCTCTTCTCGCTGCCCTAAAATGCCTGAGATTTCAGTGAGACTCAAGACAGAAAAACCTTGTGAGCTAGGAACTCTGCAGTAGCGGGGAGGCCCCTTCCCTCAACCCAGGCAAGGCCAACCCAGGTATTTTGCAACTCAGATGCAAAAACTGGGTCATTGGTCATTTACCTAATCTCTGCCCTAGGTCCTCAGACTGGAATCTGAAGAGGCTACTAGGTGGGGGGTAGGGGGTAGGGGGCAGGGAACTGAGAAATGAAGATTTTACCTATACCACTGGCTCTTCATTCTTAGGGGTGGGGGTGAGGGGAGCTGGGATAGAAGATTTGCTTTCCTCCTCTATCAGCCATCTTTGTTGTTGGAGTGACTGGATTTTGGAGGCAGCCCAACTTCCCCAAGAACACCAGTGCTTCAGGGCCACTCCTTGGATTGCTCTGATGTAGTTTTGAACGTAGGTGAGGTCCAGAGCCGAAGGCCAAGAAATAATTCTTGAGACATCTTTGGTGCAAAAAGGTGATTTTATTAAAGCAGGGGGATAGAGCTACTGCACCGGAGTTGTGAGGGGTGGCTGATTGGGAGTTGGAGGGTAGGGAAAAGGGAGGTTTTTTAAAAGAACTTTCATATGCTAAAGAAGACCTATAAGATACTGGAGGCCTGGCCATTGTCAAGTTAGGGTTGTTTTTTCCTCTAGTAAAGCATTAGCATGAAGACAGTCGAGAGCTTCCTTCTGGAAGTTAGGTTACTGAGAAGAATGTTTTTTCTTACGAATGTGACTAAAACATTTGTAAACTGAGGGAGACTCATGTCTTGGAGGACTGTGATCTCTGTAAGTTAACCATTTGTTTTTCCTTCCCTTAGCTTTAGGGCAGCCAGCAGTGCCTGAGGAATGTCACACAAGTCCCACCTAGGGGGGGGGGGGGGCTATGGGGTGTCAGCTTGTGCTCTGTCCTCAGCTTGCCTTCTGCTCCCTCAACAGTGCCAGCTAACTCCTCACCCCCTTCAGGAGCATCTCTTAAGAAACATTGCCAAACCTCTCCTGTGTCTCCCCAAGATCACTTTTTGGGGGAAGAATACAATGGCTGAGATGGGGCCTACTGAGCCCTTCCCCTCCAAGATCTCTTCTACAACGTCGTTAAAAAGAAAACTACAGGCCCAAACTGGTGTCACATATGTCGAGTTTTCAAAACCGAGTTTTCAAATGCCTCATCTAACTGTGGTTTAAACTTCCTCAGAAATGTAGTCTTCCCTGGTTAGTCAAGAATTTCCCAATTAGCACCAATGAGTCCCTACCTGGGCCCTCTCCCCCAAAGGAAGACGAGGTGATCTGCATAATAACATCCTCTGCTTTTCCCCTAAGGCAAAAGAAACTTCCCTGGAACAACCCTTTTCTCTTTCTGATAACTTTTTTGTCCCAGACTTCTTCCTATAAAAACCTTCCATTTCTGGGGCACCTTAAGCATCTGACTCTTGATTTTGGCTCAGGTCACAATCTCAGGGTCTTGAGATCGAGCCCCAAATCAGCTCCACAAATCAGCTCCTCCTCGGAGCTCCCCTCTACTTGCTAGATGGGGTGCTGCCTGATTCATGAATTGTTTAAGAAAGCCAAGTAGATCTTCAAATTTACTTGGTTGAATTTTGTTTTTTAACATCTAGAGAATACGGCTGTGACCAATTTTTTTTTTTTTTTAAACCATGTGTGCTAGAGAAGCCTTCTGAAAGAGCAGGGGAACTGCAGACCTAGAAAGTCCCGGAGAGTTCTGCCTAAACAGGGGCGCAGAGGCCAGCTTTTGGGGTTAGTCTCTGGTCCTCAGGGATCTTAAGAGAATGGTCAGCTCAGGAGTCTCACAGAAGCCGGAGCCAATACAAAAACGTTCCCTCCATCATGCATTTTCCTCTAGATAATCCCTTTTTTATCTTTCCCTTCTTGGCCAAGTTTCTCAAAAAATAGTCCATCTTCCCAGCCTCTACTCTTACCTGCACAATACACTGTAACATGTCTAGTGGCCTGTAGTAGGTTAAGTAATCTTAGTTGCTGTAGCAAATGACACCCCACCCCCCAAACTCAGTGGCTTAGCAACACTGTCCATTGTGGGGGGAGAGAGGAAGCAGTATTCAGAATTCTCCACTACTTAATTCTCTGTAACTAAGATAATAGATGAGGGAAGAGAGAGAATGTAAAGAATTTCACGGGTTTTAGGAGCCAGACCTGGAAGTGGCATACATAATTTCTGGCTGTACTGCATTGGCCAGAACACAATCATATGGCCTCATCTAACTACAGAGTACACCGTGGAATGTAACCTGGCTGCCTAAGAGCAAAAGGAAATAGATTCATGAATGTATAGCATTATCTCTGCTACATGCCCCTACTGAGAAACCTAATGACCACTTCCCATCATTTTATCAGAACTCTCAATTACATTTGACTGTGATGACCCTTCATTCCATCACTATCATGTGTGATGCTATGCTCTTCCAGTTCTATTCTCCTTTGTGTTTTGTTTATATAACAAACACATATGTTGCCACTTGAGAGGCTCTAACTGCTTTATAAATATTAACTCATTTAATCTTCATCACAATGAATTTATGTACTATGAGGTAGGTACCTTTGTTCATCCCATTTCACAGATGAGAAAACTGAGTCACAGGGTTTAAATAACTTACCCAAGATCACACAACTAGTAGGTGGCAGGAGCCAGGCTTTTAACCCAGTCCCGCTCCATAGTTTCTTAATCACCACACTTTGCTGCTTCTTTTCTCCTTTGCTTCTCTTCATCATTTCCCTCCCCATAACCCTGTTGGTTTACAATGCCCTCCTCTCACATTTTGTGCTTCAAAACAAAGAATGAATCGTAGGCTCCAAAAAAGACCCCATGCTGTCTCGCCTTTGTTCTTGCTTGGAATAGGCCTCATTCGCTAGAATGCCCTTCCCATTTCCCTTAAACACATTGCTCAGGCGCCACCGCCTCTAGAAAGCCTTCCGTAACATTCCTAGGCAGAAGAAGCGCCTCCTCCCACCTTCTGTGCTAGCAAAGGTGACAATCACAGGTCCCGGAAGGCTCTGCTTCCGGGCTCGCCCGCTTCACCTGGGAGCCCAAGCGGGCCAGTCCGTTCGGCGTGTCACGGCCACCAAGCCCCACCCACACTCACACCCCCACCCACACGTGGTATGGCGCTCGGAGACACCCCTTTTGTAGGCCCTAAAGGGGGCAGCTGGGATGGCTTAGCCCCGCCCCCTTGCATCACGCGCGAGGCTCCGCCCCACCCCTTGGCGCTCCCCGCTCCCCGAGAGGAAATGGTTCAACCCGAGGGGCGGTGCCCGGGTGCCCGGACTGTTCTGATTGGTCAGCACAAGCCGTACCACGGCTGTGGCGGGGGAACGGTAGTGGACTGCGCGCCGCAGGTTTGGAGGCAGTGGAGTCACAGTTCCAGGCCCCAGTTTGTTCCTTCGCTACTCTGCCAGGCCGCCCGCCGGGATGCAGTGGGCAGTGGGCCGGCGGTGGTTGTGGGCCGCGCTGCTCCTGGCTGCCGCAGCTGTGCTGGCCCAGGTGGTCTGGCTCTGGATGGGCACGCAAAGCTTCGTCTTCCAGCACGAAGAGATCGCACAGCTGGCCCGGCAGTACGCGGGTGAGCCGACGGATGACCGGGCGAGTGAACGGGTGGAGGGCAGAGGGCTGGGGAGGCCCGAGCCGAGCTGGGAGTTTCAGAGGCGCCTTTCCGGAGTTCGGAGTGGTGCTGGCTCTGACTGTTGTTCCTCTGTCCCCGCCAGGGCTAGACCACGAGCTGGCCTTCTCTAGGCTGATCGTGGAACTACGGCGGCTGCACCCAGGCCACGTGTTGCCCGACGAGGAGCTGCAGTGGGTGTTCGTGAACGCGGGCGGCTGGATGGGCGCCATGTGCCTTCTGCACGCCTCACTGTCCGAGTACGTGCTGCTCTTCGGCACCGCCCTGGGCTCTCGCGGCCACTCGGGTCAGTGCTGGTGGCGGGCCGAACTGGGAGGCTGGGGCTGTACAAGGGCTCATTCCCTCTTTTCTGATGTTTGGTCAAGCCATGTATTGATACCTGATATTAATACCCTGATACTGGGTGTCCATCTGATTGTCCCTCAGGGCGCTATTGGGCTGAGATCTCGGACACCATCATCTCTGGCACCTTCCACCAGTGGAGAGAGGGCACTACCAAAAGTGAGGTCTTCTACCCAGGTGAGTAGGGGGGCTCTGTCAGAGAAGTGGGTCGCTTCGTTCTGGGGTGCCCATAGTTGGAGGAGAGCCATAGCATGGAAAGGGGGTATGTTGGGGGCTCTCCCCTGGTTCCCTTACCCCCGCAGATAAGCCACAGGTCGTTGATTGAAGCAGGTCCAAGGGTCTCTGTTGCTTTCTACTGTCAAAAGGAAACAAATCGTAACAGCTTCCTGTTAACCATGTCTGATTTTTATCTACCAAGACACTGTTTTATTCATCCAATATTCCAGCAGTTGTTGGGGAGACAGTTGGGTAATCAAATACGCTCTCATACCCCCAAAAACAAGACAGACCGTCATCTTCCATGTTTCTGTGGTGAAACATTTTACATAAAAAGTAGAGCTTTGGACTTCCACGTAAGTTTGAGGTTGCGTGTTACAGGCATGACAGGCATTATAATTGAACAGCTACATTTCTCAGAAAGCCACACGAATCTTACAGTCACCCCTCCCTATCTAACAGGCACAGCCCAAGTTTAGCTAAATTTCTGCCTGACATGAGTGAGGCTTGGGAATGCAGACTTCCAGGACTCCCATACAGTGGCCCATGGCCAGGTGAGGTGGCCCTCCCTGGCTTCCCCCCAAAGAGGACATGAGCCAGGTGATGCCACAGAGGAAAACTTAGAGGAGTGGCTATCTTGGCTTCTTACTCTTCCAGATGGGCGACCAGGCCAGTGAGGTAAGGCTTTTTCCTTTCCTGAAGCTTCTGCTCTGTTCCCTGCCTCCAGATAGCCCACGGGCTAGGGAGGTGGCAGCAATGGAAGGGGAGGGCTAGGCTCCTTATGTGGGTACTCCCTGTTCCCCAGGAGAGACCGTGGTGCATGGGCCTGGTGAGGCAACGGCTGTGGAGTGGGGGCCAAACACATGGATGGTGGAGTATGGCCGAGGTGTCATCCCATCTACCCTGGCCTTCGCGCTGGCTGACACAATCTTCAGCACCCAGGACTTCCTCACACTCTTCTATACTCTTCGCGCCTATGCCCGGGGCCTCCGGCTTGAGCTCACCACCTACCTCTTCGGCCAGGACCCCTGACCAGCCAGGCCTGAAGGAGGACCTGTGGCTATACAGGAGCGGGCAGGCCCGCACACATCCACTTCCTGGAGCCCACGTGAAAAGACAGGGACATACTCACAACATGCAACTACTAAACTAAGTTCTGGTGTACAAGCAGGGACATACATGCTTACACAACCAAACATAGAGACTCATGGGAACATACGGGACATACATGCAGATACAATCCCATGTGTACAGCAGCTTCATGCATTCACACCCATCCAGAAAGGAAGGCCCATATATACCAAGGGGGCCAGTCATATGCAGACACACATACTACAGGCTTGACTCACTAGCTTTCCAGAGCTTCCCTGCCACCAGTCAGGGCTCTGGAGTTAGGGATGGGTGTGGGTATTATACTCTGTCTGGGCCTGACCCCTCAATCCAGCAGCAGTTGAGGGTGGAGGAAGATGAAGGGTTGCCTGTGGAGGCCCTCTTCATCTCCCTGTCCTCACCATATGCCTTACCCCCATTCTCTTCCCCTGCTATGCAAGTGCTCTTGTGGACTGTCCCCCACCCTCTCAGCAACCAAGTCAACTGGGGAACTGTAAGAATGGAGAATGCTGAGGTCAGGGTCCTGCTATCCTGAGAGACCCCTGCCCCCAACCCCATTCATCCCTCAGGAGTATGATGGGGAGGCTGGCTTCAGTTCAGGGCCCACTGCTGGGCAGGGGACCTAGAGAGGTTAGCCTAAGTCCAGGGAGCCATCCCTGGCCTAGAGAAGGCCTTTTCTGCACACATGCACCCCCATCACGGCTTTCAGACACTGCCTTTGACGCACTGTCTGCCCATCTGTCTCTGTTAATAAAGACCTGTTGAACGGTTTCATTTCTTCGTGTGTCTGAACAGCAGGAAAACCTGCTAATGTGAAGAAATTAACGGCTGGTTGAGATGGTGTGTGTCTTGATCTTGCCTTACCTCTGCTGGGCCCATTCTGGAAATAGCCCTGGGAATCCAATCCTGGATGGCCATGGGGTGGCAGTGTATACCCACTTTTGAACTGAAGGTGGCACAGTAATCATTTTTGTCTGTTTCCAGGATATCACGTCCACCCCCAACCAGAGTTAGGAGTTCTTCCTCTCCAGTCTTCCTTCTCCAGGACACCTGACTTGTAGAAGCCCCCAGGGGTGGAGAGCAGGGACACTACCTGGTGGTATCTGAGGTAGGTGGGGCTGGCAGTAGGATGAGGCAAAAAAAGTGCCTAAGGTGCACCCACTCCCAGGGATACTGCATTTGCCTTAAATTTTGTACCTTGGCACCTCACTTGCCTCATTCTTCCTGGCCCTGTTCTGAGGTTGAGTAAGACCCAGGCCACTCTCACTTCTTAGGACTCCTGGTATATTAAGAACAGAAAGAAACTGGTTATAAAAATACACAATTTTTTTAGATTTTATTTGAGATGGAGAGGGAGAAGCAGGCTCCCTGCTGAGCAAGGAGCCCCATATGTGACTCAATCCCAGGACCCTGAGATCATGACCTGAGCCCAGGGCAGATGCTTAACCAACTAAGCCACCCGGGCGCCCCAAAAATATACAATTTTTATATACAAACTCAACATTTTGTAAAGTTACTTATTTATTTGAGAGAGAGCACAAGCAGAGGGAGAAGCAGACTCCCCACTGAACAAGGAGCCCGATGCGGGACTAGATCCCAGGACCCTGGGATTATGACCCAAGATGAAGGCAGATGACCAACTGACTGAGCAACCCAGGTATCCCCAAACTCAACATTCTAATGAACAACAACACAAAAAACTACATGTATAACTGTTTGGAAACAACATCAAAAGTTTCAATTTGTGGCTCTGAGTGAATGTGAGGCCCAGGCAAGATGGCCATTCCAACATCTCTCTACCACCACCGTATTGGCCATGACAGGTCCTGGCTGGGGCCTCTCTACTGGGTTGCAAAGCCAAGCCTCTAAGGATTTCTCCCGCCCCATAACCCAGCTCTGCCTCTAGGCTCAGAGACCACATCTATCAGGCATGCCCTAGCTCCCCTTGTCTTCTCTTCCTTTCCACATAGGACTAGGCTCCCAGACTCCTCCCTATCTCAGTTGCTAGGTCCAATGGTTATTTCTTAACTTTCATTTGACTCAGTTAATCACTCTTAAAACACGGCTTCCAGGACACTACTCTTCCTGAGTTGGCCCCTTCGCTCTTTCTTATCTCCTTAACTCTTAAATTGGCTCCTTTGACTTTCCAAGACTTAATCCTCAAACTTCTCTATCTACACCTCTCCTGGTGTTCTCAACCAACCGTGTCTTTTTTTTACAGTTTCATCGAAATATAATTGACACATAACATGCTGTTAGTTGAAGGTGTATAATACAATGATTTGATATATGTATAGTGGAATGATTACCACAATAAGTTACATCCATCACTTCACATAGTTACAAGTTCTTTTTTTCTTGAGGTGAGAACTTTCAGTATCTACTCAGCAACTTTCCAATTCTATATATAGTATTTAATATACTAATATACTATTAAGTAATACAGTATTAGAGCATTAAGCTCCACATTACATCCGCAGGACTTATTTACCTTATAACTGTAAGTTTGTGCCTCTTGACCACCTTTCCTCATTGCTCCACTACTCCCCCCACCCTGCCCCCATGCCCACTCACCCCCTGCCTCTGGCAATTATCAATCTGTTCTCTGTTTCTGTGAGTGTGGATTTTTGTAGAGTTCATGTAGAAGTGAGAACACACAGTATTTGTCTTCATCTGACGTATTTCACTTAGCATAATGCCCGCAAGAATGAGTGTATAAAGAAAATGTGATATAGACGTATGAGCGTCCGTATGTACATACAGTGGAATATTATTTAGCCATAAAAAGGAAACCCTTGTCATTTATAACAACATGGATGGATCTTGAGGACCATCTATATGTCTTAACTCCTATTTTTTTGTCTTAACCTAAACCTCTGAGCTCCAGGTTCAGCTATCTGACTGCCTCCATCTACACCTGAATGTCTCATTGGCATCTCACACTTAAAATGGCAGCGCGGGGGCACCTGGGTGGTTCAGTCAGTTAAGCCTCTGCCTTTGGCTCGGGTCATGATCTTAGGGTCTCAGGATCGAGCCCCGCATTGGGCTCCCTGCTCAGTGGGAAGTGTGCTTCTCCCACCCCCCTGCCTGCTGCTCTGCCTACTTATGCTCTCTCTCTCTCTCAAATAAATGAAACTTAAAAAATAAATAAAATAAAATAAAATGGCAGTGCAAACTGATTTCTCTCCCAACACAGCACCTCTTACAGTCTTTACTGTCTGAGTTCAGGGTACCTACATTTACCCAGCTGCCAAGAACCTTGGCTCCATCATCTTGGATACCATTTTTTTTTTTTTTTTTTTTTAAGATTTTATTTTTGGGTGCCTGGGTGGCTCAGTTAGCTAAGCATCTGCCTTCCGCTCAGGTCATGATCCCAGGGTCCTGGGATCAAGTCCTACATCGGGCTCCTTGCTTTGCTTCTCCCTCTGCTTGCCTCTCTCCCCACTTGTGCTCTCTCTCACACAAATAAATAAATAAAATCTAAAAAAAAAAAAATGTATTTTTAGGGGCACCTGGACGGCTCAGTGGGTTGAGTGGCCGGCACTTGATTTCGGCTCAGGTTGTGATCTCAGGGTCGGTGGATCGAGCCCCATGTCAGGCTCTGCTCAGCACGGAATCTGCTTGTCCCTCTCCCTCTGCTCCTCTCCCCACTCACTCTCTCTCTCTCTCAAATGAATAAATGAATAAAATCTTTTTTAAAAAGATTTTATTTTTAAGTAATCTCTACACCCAGCGTGGGGCTTGAACTCACAACCCTGAGATCAAGAGTCACACTGAGCCAGCCAGGCACCCCATCTTGGATACCTTTCATTCTCACATCCAATATCCAAGGCATCAACAGATCCTGTCAGTTTTATCTTTAAAACATATCCAGAATCTACCCATATCTTGCCTCTTCCACTGTTACCACCTGATCCAAGCCATCTTGGACCTGGATTACTCTTGCCTGGATTACTGAAAGTGCCTCTTAATTAATCCTCATGTTTGTATCCTGTGTGGATGATTCTCCACACAATAGCTAGAGGCAGACTTCTACTCTCTGCTCAGACACTTCTTCGTTTGTTCTTTCTTCTGCTCAAAACTTTGTAATGGCTTCCATCTCATTTAGTCCTTTAAGTGCCTCCAGGAACCTACTCCAAGGCCCATGTTAGTGATGACCAAACATCTGACCGTTTACCCTGCTTACTTTATTTTAGCACAGTGGCTTCCTTGCTTTCCTCCGACACACCAAGCAAACTTCCACCACAGGATACTTACACCTGCTATTCTGGCTGTAGTGCTCTTCCCTAGATATGCCTATGGCTCTCTTACTCCACTCCTTCAATACTTGGTTCTTCCCTTAACATTTTTGTAAACACAGAAGGGTGTTTGTTTGTTAATTTTAATATATTATTTATTTATTTAAGTAGGCACCACGCTCAACATGGGGATCAAATTTACAGTCCTGAGATCATGAGTTGCATGCTCTGGGGTGCCTAGGTGGCTCAGTCGGTTAAGCATCCGACTCTTTATTGGCAGGGGCCATGATCTCATGGTCTTGACATTGAGCCCTGTATTGGGCTCCACGCTCACCGGGAGTCTGCTTGAGATTCTCTCTCCCTCTCCCTCTGTCCCTCCCCCTGCTCACTCTTTCTCTCTCTCTCTAAAATAAATAAATCTTTAAAAAAAAAAAAGTCACATACTCTGCTAACTGAGCCAGCCAGGCGCCATCCCCCTCCCTGTTCTGTGCTGGTTTTATTTTATTATTTATGTATTTTTTAAGATTTTATTTATTTATTTATTTATTTATTTATTTATTTATTTATTTATTTATTTGACAGAGAGAGAGAGAGCACAGCAGGGGAAGCAGCAGGCAGAGGGAGAGGGAGAAGCAGGCTCCCTGTGCAGATGCACAGCCACTTAACCATTTGAGCCTCCCAGGCGCCCCTCTGTGGTGGTTTTAACATGCCTCCATAAAATTCTTGCTACTCCTCCCTTTAAGAGGTGAAGACTAATTCCCTTCCCCTTGAATATGGGCTGGACTTAGTTATGTAATTTTAATAAATACATGGCAGAAGTGACTGTGTGATTTCCAAGACTAGACCATAAAAAGCATGGGGGTCTCTTTAGTCTCTCTTGGGTCACTCTGGGGGAAACCAACTACCATGTTAGGAGGACACTCAGGCACCAGGTCCTATCCTATGCAGAGGGTCACCAGGGGAGAACAGCTTTATACCAACAGGCGTGTGAGTGAGCCATACTGGAAATGGATCCTCCAGTCCCAGTCAAGCCTTTGTGTAGCTGTAGCTACAGCCAACATGTTTGCTACAACCTCATAAGTGGTGAGTCAGAACCACCCGGCTATGCCACTCTCGAATTCCTGATCCACAGAATTGTGAGAAAATAAATGTTGTTTTAAGCTTGCTGAGTTTAAGTGCAATTTGTTACAAAGTGATAGGAAACATGTATCCTTCCCTTTCTATTCCCCTCAACCCAGATTTATTTTTCCCCATTTTAATTATTGCCATCTGATATACTATGTATTTCCCCCACTGGAATTATACCATTGTAATAAGGACTTTGTTTTATTTATTCCCGTGCCCAACAGTGTCTAGCAGAAAGTAGGTGCTCGGTAAATATGTGTTGGATAATGGAGGTCTACGTCTGTCTGTGTCTTTGTCTCTGTGAGGTTTAGGAGCAGATGGGAGCTAAGTGAGGGTGTAAGAGACAGCCTATCCTCTTCACAGATGAAGAGAGAGATAAACCAGGTCCCAGTAAAGCTTATTGCTTCCCCTCAGCCCTTCTCAGTTGTAGCCCTCCTGGCTCAGACCCCAAAGACAGGTTTACTGTGCTTGATTGATGATTGATTCCTTTCTTCTGAGAGTAGCTGCCCAATCCCTTGCCCCTATCCTGCTCCACCCTCTGCAAAGCATTCTCCAAACTCTCAGAACTGGAATTTCCCTAAGCCAGTTCCTGTCTTTCCAAGAAAAATCTTGCCATCTATCTCCTTCCAGGCACCTCCTCTTCTCTGAGCAGGGCGCTGGAGGGTAAGGGGCAGGGTGTGAGAGGAGCAAGCTGGGCACAGGAGTTCTGCAGAGCTCTACCCTCCATCCTAGTTCTCCAGGAGCCCCTAGGGCATGTCTGTCTGCTTCTGCACATTCAGATTCTCCCCTCTGGGCCCAGAGGAGGGAGCAGGACTCTCCCCAGAAGAACTCACAGCACACGAAGCTATGGGGGAGCAGGCATCAGTACTGAAAGAATTTGGATCACCAAGTCTTCTTGAGGGGTTGGGGTTTGTCAGGTCTGAAATCTGAGCAGGAGAACACGAGTGAGCCAAAGGTGTGAGCAGTACTGAGTTCCGGTACAGCCAGAGATGGGCCAAAGAGAACAAGGACTTAGTGCTGCAGTGGAATCTGTGTGGGGGACAAGGGTGGAGGCTAGAGGACAAGAAGAGCAGCGAGGTGCTCTCAGCACAAGATGAGAAGTGAGAAGAGCTAGTGATCCAGACCAGGACAAGCTGGGTTCGAGAGGAGGGGACTGATTGGGAGAGGGTGGAAGAGGAGGAAGGAGGCAAAGTCAAACCTGAATTTCTGCATCCCACAGGAATCTTAGTCCTGGGAACAGTGTGCCTCACTGGGTATGAGGTTGGGGGATGGTCCCTGGTGCTGGATCTGACATAGATGAGTTTCACACTCATGCCAGGTGTCAAACCAACAGATAAAGGTTGTTCACTCACACACTTGGAATCACTTCTGGGTGGCCCTCATGCTTTTGGTAGGTCTACCCCACGAAGAAACTGGAGAAGGTATGAAGTATGAGGGTGCCTGGGAGGAGGGGGATCCAGGCTTCTCAGAGGAAAAACTGTGGCCTGCCACTCAGGGCCCCCAAATAAGATACAGCATCTCAGCATCTGGGAGATAACTGGGGGTAGAGTGGGGCTGGAACAGTTGGCTGAAGGGTTCTGGAGATACAAACTGTGAGTCACACACAAGAGGGTTGAGGACGTGTGTGAAGATGGGCAAAATGCTGATAATGACAGTTGAAATGTGGGATGGATACCAGAGGTTCATAATACTATCCACTCTTCTTGGGTATATGTTTGAAAATGTCCGTAACAGAAGGTTACAAGAGCATAAAAAAAGAAGAAAAAAAAAGTGTGGCTATGTGTGTGCGTGTGGTGCGTGTAGCCTGCTGCTGTGGATGTGCAATCAGTTCAGAGACCTCTGAGTGCGTGAGCGCAGTTGTGAGTCCACCACCGTGGGCACGTACTGCGCAAGCTGCAGCGTGCATGCGGTTGGGGGCAGCACCTGGGCAGGGCAGGGGGAGAAGCTTTCGCTGTGGGTAGGCCCTCCACATTCCCCTCAGCATCTTGCAGAGTGACTCCCCTCAAGATCACGACCTGCTCAAGCCATTGGCGCTGTAATGTCCGTGTAACCAAATATGTGCGACAGGACAGCTGTGTGCCAGAACTTGTGACAGGGTGTGAACACGGCTATTTGTGTGTGAACGCCGGGCACTGAGTGTGGATTTGGGGGCACGACTTGGGGGTGTGACTGGGCCCTGGTCCAGAGTCCAATGGTGTTAGACTCCTCACTGTCCTTGGAACGATTCCCGGCAGCTCTCCAGCGCCCCCTCCCCCCAGTGTGGCAGGGTGGAGGGGGAAACACCTGTTGGGGGGCTGGGAGCGGCAGAGCCCCCCGGGGCCTCTCCCCCGGCGCCCCCGCCCGCGCTGCCCCTCTCGGGTCCCGCCCCCGCGGCCGCCGCCGGCAGAGCGGCGCGTGAGCGCACCGCGGCCAGAAGAGCGCACGGCGGCAGGAGCGCACGGCGGGGGACCCCGCGCAGGGAAGCGAGCCGAGCGAGGGGCTGCCCGGGAGGCGGGCGGAGCAGAGGGAGCGCCGTGGAGACGCCGGGGGCACCGGGCCGCGCCAGGCTGGTGAGTGCGCCGCGGGGAGTGGGGAGCCAGAGAGCGGGCGTCGAGACCCCGCGGTCGCGGTCCCCAGCCTTCCCGGTCCCGGGCTCTGCCCCCGCCGCCCTCGGTGCCCGCGCCTCCTCGGTGCTGGTCCTCTGGGTCTCTGCCCCGTCTCTCCGTCTGTTTTTTCCCTGCCTCTGTCTCTGTCTCCCGCTATTTACCGTCTCGCCCTGTTTCTTTCTCATCTCTTCTCTCTTCAGTCTCTGTCTCCTGCTGCGTCGGTCTTTCCCTGTCTCTCTCAACCACTGCCTCACTGTTTCTCTCTCTCCCCACCTCTGTCTCTGTCTCTGCTCTGTCCCTCTTCTGGACTTCCTGTCACTCAAGTCTTGTTATTTATCTCTTGCCCCTCTATCTCTCTTACTTTCCCTCTCTACCCAATATCTCTATCAATCTCATCTCTTCCCACTTCTGTCTGTCTGTTCTTGTCTCTGCCTGATATCTCTGCCTCTCCCCACCTCTGTCTCTCACTGTCTCTCAGTCCCATCTCTATTTCTATTTCCATATCTCTCCTGTCATTGTCTCTCACTTGGATCTCACTCTCTCTCTCTCTCTCCCTTCTCCCCCCTCCTTCTCTCTGTTTCTTGGTCCTTGTCACCCTCTCTGATCAGCTGTCTCTACCTGTCCTCTGTCAGTGTCCATTTCTGTCTCTTTGGGTCTGGCTTCTTGTCTCTCCTGCTCTTTCTACCTCTGTCTGTGTCGATCTCTGGGAAAGCTATCTTTCTGCTTTTTTCTTATGGCCCCCCACACTGCCCTGAATCAATGACCACCTCCTCTTGTGCTGGGGCTTGTGGGGGCAGCAGGGCCCAACACTCATAATTCCCACCCCCACAGGCGGCCCTTTCCTCTGGGCCCCGCCTGGTGCCAGCCCCCCCACCAGCGGGGGGACTGCGCCTGGAAGCTGTAATGGAGGCCCTGCAGAGGCAGCAGGCAGCCCGCCTGGCCCAAGGGGTGGGGCCATTGGCCCCTCCACACTCACTGCCACCACCACTACCTCCTTTGCCTGGCCCCCGGACCCTGCAGGCCCCTGAGGGGGTCTTGGGGGAGATTGGGACTGAAGAAGAGGAGGATGCTGAAGAGGATGAGGAAGGGGAGGAAGCCGGGGCAGAGGAGGAGGCAGCCGAGGAGAGCCGGCCAGGGACCCGGGGCCCCAGCTCACCTTCCAGCCAGCCTCCTGGACCTCATCCCCATGAATGGACATACGAGGAACAGTTCAAGCAGGTAGGACCCCCTCGATGTCAGGTCCTCTCCCCTTTCTCCTCTCTGGGCAAAAGCAAAGCCAGGTGATTCTTAGCCCACCCACCCCCACTGCCCTCTGCAGGATGAAAAGACAGAGACACAGAGACCTGGAGAGAGACAGTGGGAAGACTGAAAGATAGATAGTGACAGGGAGGGAGAGACAGACATCCAGAGACATACAAAGACGTGCATAGGCACACACTGAAAGGTGCAGGAGACGCCCAGAAACATGGAGACAAGAGACTGGAGGCTCTTGGTGAAGCTGGAAGGAAAAGTGGGAGGGGTGAGGAGCTTCAAGAATTCTTTTGAGCGAGTGGGATCTGAGGAATGGGGATTCCAGTTCCAGAACCAGAACCCTCTTACCCTACCTTCTCACACATCAAGTCGCAAGGTCATATTCCAGCAACCAGTGGGGGTTTCCTGGACTGCCTATTTCTGTCTTTAGAAGCAGGCTGGAGGTTGCTACTCCTTTGGCAAGCTGATACTCCCCCCCCCCCAACTCTTCCCTGTTGCATTGCCCTCATCCAAATTTTCTCCCTGGCCTGAGTTCTATGGGGGACAGTTTCTAGTCTGTGATGGCCGCTACAGCCGCAGTATGACTAAAGGGCTCCTGTACAGCTGGGAATGATAAGATCTTACTCATAAGAGCCTAAATTTGGGGTTCTTCCTCTCTGTGGAACCCATTTGGATGTTATTCTAAGGCGTTACTTCAGGCTGTCACTATGAAGGGCTCTGACTCTAGATGTTCTGGTGATGTTACTTGTAGGTGTGGGGTATTTTCCAGAAGTGTTCATCAGTGGCTAGTACTCTGTGGCAGTAGTGTCACACAGGGAGAGTTACTCAGAGTTCTGTGGCTCTAGTGACTGTTTCTCCTGGGTATAATTCTGGGGATTGATACTTGGAGAGCATGTGAGTTATTTGTGGGTATCCATCTAAGACTTTGGGCTCAGTTCTTGTGGGAGCGTAGATCTAAAGTGGATCTCTGGGGTTTGTTACTTATGGGTTTTTGTTTTATTTATTCTGAGAGTTCTTATTGGGGAGTGGAGTGTTACCTATTGTTGTTACTCAGGGACTGTTATTACGGATAAATGTTACTCTAGGGATTGTTTTCCTGGGTGGTATTTGGGAGGTGATACTGGAGATGGGGCTTCAGGTGACTGGAAATGGGTGGGATGACCTCTGGGCCTTTCAAGATCTGACCCCACAGGTCCTGGGTGGTGCAGGGCCATTACCTCTGTGGCAGCCTCTATAGTGGTTAGGTCACCATCCCTGGAAAGAGACAGACCAGAAGGTAGGCTGAGGGGCCCCAGGTTTCAATCCAGGAGCTTCTGAGTATCCACTCTGCCTGAGGAATGGGTTAGAGGTATCTCTGCCCTTCATCCCCAGCCCTGGTACACTGAAATATGAAAAGCAAGAAGACTTTGCAAGAATGAACAAGCCTCAGGGACATCTGTCCATTTCCTCAGTGTGATGCACTGTCCTAGCCTGACTTCCTCCCTGGGGCTCTGTGCATGCCCTGGAGGGCAGGCTGAGCCTCCTAAGCTTTCTCTCATCCCCTGTTCTCCAGAGGGATGGTTTGAGCTTTGCAGGGCACCCCTGGCCAGTGGAGGGTCTCTGTGTGTATTAGAAAAAGTGCCCCTACCTGCCCTCATGGGAGAGAGTCTAATGCCAGGGAGTCCACATTTCAGACCCTATTCACCCCTTCAGCTGAGAACCCTTATTCAGGGTATAACCTGAGTTGGGGTCCCAGGGGGAGGGGGGGGAGTCATTGGAGCTGAAAAATGACCTCAGTCCTTCCCCAGCTGTACGAGCTTGATGCAGACCCCAAGAGGAAGGAATTTCTGGATGACCTGTTTAGCTTCATGCAGAAGAGGGGTGAGTGGGATGATATAAGGGAAGGACCCCCACCTACCAGTTTTGAGGAAGGGAGACCCCAGGGTTTAGTCCCTAGGTTGGGTCCTCTCTGCAGAGGCCTGAGCTTGGCAACACCTATCCTTTGGGCCCTCAATAGCGTCTTTAACCTCTGACCCTGGCCCCCTCCTCCACCCAGGGATTAATTAGTGGCCAGCCCACTGGCAGGTTAATGAGTGTGGGATCAATTGGGAGGGTGGGAGGGAGGACTGGTAGGGGGGGTGGCTTGGGGGGGGGGTCCCAGGATTGGGGGGCTGGGAATGCCTTGTTCCTCTTTCGGTGGCCTTTCGTCCAGCCTTGTCTCTCCTCAGTTTCCCCTTGCTTTAGGCAGGGGACACCCAATGTGCTCTACAGCAGGAAGGACTGGGATTAGACTGAAGGAAGGACTTCTCAAGGGGTAGGGTGAGGACCATGTGAGTAGGGGTTATGAAGGAGGAGGAATTCCTTTTCCAGGAATCTCAGAGCTAGAAGAAAATGCAAGGGTCCAGGAGGAGATCAGGGTGAGCGGCAGTCCATCACTTAGGCTTCTCCCCAGATTCATGGGTCCGAAGACTGACTCATTATCTCTCTCTACAAAGCTAATTAACTCACTCGGAGCTTGGCCTGATAAGCCACTAATTAACTAGCTGCACTGCCCCCCCCCCCCCTTAGTGCAGCTGCTGGTCAAAGTCCCCCAGGCTTCCACTGCAGGCCCAGCACCCCCTTTTGGGATCCTTTCTAGCCAGAGACACTCAGTGGGGCTCCAGGTCTTTTTTGCTTCCCAGGGAGACCCAGTCATTCTGGTCCCAATGTCCCCTCCCTCCCCCTCCTCGAGGTCTCCCCTCCACTGGGGAAGTGGGGTAGGCTGGTCCCAGCAGGTCCCAGCATTCCCTCCATCACCCTCAGGCCGGGAGCTCTGCCTCCCTCTGGTCCCTGCCTCCCTCCGCTCCCTCCGCTGGGGGAGGAGGTCCCACGGGACCGATAATTTCCCCCCATTAATCAGGCCGCAGCTAATTGTTCGGGTCCAAAGGCGGCGGCGGAAGGGGACGGGATCGGTAAGGAATTAACTGGGGTCCATCGCTCAGCGCAGACAGGCCCCTTTGTCAGGACTGGCCGGCGGGGGCGGCGTGAGCTGCGGAGCTGGCGAGCCGAGGTGGGGTATGCTTCTTCTCCCATCCGCCATCCCCCGGTCTCGGGCAGCCATCCCAGGGCCGTTGCTTAGGGGAGTCCAGCTCTTCAGCACTATCAGGAAGTCCTTACTACGGTCTACCCCAGGGGTTGTCAAACTAAAGCCGGCTGGCCAAATCTAGCCGCCTGAGAGATAAGAATGGTTTTTACATTTTTAAATAGTGGAAAAAAATGAAAAGACGAATAACATTTCAGGACATGTGAAATTCGAATTTCAGGGTCTGTAAATAAAGTTTTTATTGTTAACACAGCCGGGCCCATTCCTTTAAATATTCTCCATACCTGCTTTCAAGCTACAATGGCAGAGTGGAGTAGGGACAGAGGCGATTTGGTCCTCAAAGCCTCTAATATTTATTGTCTGGACCTTTACGGAAGAAGTTTGCCGACCCCTGATCTAGCTTCCTGTCCTTCCTGCTACAGTGCAGGGCTTAGGGGCCCTGTGGGCTCTGCCTGGAATCCCACCTCCCCATCCCTCCCCCTTCCCTTTTCTCAGAGGTCCCGCCTTGTACCCTGGCCTCGTCCAGGCAACCGACTCCTTCAGTCCTTGAGGATGTCCGCAGACAGGGTCTTGGTCTTAGTGTCCTGACTCTCTGTACACCCCCCACCAGGGACGCCAGTGAACCGCGTGCCCATCATGGCGAAGCAGGTGCTGGACCTGTACGCGCTCTTTCGCCTGGTGACAGCCAAAGGCGGCCTGGTGGAAGTCATCAACCGCAAGGTGTGGCGGGAGGTCACGCGTGGCCTCAGCCTGCCCACCACCATCACGTCGGCAGCCTTCACTCTACGCACCCAGTGAGGCCAGGCGCGCGAGCGTTGGGGGAAGGAGCGGGAAGGGGGCCACAGGGCGTGGAGGGCCCAGGGGCGGGCGTTTCATTGTGGGTTTGATCACTTGGGTCCAGCCTCCTACCCACCCCGCCTCGTTTGTCCGCCTCTAGGTACATGAAGTACCTGTACCCGTACGAGTGCGAGACGCAGGCGCTCAGCTCCCCGGGGGAGCTCCAGGCAGCCATCGACAGCAACCGGCGCGAGGGCCGTCGTCAGGCTTACACCGCCGCCCCGCTCTACGGCTTAGCTGGGCCTACCTCTCGGGGAGCTCCGGGCCCTATCTCGGGTCCTGGCACCGCCCCGCCCACGCCCACGCCCAGCCCCCGCCCTGCCCAGGGCTCCGCCTCCGGCCTGCCGGCGCACGCCTGCGCGCAGCTGAGCCCGAGCCCCATTAAGAAAGGTGTGAGGGGAGAGGGGAGAAGGTTTGGGCGTCTCTGAGACCTGGGGGGTGCGCTGAGGTATAGAGAACATTAAAATGTGGCAACTCTGAAGTCTGGGAAGCATTGAGGTATGAGGGCAGTAAGGACTGACAGGGCTTTGAGGTTTGCTGACCGCTAAGGTTTAGGGGTTCTGAGGTTTGGGGTCAATGAAGCCGTGGGAGGTCTGGGGTACGGGTTACTGCGGTGTGGGCCTGAAGCTCAGGAAAAGGTCCTTTATTTAGAGGAGCTCCAGTCCACACCTGTCCACCTAGGGCTCCTATTTGCATGTAGTTTTTGCCTCCTGTGATCTGTATTATTTAATAACTAGGAACAAGGAAAGGCCCCACATTATCTTGGACCAACCTAGGCATATATACTGGCCTTTGGGTTCTCCAGCTTCAGAGCTCGAGGCTGAGACTCTGGATGCAACGAGGGAGAGGGGGATCAAACTTGGTACTTCAGCTTGGGTGACCTCCGTTGGTCCCAGGCCTGGGAGGAGAACCAAATGCAGAGGCAGAGTTGGTTGGTCAGGCAGAGCTGAATGACCTGTTCTTCCAGAGGACAGCGGAATTCCAGCGCCTCGACTGGCACTGCCTGTGGGCCTGGCTTTGGGACCTGCAAGGGAGAAGTTGGCACCAGAGGAGCCCCCAGAGAAGAGGGCTGTGTTGATGGGGCACATGGACCCACCTCGACCTGGAGCTCCCCCCAGTTTCCTGCCCCGTGGCAAGGTTCCCCTGAGGGGTGAGGAGGGGCTTGTTGCTGAGAGGTCTTCAGGCCTGTGCACTGAGGGAGGGCATAGGTGTTGAAGGTGGGGCAGAAAGATCCCTCAGTAGACAACCGTGTGGTAATAGATATTGGGCTGAAGTGGAATGGGGGCTATATATAAGGATGGGGGGGAGCTTGTAAGTCTGAAGTCTGATTCTCCAAAATGTGACTCCCTGCCCCTCCTGGACAGAAGAGCGGCTGGATGGGGCTCTCAATCTGGCAGGCAGTGGTATCAGCAGTATCAACATGGCCCTAGAGATCAACGGGGTGGTCTACACTGGTATGGGTACTGCAGGCTGTCTATACTGGCATGAGGTCAGGGGTATTTGCTCTGGCATGGGGATTTTAGATTTTCTCAGCTAGCATGAGGTTCAGGGATATCCAAACTTGCATGGGTAATGTGGGGCTCAGGGGATTGTTAAAATGGCATGGGTTAAAGGGGTGTTGACAATGGCATGGGGTCTAAGGCATGACCTCTCTGGCATGGGTACCATGGGATGTCTGCCTTGTCATGGGCCTATGTATCAGTGTAAATATTTCTTGTTTACCTGTTTGAGGGTGTCTGTATTGGCATAGGAGTCTCCACTGACCTAAGGGATTTGTCCTCATTGATTTGTGGCAGGGATATGTGTGTGGTGTTCTAATAATCAGGACACTGACTTTTGTTTTCCTCTTCTGTTTCTGTGCCCACCCCTCCTGCCTGTGTTTTCCCTCCACCATCTCCTCACCCATTTGTCAGGTGTCCTCTTTGCCCGTCGCCAGCCTGTGCCAGCTTCCCAGGGCCCAACCAACCCTGCACCTCCACTCCCTACAGGGCCCCCTTCCAGCACCTCACCCTGAGAACTCCCACTTGGAATTAAGAGTCCCAGCCCCAATGCTGAGAGGGAGAAGAGACATCCCCCCACACCTTGATTCTTCCAGCGTGCCCACTCTAGGACCCTGGGAGATGACCCCTCCCCCCCACCATGCCATGTGGACTTGAAGCCAAAGAGTTTTCTTTTGATGTTACATCTACCTCATTGTAAAGGGAGAACACCTCCTCCCTTGCCAACCCCAGCAGCATCTACCAAAGAGTTCTGCCCCCAGTAACCCTTATCATCTCCTCATGTGCCTCCCTGTGTCAATGTCATCTTTAGGACCCCACCTCTTCAAATCAGACCTGCTTCTCTTCAGAAGCGATGTGAAGGGTTAGGTTGGGGTGTTGTGAAGGAATCGTCCCCCAGGTCACATCTGAATAATAAAGCTGCAGTCCTTCCCTCCCCAGTGCCTCCTCTCCTTTTTGTTTGGGTCTGGGGGTTGGAGAGGGATTATGTGGTATACACAGCTTGTGTTGGGCTGGGGGTTCTCAGAGAAGACAGAACAGCAAAGGTCCATGAAAGTAGAGGCGCTGGGTTTCATGAATCAGACTGCCTGAGTTCAGGGGGTATAGCTCAGGGGGAAGAGCATTTGACTGCAGACTGCCTGAGTTCAAATCCTAATTCTACTAGAGTGCGGAGTGGTCTTGGGCAAGACATTTAATCGCTTGAACCTTAAAAGACTCCTGAAGATTATGGTATCTCACGGAGTCTCCTCCTGATCTATGGGAATGGACCAATCCTTAAATAATAGGTGCATTTATATGGGCAGTCTCGGGAATGGGGTGGGAAACTTCGCTGGTACCCTGGAATTAGAAGAAAGGCAAAAGTTTGTCTTGACAAGCAAAAGCTGGAAGCTAGGGTAGGGCCTGACAGGTAGCCGTTGCCTAGGTAACCAGACAGCTTTTAGCACCTTTCACGGGCCCTGCCGGTCACTTCCGGCATCGGAGGGCTGAATCGTGACGCCACTTCCCGTATCGAGGTCCGCCCTCGCACTCGGATTAGCCAGTCTTCTCTATTTGGCCGGAGGTCCCGCCCCCTGACTGTCCCCCGACTGCTGCGGGGCGGCGGTGGCTATGGCGGCTGTGACCGATGTGCAGCGGCTACAGGCCCGTGTGGAGGAACTGGAGCGCTGGGTGTACGGGTCGGGCGGGCCGCGCGGCTCGCGGAAGGTGAGCGATCTGGGATCCAGTGCTCTCTTTCTGGGGGCAGAGCAAGAGCGGTCTACTAGCCTGGTCCTTGGGATGGATGCTACCGCTCCCGTCTCATCTCCCGCAGCCCGGCCTTTGAAATAATAAAGGTTCGAAACCTTCCAGAGCTTATCGGATCCTCAGGGTCCATTTCCATGGAGGGCACTGAGGGTTGTTAGGACCGATTGCGATAGGCTCAGTGTGAACTGTAACTAAGACTCCTCTGTCCTCGCGGGCTAGCTGGGGAGACCTGACAAACTCGAGAAGCTGACTAACGAGTTTCAATAAGAGCTGAAATCCGCAATGGAAGGGCCGTCACAGAGCCCTGCGTAATTAATTGCTAAATATTGTACAGAAAGAGGTCCATGGGACGCCAGAGGAGGCAGAGCAAAGGTGGATAAGGAAGGCTCTAAGGGTGGGAGGTGAGGTCTGAAAGAGCCAGGACTAGGAGGGGGAAGGGATTGGGTACCGGATGTTGAGATATGGACCCGCACTCCTTCACACCAGTGACTGAATTTTGACAACGGTGAAGCTTAGTTCTCCCAACCCGCACCCCTTCACCCCCTTTTACTATGGGAAGACCTTTTACTGAAGGTGGAGTGTCAGGCATACCCTGGAGTTAAATGCATCAGAGGTAATGATGTCTTTTTGTACACTTCTTGTGGAATTAGTTGTCACTAGCAGATTGTGCCCCATTTGAGAACTGATTTCTCAAAACATTTGCTCCCGTTGACATCTTTGACACTAAGCCCTTGTTTTCCTCCTACCTCTATGGCTGTTGCTGCTTAGTCCTATTTGCCTTCCCATATATATGACCCTTGAATATTGGCATTCCTCACCCCATGTTCTAAAACCTGGGTGAGATCATTCACTCCCATAGCCTCTCCTTCTGTTTGACCCTTTAATATTGGGATTCCTCACCCTCTACCCCAAAAGCCTAGAGATAGGAACCAGGGAATAGAATGTATAGGATGTGCTAATGCCCTGTAAACTCTAGTATAGTTAATTACCTCCGCAATCAGACTTGAAACTTCCCAAGGACTACATGATTATTTTCCCCTTCACACTGAGGATTCCCGGAAGGTGGGGTTGCATCTCCTTTAAGACAAGAGAAGGGGGCCAACCTACTTTGCTGGGACAAGGAGATTTGGAAGTCTGAGGGTTCTTCACCTCTTTCAAGCCTTGAGTCAAGAGGTGAATCTTGGAATTAACTTTCAATCCCCTTACAGGTGGCTGATGGCCTAGTCAAGGTACAGGTGGCTTTGGGGAACATTGCCAGCAAGAGGGAGAGGGTGAAGATTCTGTACAAAAAGAGTAAGTGATTCCATAGGGTGCCTGCTTGACCTCCTTCCCACCCCTGTGCTTCTGGGACCCGGCCCTTGCCCTCCAGCCCACTAGGTCACTGGAATCGCCCTATGGGGATAGAATGTGAAGATATTTCCCTGCTGAAATGGTAAAGTGGGGTGTTGTGCTTAAACTCCAAGCCCATGAGTGTCCTAAGTTACAGGATAAGAGCTCTGCCTCAAAGGTCCTCTTGGTAAAGTAGGGAGGAGAGGTATGGGATTTCCATAGGCAAGGTTCAAAGGCAGGAAAGAAATTAGGCACTGAGAGCCCCAGGCTTTTTCAGCCATACCTTTTTGATTATATCAAAGCAAACAACCTAAAAATTAGAAAAAGCTATGGCTTGTCTTGGTGGCACTGAGGGGCAAGGAACCTTCCACCATTGGTGAAGATAGATCAGTGGGAATGAGGGCCCCAGGATAGTGGAGGCAATTTTGTTCCCAGCTGTAAAGGCTGAGGTTAGCCAGGAGGTGGTCAGAGGGAAGAAACAGGGAGGTGGGGACTGATGGAGGTCTGGATGGGCACTGTGGGTGTCATCTCCTCGCTCAAGGCTCTCCCCAAGGTTGACCACTAATATCCTTCTAATATCCCCTAATGTCCTTTATAAGACAGATTCCCTACTCCCCAGCCCCTTCCATTTTCTGTCTTGCTTCTTTTCTAGTTGAAGACCTGATCAAGTATCTGGATCCTGAGTACATTGATCGCATTGCCATTCCCGATGCCTCTAAGTTGCAGTTCATATTAGCAGGTAGTGCTGGACAGTGTGTACACATGCATCTGGGGATTATGGATCGTGGGGGAAGTCGGACACAGAGATGGCCTCCCTGCCAGTCCTCTCATGGATACAGCTCTGGAAACTGCTGTCTGGAATTCTGGCCTGGCTCTGGGCTGAGGCCTGAGGTCATCCTTTGGTCCTCTAGTAGGCCTTGGTTGTGGTATCATTCTGAGCCAGCCGCAGAACTGAACTACTGAACTACACTGAACTACTTCAGTGTTCTATCAATGGTCTGTCTCTACGATTTTCCTTCAGAACCTTCCTCACTTCTGCTCACTAGACAGGGGAGCTTCTAGGACAGGGTGGGAGCAGACAGCATTGCATTTGGGAAAGGTGAGAATATTGGTATGTATGAGTTTCAACATTTTTCTCTCAGTGAGAAAGCACTGGGATTTCAGAGTTCTAGGCAGGAACTCTGACATTGACTTGGCAATGTCTGCTACTCAGTTTAGTCAGCCACTTCCTGAGGTAGGGTTTGCCAAGTACCTGTGTTTGTTCATTCATTCAAAAGATGTTTAATGATTGATCATCTTCTGTGATCCAGACTGTCCTTGGTGTGAGGTATATGGTGCTGCCCCAGAACATCCTTAGACTGGTGCCGTGGCTCAGGTATCAAGTCCAAGAGATCTTCTCCTACACCGACTCTGGAGTCTAGCCTCTCCATCCCTCCCTGACCACTGCCTCAATGTCTGTCCCTTCATACATGAATAGTTGCAGTCTTTTAAGTCCTCTTCCTGACCCTAGTCTTTCCCCTTTTGCATGTGATCCAGTATTCTCTGCCCCAAACACATCTGCAACATGTTACTTTGTCTACTTTGGAACCTCAGCATCTCCATCTCTCTCCTTGCTAGAATAAAATCCTAATTCCTTAGCCTGCCATTCAGAGCCTTTTATAGTCTATGAATCTCCCTTCCCATGCAGCTCTGTTTCCTGTGCTCTCTTTGAGCCTGTTCAGCCAATTGAATTCTTTTTCCTCTATTAATTGATAAGTGTCCTTGCCGCCAAACATTTGACATTAACAGTCAGCCCTTCTTGAATGTGCTTCTTACTCACTGCAGCCGTTGAAATCACCTGTGCCAGGTCCAGTCCAGATCCTGCTCTTCTCACTGGGCTCTGCTATTACTGCCCCAGCTCTCCAGAAGCTTGTAATTGTCCTTGCCTCTCAGGGCCACTGAGCAGAACCTGCTGATAGTCTGCCACATGTCTTCTCTTTCATACCTTCCCAGGAGTCCTTGGGCACGGAGACCCAAGTCGGAAGTACTTTGTCTCCTGTGGCGTCAGAGGGACTCCCTGAGTTTGTTGACAGGAGGCTAGAGGAAGAGGCCTTACAGTTAAAACTTTAAGAAAGGTGGGATTTGGAGAAACTTAGAGGCTCCTTGGGCTCAAGATGGGTGATACCAGAGGCATCTAGGAGAGATGGGGGCAGAATGGGGGAATGTGCACCTAGAGAAGGGGGCAGCAGGCAGAGTAGCTACCCCATGCTCCAGGACTCAGCCATCTCCCCTGCCAGGTCCTCAGCCCCTTGCATAAGAGTAGCGGTGCCCAATCAGAAAGAACGAGTTCTCAACATTTGCTGCAACATGGACGGCACTGGAGGAGATAATGCTAAGGGAAATAAGTCAAGCAGAGAAAGACAATTATCATATGATTTCTCTCATCTATGGAACATAAGAACTAGGAAGATTGGTAGGGGAAGAAAGGGATAAAGAAAGGGGGGTAATCAGAAGGGGGAATGAAGCATGAGAGACTATGGACTCTGAGAAACAAACTGAGGGCTTCAGAGGAGGGGGTGGGGGAATGGGATAGGCTGGTGATGGGTAGTAAGGAGGGCACGTATTGCATGGTGCACTGGGTGTTATAAGCAACTAATGAATCATCGAACTTTACATCAAAAACCAGGGATGTACTGTATGGTGACTAACATAATATAATTAAAAACATTTTAAAAATTACTTTTTTTCCATAGAATTTTTCATTTTTCAAAGAAATAAAGCTGAAAAAAAAAAAAAAAAAAGAGTAGCAGTGCCCAGGCTTGCCTCACTGTCACTATCTTGTCTGTTTTTGCCTCAGAGGAGCAGTTTATCTTATCCCAGATTGCACTCCTGGAGCAGGTGGAGGCTTTGGTGCCCATACTGGACAGCGCTCACATCAAAGGTACCTCTTTGTGGGGCTGCAGCTCTGCTATTCTACTTGGGGAGGTGGATGGATGGCCAGGACTTCCCTGTGCCTCAGGTTCCCTGGGTTCAAGCTAAGTCTGCTCCTTGTCTTTACCCTCACCCTGGGGGTAACCTGCTACCTGCGTTGGGTAAAATGGCTAGACCAGAGAGTCCAGTTTCAGAACCTCAGGCGGTTTGGACCTAAGGACACTAGTCTGAGTCCAGCAGCCCCCAACTCTGGGATTCCATCTACCTTCTTCAGCCCCTAAGCTTCTGTTCTGCATGGTGCTGTGTAGCCCAGATTTTACTGTAAGAGTTCCTGCCAGGCATGTGAATGTGTGTAAATTCTTCCCACCACACTGTTGAGAGCAATCCCTGGGCCTGTTTTGACAAGCAGACAGTGACTTTAATTGAATCCAGATATCCATCTTGTCTGTCTCCGGAGGTATTTTTTCCTAGTTACCCCTCCCTACCCCTGATCAGCTATCTGCTGAGGGTCTGACAGCCTTAAGCTGCAGGGCCAGCATGGTGGCCAAGGCTCTGGGTGTTGGATTCCAGGTGGACCAGTTTAGGAACCTGGCATTCATTCTCAGCCCACCTGCAGGCTCCTTCTTCCAGGCAGACCTGGTCCCACTGGGCTGAGTGCAAAGGGACAGATCCCATGATAGGCAAAGCTTTCTTTACTTCATCCTGCTTACAGCACTGGGGTAGGAACATGGGGCAACTCTGGGGACCCCAAGGTTTTGTTTTTTCCTAGGAGTCTGTATCTTTGCCCCCTCTGGGTCCTAGAGTAAGACTGGGGTGGGCAGGGAGCCCCACCACCTTTAGCTGCAGTGGTCGATGAAGCCTGGCGTTTGCTTAGCTTCTCCACTCAATACTCTAATCCTGCTGAAGACCTAATAGACTATTGAGCAGTCCCCGGGGAAGGCACGAGCATCATCGGGCAGTGCGTGTTGTGTTTTACAGCCGTTCCTGAGCATGCTGCCCGCCTGCAGCGCTTGGCCCAGATCCACATCCAGCAGCAGGTATGGGAGGGGAGAGGACTGGAAGGGAAAGTAGAAGTGGTTAGGCTCCTAGTGTCCACCTGCCACCTGGGGAAGCCGCCTTAGGCTACCCTCACCTCATGTCAGCTCCAGGGGACACGTGAAGGGTTATCCTTTATCTTCCATCTGCCTGAGGTCTCTTGCCTCCCTGAGTAGGACTATTCTGAGACACCAGAAGATTGATGATGGGAGGTGCCCAAGAATTTCTGGGGATGGTGTGTCCTTGACTAGGAGTGGAAGAGCTGTTATTTATTTTGTTTTGTTTTGTTTTACCATTCCCAGGCCTTAGATTAAAGTTCAAAGAGGATTCAGATATAGGGGACAGGGAAGGAGGAGACATATACTAGCAGGAATGTTTCCTGAAATGAGTGGTCCACTCTCTCTTAGGACTGCTGTTAGGGTACCCATCTGGAAGCCTGAAAGTGCCCTGTTAGAAATTTGCTCCTTTTGGCTCTGGGGTTAAACACTGCCTTTTCTAGGCTTTATGGGGAGTGATGGTTCCTGGTAAACAGGAAAGTTAGTGGGAAGTTTGGGCTTTATCCAGTTCCTTTCTCTGCCATATGTCGGCCCCATAGGACCAGTGTGTGGAGATCACTGAGGAGTCCAAGGCTCTCCTGGAGGAATACAACAAGACTGTATCCTTTCTGTTCAGCCAGGCCCCTAAGGAATGCTGTCTAAAGCCCTGTCCTTTTGTTCCATCTCCAGCTCTGTCTCTTTCATCCCATCCCAATGAGCCTATCTATTCCTCTCCTCCCCAACCCTTTGGCAGATGGAAAATCTCTCCACTCCCTCATTCAGGCTCTTGTTCTCACCTTGACCTGCCACCAGACGATGCTTCTCTCCAAGCAGTTTGTGCAGTGGGATGAGCTACTTTGCCAGCTAGAGGCCGCCAAGCAATTAAAGCCAGCAGAGGAGTGATGGCTGCTTCCCTTTCCTGGATGGGCTGGGACAGCCAGGCTCCAGGGCCCTGTGCTAAACTGCCTTTGTAACAGGGCAGAGGCAGCTCTGTATTTATTGGATTCTCAGCCTACCTGTCTGCATTCAGGTGGGGCTCTGAGATCAGATGTCTGGCTACTTGAGGTTTGCTATTTGCACCCCCTCCCCACATCAGTGTCCTATCAATAAACTATAGAAATCACTGGAGGAGTGTGCCAACTTCCTGGTCTGTGGTGGGAATGATGGTGAGGATGGGGGGGGGGGGGGTAGAGGGCAGAATTGCCAGCCTTCCTAGTGGTTGGACCAGGAGCTATTCTCATCCTGGACTGGCTTTCTGGGAGATGTGGAGCTCTCAGGACAAATGCTCTCATTTGATCGATATGAGTGGAACATTTGTTTGTGCATCCATTTATCCCACATTTATCAAGTATCCTCTAAATGTCAGATACCATGCTAGGTGAGGAGAATGTGATCCCTGCCCTGCACAGACTAGCTGGGGAGATGGTCAAGGAAAAGAGCCTTCCCACCAATTGGGCACTGGGTCCTTTGGAGTACAGAAGAAAAAAGGATGGGGGAGGCAGCCCTGGAAGGTGAAATGCAAGGTATTTAGAGCCAGGGGAGCAGCAGGTGCAAAGGCAGAGAGGATCCTTGAGGTTTCTCTCTTGAGTCTTTCTTGGTGCTATTAAGCAGGAAGAGGAGCCTAGAAGAGGTTTGGTTGCAGGGCTTTGGGCTCTGGGGTAGAGATGGGTTGTGTGTAGGTAGCCGGGGCGGGGGTGGGGGTGGGGGGGTGGGGTGACTGGGCTGGAGAGGGAGGGAGCCTGACGATGGAACGGAGACGGAGTTTTGTGCCTCACTCCACCAAGTGCTTGCTGCCCCCTTGTGGTCTCAGGGAGTGCTGTGGTCCCAAACCCCTTTACAACTGCCAGCCCGCTGCCACCCAACCTGCACGGTTGCGCTAGCATCTCAAATTCAGCATGACCCAAGACTGAAACTTGGGAGTCATCCTGGACTCTTCCCTTCTAGTCCAAACAGTCGCCAACGAACCAAACCTACTTCCTAATATCTCCCAACTTAATCTACTTTTCTCTATTCCGACGGCTATTTCTGTTTCATTCTCTGAAATCATTTCACAAATACTTGATCGCCTATTATACGCTAGGCACCATACGAGTCTCCGTGGACTCGCCCCCAGCACCCCGCGGCCTGTTCACCGGCGGTTGCGGCCCAGTTTCCCCACTCCCACTCCCTTTGGCGGTAGCCAAAGTGAGCTGTGCACACAAACTGGTTTGACTGGCCCCTGAAGAAAACCCTCCGTGGCTCGCCACGCCCACAGAATGAGGTCAAAGCTCAGAACTCGATGACCAAGGCCCTCCTTCGCGCAGCAGCAGCCACTTCAAACGGAACCTCTTGCCCCTGTCCAAAGTGAAAGCCACTGCTTCGCCTTTGCTATTGCGGTGCGCTCGACTGATGACGCCAGCCCTGCCATTTTCTCAGGGCCGGATCCTCCCTATCTTTGGGACGCGAGTCTCTGATGGTGGCTCCTCTCCGCACGGTTCTTCTGCGCCCCAGTAGGGGTGCCCTGCCCCAGGGCGTAACAGTGTAGACTGCCTGTATGTTCATGGTCTCAGGGTGTCTTGGCTAAGCTCACTCCTAGACGTCCAGGCCATACTCAGTTTTCCCAAGGAGGCACGGCAGGCCACGGCCCCGCAGGCCCCGCCCCTACCCGGCGTGCGCGGCCCCGCGGCTTCGGCGCGCTCCCGGCGTGCGCGCCATCTTGGCACCAGATCGAACTGGAGGCGTGCGCGGCCGGGGCGGTGAGAGCTAGAGCGCAGTGGGGTCGGGGGGCGGTGGTGCGGCTGTCTGGAGGTAGAGGGAGGAGAGGGGAGGCTGGCTCCTTGGTCTCTGCGGCCTGCGGGGTTTTGGAGTCCTCCCGTGGCGGTGGAGGGGGCCATGCTGTGGAGTCCATTCCAGGAGTCCCACGCAGCCCTCCGCGTCAAGCTTCTGCTTCCGAGTTTCTGGGTGACCTGGATTGGGGGCATCGACACTGGGAATCTCATGGGGAGGGGTGCTTAGCCCTATTCTTAGGATCCCGGAGTGGGAAGGGGTTCAGTTCTGTTTGAGGAGCCTTTGGAGGAAGGCTCTTGGCTCTTGCTAGAGAGCTTGGAGTGTAGGAACTTGTGCAAGCGGAGTGAGGGGACCTTGTCCCTGGCTTAGCTGTGGGTGAGGGGCGCTCAGTCTTGTTTTCGAAAGTCTGGGGCAAGGGTGTAACCGGGGCACAAGGATGCAAGAGCACCTGGCTTTGGGGATCCCAAACAGACCAGGTTTTGGCACTCCCGGCTGACAGAATCCAAAGGCAGAGAGACGAGTGGTGGTGAAACAAGAAAGGGATTTATTTCAGTGGGGCCAGCACTGAGAAGACAGCGGACTAGGCTCAAAGACTGTCTTCAAAGTGCTGACAGTGCTTCTAGGTTTATATAAGGACAATGTGGGACAAAGGTTGGTCTGTAGGTACAATGGGCAGTAAAGGGCAGGTCCATCATTGTCTTGGAGCCAAAGAGGGTCTTGCTGACCTTAGAGCAGTCATTATTGCTTGAGGGGTAGTTTTGGTTCCCATCAAGGGATGCTTTGCCTGCAGGGTCTTTTGCCTGAGTTGAAAGATAAGCTAAAGGGGCGCCTAGCTGGCTCAGTAGAGCATGCAGCTCTTGATCTTGGGGGTCGTGAGTTGGAGCCCCACGTTGGGCATAGAGCTTACTTAAAAAAAAAAAGGCCGGAAAAAAGATAAACTGGAAAGAGCTTTATTAATTAGAAAGTACAGGTTGAGGTAAAAGTGGAGGTACTTGAAGTCCTTGTTCAAGGGCACAGCCCTGTCCCAAGGAGCTCAAGATGAGGGAGGCTCAGTCCCAGTCCTAGGGAGCTTGGGGGTGAGAGGGCTTGGCCTGTCCTAAAGAGCCCAGTGTTTGATGAATTTGGTCCTATGTCAGGGACTCCAGGGTGGAAGGAGGGTTATGGCCATGTCCAGAAGAATGGGGCATTTGGGATACGGCCCTTTCCCAGGGTAAAGTAGGTACGGCACCTGTGCTGAGAAGCCAGGGGTGAGAGGATACAGTCCTGTTCTGGGAAGCCTAGGATGAAGAGCAGGACCATTTCCTGGAGAGCTGGGGTTGGGGGATGGCTTGGGACATATTGCCCAGCATTCATCTGACACTTCCCTGCAGCGGACCGTGAAATTCAGACACAACAGCAAGTGGAATGGAGCACTACCGGAAAGCTGGCTCTGTGGAACTCCCAGCACCTTCTCCAATGCCCCAGCTACCTCCTGATACCTTGGAGATGCGGGTCCGAGATGGCAGCAAAATCCGCAACCTACTGGGGCTGGCACTGGGTCGATTGGAGGGTGGTAGTGCACGGCATGTGGTATTCTCAGGTTCTGGCCGGGCTGCAGGGAAGGCAGTCAGCTGTGCTGAGATTGTCAAGCGGCGTGTACCAGGCCTGCACCAGCTTACCAAGCTGCGCTTCCTGCAGACCGAGGACAGCTGGGTGCCAGTCTCACCTGACACAGGCCTGGATCCCCTCACAGTGCGCCGCCATGTACCTGCAGTGTGGGTACTGCTCAGCCGGGACCCCTTGGACCCCAATGAGTGTGGCTACCAGCCTCCAGGAGCACCCCCTGGCCTGGGCCCCACATCAAGCTCCAGCTGTGGCCCACGACCCCGAAGAAGGGTTCGAGATACCTGGTCCTGAAGATCTGCTGAGCAAGCTGTTTTCCAGGCATGAATGTGTAGGATGGCTTTGCCTTCTCTGAAAATCCTCTTGTAACTGTTGAACATCCCCAGCAAGATTTGAATCCACGGAAATGGGCCTCCCTGTCCTTTCTTCCCCTTCTCTGTGCTGTGTGAAAAGGGACTGCTACGAAGAGTTACAGATGTGCGGTCTCAGCTGGGTTCTGGATTGCTTGAGAAGGGTTTACTTGGCATTCTACCTACTGTGCCTCTGTCCTTTCTTTTGACAGAGATCTAGGGAGTGGGTTAGGAAATAAAGGTTCTGTCCATTTGTCTGATGAGCCTCTGTTTGACCTGCTATGTGGAGGGGGGATTAAAGGAGGGAGAGTCCCTGTACCCCTCCACCCCATCCCTGGTTTATGGACATTTTTCTTTCTCTGCAGCATTTATTATAGTATAGTGATTAAGCTCATGGTCTTAGGTACTGACTGATTTGAATTCTGGTTCTGCCATTTGGTAGTAAGTTACTGGTTTGTAACCTTGGGCAAGTAGTGCTCTGAGTCTTAGTGCTCCCATCCATAAAACAGGATATATGTGGTGCTTACCTCATAGGGTTGTTATAAGGATTAAATGTCCAAATATACACATATGACTCTTAGATACCACCTGGGCATATAGTGCTATGTAAATATTAATTGCTATCATTGTTAATTATTCCACTTACAAAGATATTTTTTCCTATCTTAAAAACATAGCTCATGGGGCACCTGGCTGGCTCAGTTGGAATATCGTGTGGCTCTTGATCTCAGGGTTGTGAGTTCAAGCCCCATGTGGGCATAGAGATTACTTAAATAAATAAAGAAAAAAAACCCCAGCTCAATCTCATATCGGCTCTCCAGGTCTCATCCTTCCTTTTTACCCCTTGCTGCACCTTTTCTGTCTCAACTTGGCCATAGACTGAGATTCGCCGTGGTAAGGCCAGGGGCATGAGGAGAGAGGTGAAGATTGCAGTGGTAGCCAGGAGTCTGCAGGGACCAGAGCAGGATTGTGGGCAGTGGTAGATTCAGTGAAGAGTTGAGTCAGTTGGATATCTCACTGGATTTTGAGGTCTTCTGTAATGTATCCAGTAGACTGAGTGTCCAGTCACCAGGAAAGCATAAACTTGGGACTCTCTGGGCTCACATTGTGGCAGGAAAGGCCCAGCAATTTGAGAGTGGGTGAAATGATGTTTGGCTGAGTCCAGGTGGGAAGAGTTAGGATGTTGGGAGAAATGGGGGACTGGAGGCCTCAATAAGGGCTTAGGGCAGGAATGAGGGGATCATAAGGCTATAAGGCTGTGGTCAAGCTTTGAATGCTACATTCTGTGCTTTCCAAGGTAGGTTGCCCAGAGCCATAGGGAAGACTCCGAGGGAGGGGCAAGTGATACAGATTCAGGGGATGTTAGAGACGGGAAACGCTCTGAGCAGCTGCCCGGCCAGGCCTCTCAAATACAGAGGGTCAAGGAGCATCTAACATACCCCTAGAGCCTGTGGCAGAGACTCTGGTGTCTTGCTAGCAGCAACTGCCTGACTCTCCCCATTCTCTTTGTGGCTAACTGAGGTTTTTGCTCCCTCCCAGCTTCTGCATATCGCCTTTTCTCTAAGCATCTCCACTTGTGTGTCTTCTACCATGAACAGCTCTCCGAGTGTCACTAGTCCCCAGAGCTTTGGGGCCAGGCTCCTTGCAGATTATTGGTATGTGGCTCAGCATCCTACCCTGCTCCAGCCTGCTCCAGCCATGATGGGATGATCATATGGCGTAAGCATGGTGACCGGTACTGAACGAATGATTCAGTAAGGTGGTATCACAAGCTCTGGGAGTCCTAGGTGGGGCCCCCATTTGGGCAGCTCATTGAGATACCACCTGAGAACCACAGGATGATGGCAGGGGTTTGTGTGAGGGAAACTGAGCTGTCAAAATCTCTTGGGAGGAGCAGAATCTGCAGTTCAGAGAAGCAGGAAATAGCCCACAAGCTAAGAGAGGGATGACTAGTGATTCTGGGGCCTTTCCCCTCCTGGGTCTCTACGGGGCCCAGCTGGAGCCTAGAGGAAGAATTTTAGGAAGGGAGCCAGAGAGAAGATAGGCCTTTAGAGTCAGAAAGCTTGACCCAACTTAGGAGGGAGCATAAGAGTTGTATATAATCGCTGATTTAGGTTCTTCACACTTTCTTCTTAATCCGCTCCAGTGTGGCTTCTGCCTCCATAACTTCTTAGAAAAGGTTATGCCTTGGTATGACAGCCCTTTCAAGAAGTAGGATTGTAAATGGGAAGAGAGAAGTGATAAATGTAGAGGAATGTGGGATACAGAGAGTTTATTTTTTATTTTAATGATTTAGAGATTTGAGCATCTTTGTAGGTTAATGGAAGAATTTAGTAGAGAAAGAGAGTAAAGATGCAAGAGACTGGATAACTCAGAATGCAACTCTGTAAGGGGTAAAAGGGAATGGGATCCGGAAGCATGGAGGTATGGGCCTCCCAAAGAGGGCAGGGGAGAGGACTCCCTGTAAGTTCCCAGGGAAGGAGTTGAAGATGAGTAGGCATGCGGCTGGCTGTGAAGTTGAAGGGACATGAGGGAGTTCAGAAGGTTTCTTTCTCCTCCTGAAGCAGGAATCCAGCTCTGCTGCTGAGAGTGGAATGAGGAGGCTGGTTGGAAGTAAGTATGAGATAGTTGTTGCAGGAGAGAGAAGCAGAGAGGTCCAGGAGGATGACCAGGCAAGGCTAAAAGCCCAGCTGAGGCTGGTGACCATGAATCTGTGGTGTTACCAGAGTGTGAGCTTCAGCAGCATCCATAGGATAGGTGAGGACTCAGAGGAATCACTGTTGCATTCTTCCAGACTGAGGTTGACACAGGCAGAAATGATGGAAGAATAGTGAGACTAGCAAGATATAGTGAAGGGTCAAGGAATCCAAAGTGGGCCAGGAGACAAATGAAGATAGGGGTAGGGGTCATTGTCCTGGAGATCCATATGAAGACATCTGGGGTGAGGTGAGATGGAATGGAGTAGCTGAGAGAACTAGGACAGGGCACTGTCGCTATACCCATTTCTAGGGCTGTTATACCGAAGTATCACAGACTGAGTGGCCAGAACAGAAATTTACTGCCTGACAGTGTTGGAGATTCGAAGTCTGAAGTCAAGCTGTCAGCAGGGCCATTTTGCCTCTGAAACCTATAGGAGAAGGCTTCCTTGACTCATCCTAATTTCTTTCTTTCCTTCCTCCCTCCCTCCCTCCCTCCCCCCCTCCCTCCCTCCCTCCCTTTCTCTCTCTCTCTCTCTCTCTTTCTTTCCTTCCTTCCTTCCTTCCTTCCTTCCTTCCTTCCTTCCTTCCTTCCTTCCTTCTTTCTTTCTTTCTTTCTTTCTTTCTTTCTTTCTTTCTTTCTTTCTTTCTTTCTTTCTTTCTTTCTTTCTTTCTTTTCTCTGATTTTATTTACTTGACAGCACAAGCAGGGGGAGCAGCAGGCGAAGGGAGAAGCAGGCTTGGGATCACGACCTGAGCCAAACTAAGCCACCCAGGCGCCCGAGACTCCTCCTACATTCTATTTTGCCATCAGTCTTTGGTCTTCCTGGCTTTTAGATGTATCACTCCAGTCATTCATCTTCACATTTTCTTCCCTTGTGTCTGTTTCTATGTCCAATTTTCTCCTTTTTATAAGGAAACCGGTCATATTGGATTAGGGCCCACCCTAATAGCCTCATTTTAACTCGATTACCTCTGTAAAGATCTTATTTACAAATAAAGTCACCTTTTCAGGTACTGGGTTTAGGACTTAAACATATCCTTTATGGAGGGACATAATTCAACAGTAGCTGAAAGGCGAGATGAAGAAGTCCGTGGATTTGAGAGTTTGAGGAGCTGACTGGAGTTGGTTGTGGGCACGAGAGTGGATAGCTGGGTGGCCTGGAGGGAAAGTCACTGAAGATAAGGTGGAAGAATTAAGAAGCTGGGGAGGGTGGCAGTGTGTATGTTGGAGGTAGGAGTTGGGCATCAGGTGGGCAATGGAGTCATCCAGGATGGAATGTGCTGAGCGTTCTTACTGCCTGCTTTATAGGTGGCATATAGATTTTGCGAGCCTCGAAATGGGGACTTAAGAACACAATATGATTGGAGGGTTTACATACCTTCCCCGTGCAAGCAGGCACCAAGTCCTGCCAATTTTGCTTCCTAGTTGTCTCTCCATTCCCACAGCCTCTGTTGTTCTGTGCCCCTCATTATCTTACAAAATTCTCCTTACTGGTTTCCCTGCTTCACTCCCTTCTGAGCTCTCCTCCAAACCAAGTTCCCTTTGTTTAGTCCTTCTGCCGGATTCCTGCATGGCTGTCTCCCTTCCTCTGTTAAGCCTTTGCTCAAATGTCACCTCAGCAAGGCCTTTTCTGACCAATCCATTTAAGATTGAGGTCAAGCACTCCTGCACTTCTTCTTTTTTTTTTTTTAAGGATTTTATTTGTTTAAAAAGAAATAAGAGAGAAAGCGCATGCATGAGCATGAGTGAGCAGGTGGAGGGAACAAGAATCTGAAGCAGACTCCACACTGAGCATGGAGCTCGCTGGAAACAGGGTTCAATCCCACGACCAGATCATGACCTGAGCCGAAACCAAGAGTCAGATGCTTAACTGACGAAGCCACCCATGTGCCTCATCAATCAAGCACTTGATTTCCCTTACCCTGCCTTTTCCCCCCTTCTAAATATAATTTACTTCTTTAAAATACTGTTTTTTGGGGGGCGTCTGGGTGGCGCAGTCAGTTACGCGTCTGCCTTCAGCTTAGGTCATGATCCCAGGGTCCTGGGATTGAGCCCCGCATCAGGCTCCCTGCTCTGCGGGGAGTCTGCTTCTCCCTCTGCCTCTCTCTCTCTGTCTCTCATGAATAAATAAATAAAATCTTTTAAAAAAAAAACAGTGTTTTTGTTTATTGTCTGTCTCCTCCAAATGAGAATGTAAGCTTGAAAAGGGCAGGAATCTTTGTTTTGTTGCTTAATGTAACCTAAGGACCTTGAACATTGCTTGGTACGTAGTAGGTGCTTGATATATATTTAATGTAAGAATGAATGAATATTGAGCCTCCAAGCATGTGGCCATACCCAGATCGGTCATTCTCCCTCAACCTCCCCATGTCCAGATTAGAGGACAAGATCCAAGTTCATTCACTGGATGGTCTTAAAGGACCCCTTGCCTGGTCACTGCCATGGCTCAGTCCATCTTTGGCCCAATGCTTTTGGATCTGGGCTCTGGCCACACTAATACCTTACTCTTCCCACGTGCCATGAGATTTTCTGCTTTTGAGCCATTCTGTCTGCTTGGAACTCATCAAGAGTGTTCAAAGGACATTAGCAGTGGGCTCTGGGCACTCCCTCCTGAGGACCTTCCTCCTCACCACTCCCTCCCTCCCACCCCCCACAATTTGGGATCTGGCCTGATTCCTAGGGTACCTCTAACTCCCACTTTGGTCCTTGCGCTGGGGAGGTGATGTCTGGCTGCACTTCTGAACATGGCCGCAAGGTGTCAGCATTTACAAAGGGACAATCCATACCATTGCAGGGTTTGTGCAGAGGTTCCCAGCATCCTCAAGAGGAGAGGAGAGTCTAGGCTTGAAATTTGGCCTTCAGTGGGCACAAAGATCTCTCGTTTGTTCGACAAACAGCTAATGATTATCCATAATGTGACAAATGCAGTCACTGGCTTCAGAACCTCCTGCCTCACGAGGAGTATAGCCACATACACAGTTTCATTATTGGTATGATAGGTAGAGATTAGGGAAGTTTGTTAGACTTCAAGAGTTCAGAGCCCCTCATCCGGTCTTTAGGGACAGACAAAGCTTAAAGAAGAGGAGATGGTGCCTGTGTAGAATCTCAAAAAAGCGCCAGAAATAAAAAGTGAAAAGGACTTTCTGGGTAAAGGGTGGGCATGAGCTAAGGTATAGGGGTGAGAAGAGCACCGAGGTCATCACTGGAGCACGAAGTTCATGGCAGTGAGTGTGAGGAATGAAGCTCAGGGGTGGGTGGGGGCCAGACAGGAACGGCCTGAGTGCCGCGCCAAGGAGCTTGGGCTTATTTTGAGGGTGATGGAGAGTCATCAAAGGCTTTAAGGAAGAAATGTTGTGGCATATCATATTGGTGTCTTAGAGCTCTGGCTGCTACAGTGTGGAAAGTGGATTGGGGACACAGGGCGGGAAGGACAGTGAGGAGGTTTCTATAGGGATCCAGGAAGAGATGGTGACGTCAAAATGATGGCTGGAGCTTGAGAGAAGCCCCTTCTAGCCCACAAGAGCTTTCAAAGCCTGGCACTTTGAAAGAGTTCTTGGCCCTAGGCACCCTCTTCACCACCCTTTAAGTCACCTCAGCCCTTCTGTTTTGGAGGCTCCTTTTGGCTCTCTCTTAGCTCCCCTAATTATTCTGGTTGGAAGCAGGGTCTCTTGTCAGTTTCCATGTGAGGTCCACAATGTCCTACGTCTCCATTCTTTTGGTAGATCTGTCAGCCTTCAGCTCACACTACATCCCAGCTTCCCTCACTGTGATCCATTCACGCACCTCCTTCTTTGACAGAAACAACAGGTAGAAGTGTGAGCCCTCCACCAGGGCTGTCACTCCCTGCCGTGCCCCCACCCCCATGCATGAGCGTGCATGTCTGTGTATATACGCATGCATGTGTACCATTGACAGGACTGATGCTGAGGGACGGCATCTCTGGCAGGCAGAGGGGCATCACCTGAAGAAAGGTCTGGAGGTAGGAAAGTACAAGGGAGCGTTTGGGGCTCAGGGGGGAATGTTGTTAGCAGGGTCCGGCTAACCTTCGAGGTTGGGCCTGGAGCCATGACCATGTCCTGCCAGCAGGGGGTACCACAGCCAGGTTTTGAGCAGGGATTGGGAGAGTCACCTTCATTCAGTCTCATGAATATGCACAGAAACCTGTTGAATTATGCAGACCGAAAGGATGTAAATGTATATGCAAATTTGGTGCTGCCCTCCCTGTTGCTATGGAAACCAAAGAATAGCAAAGGGGGGCCCAAACCCTGGGGAGACCAGGCTGGAATGACTGGAGACCAGGAGGCTCTCCTCTGTCGCCTGCTTTTCCCTTTCCTGCTGTTTTGATCATTTTCTTTGCCTCACTGTGTCTTTGTCTCCTTGCTCTCTCTCCATCTCCCTGCCCCTCTTGATCTTTCTGTCTCCATCTCTATTTGGCCCTCCTGTTTTTTTGTTTCTGTCTCTCGGTCTCTGAGTTCCTGTCTGTCCCTGTCTGTGTATCTTTGACTCCATGTCACTGTTGCTCTATGACTCTGAGATAGTGTTTCTCTGTGACTTCATGTCTTCCCCTATCTTTGTGTCTTAAATTGCATGGCTCTCCCTCCTTCTGCATTTCCCTGTCTCCATGTCTCTGACTCACATCTTTTTTCTCTGCATCTCTATTTTTGTGTCTGACTCTAATTGTGTCTATTTCTTGGTCTCTCTTCCAGGTTCTCCCCCCTTTCTTTCACTCTGATTCTCTCTCTCTCTGAACTTCTTATTCCAATGCTTGTCTCTGTCTGATGGGAAGGAAAGAAAGCTGCACATCTGTCCTTGCCTGCATGCTCGAAGATTCTGAGTGCCCTCCCCACATAAAATCCAGTTTCAGGTCTGGCCCCTGTCAGCATTGGCATAGGATCCCTGTGACAGGTCCACGCTGGCTGCCAGGACATCATGGCTCCTGTTCCAGCCTCTGCCTACTGTGTGACCCTGCCTAGTGTTTCTCTCTCTCTAGATCTGTAGTCTCATCTCTCTCTCCATGAATCTGGTGGGCATCCTGAGGCAATGATGTGTAGAGAATAGGGAATTGAGGGGTAAGTCTTAGTGGTTCACCCATCTGGCCCTCTGCCTAAGGGCTGACGTGAGGGGTCTGGCTGGGGTCCAGGTATGGGGGTGTCTAGGGCTAGTTGAGACCAATCCTGGCCCCAGAGAAGACTCCTTGCTGAGCCATAAAATCAAGCAGCAACTATCCACAGTCTATCCATGCTCCTGTCCGTGGCAGCCTTAACCATCCCATTACCCGTTCAGGGTCCTTTGTTTGCCCCTCTCTCATTGGGTTTATATTTAAAGAACACCTGTTCTATACCATGTCTCTGTCTTCACAGATCCACAGTGATAGAGAAATGACATCTGGACTTTTTGCACCCCCCCCCCCCAGAAGGGGCTCTTTGGTCCAGGTGGAAGAACACAGATTCTTCAACCCCCATAGCTTCCTATCCCTGGTGGGCCCATTTGGGGGTATAAAGCATATGCAGCTGCAAAAGTCACGGATCAAGGTTAGGAGAAACAGAGACACAGAGATAAAGACAGAGAGAGATAGAGAAAATATGTCTCCATACAGGGTTTGGGATGGGGTATGGGAAACGAGGCAGAACTCAGGGTGAGGGCGGCCCAGAATGTTTTGAGGGCAGGTAAGCCACCCTATGTAGAGGTGGAAGGCTTCCCCCTTCAGTTCTGGGCTCTGGGCAGGTTGCCTTACCTCCAGGCAAGCTCTAGACATGGGGGATCTGGCTTGGGCCCAGGTGTGGGGGCAGTTAGAGAAGTCAGAGCAAGTCCCCCTTCCTCCAAGAGACTGCCAAGCTGAGCCCCCAGCTCTCCTGTCTCGCCAGAAAGGACACAGACATAATCACTCTTCCCACCGACTGTGATTCACCCATGTTCAGGCCCAGGCGTGATCCTGCTGTCAGGCATTCCACGCTTGAATGAAAAACCTCCCTGGACACCCCACCCCACCTAGGCCAGTTGTGCCAACGGGGTTGGAGCAGGGTCAAAGAGGGCTGTCTGGGGGGCTTCTGGGAAAGCCACACATGGGGAGAGAAAAAGGGACCAGGGGAAAGATGGAGAGTGAGAAAGACGGAAAGACAGATGATGTATGTAGAGGGAGGTGGAGGAAGACGCAGGAGACATAAAGACATTGATGGGGAGAAAGCCAAAGCCAGCAGATGAAGGAGGTTCTGGTGCCCATCAGGCTAGTGCTGAACACTTGACTGGATTATCTCATTTAATCGAATCTTCACAACGGTCCTAGGAAATGGGCACTATTCCGATCCCATTCGATCCCATCCGATCCCATCCGATCCCTGAGTTAATTGAAGCACAGAGACATGAAGTCATTTCCCTGAGGTCACAAAGCCGGTAAATGGTGGAGTAGGTATTTGAACACTTCGGTCTTACTGAAGAGCCAAGAAAAGAGATACAGAGACAGAGGTGGGGACAGATTCTCACACCAGCACTCATGGGAAATCTGGGAATCCTGGAGTCATCAGGCAGCTGTGCAGAGGAGGGCGTCCCCACAGGCCAGCAAGCATGCAGCTTTCCCTCCTTTCTATCAGAGACAAGGACTGTGACCGAGAGAGACATAGAGGGAGAGAGTGACAGAGACCTCAGAGCGGGGAGAAAGATGGAAGGGGAACTCCAGGCCACAGAATTCCTTGTCAGACCTTCCTCCTTCCTGCCAGGTGTGCAGCCTTCCCGCCCCTGATGCAGACCTGGCCCAGCCAACACCTTGCTTTGGTGGGGCCCAGGCTTTGAGATTCATTCTTTCTTCCCCACAGATTTACTGAGCGCCTACTAATAGAGGGGCACTCCTGCCCCACAGCTCCTACCTCTCTCTCTTTCACAATACTGAGAAACCCTTCCCTTTGTCTAATTTCAATCCCCTAAGATAGGTTCTGCAATAAGGGATCAAGGTTAGAATTTGGGGACACTTCAATATGGAGGCTAAGTCTAGCCAAGCACAGAGAAGAGGTCCCTAAGGGCTGGCTTTGGGTGCTTTCTGGTTGGAGGCCCCTTCTAGTTGGTTTGGGGAAGAAGGTCATGGCCCAGCTGGTGGGGCCCAGAGAGCTGAGCTGTCAGCAGCAGGGAGGATAGGGTTGAGAAGAAAACCAGGAACTATCCTGAGGGAGCCGGGGAGTTGGCGTTATGGTTTCTAATGTCTTAACCCTGGTTTCAATTACCCCCAGGGTCCCCGGGGTTCCCTGGCTGATGAGGGCTCCCAAGCTTGAGGAATGCTCAGGAGCCTCCTAGGAATGCCAGAAACTAGAGGCTCAGGGATAGGAGTCTGGGGGCAAGGGAGCTTTTCCATCCTCTTCTTCCCAGTGGCTGGCTGAGACAGGCCCCAAGACCAAGCAGGGCTCTGGGGACAGCAGGGAGGCTGGGGAAGGAGGGGCCTACACTCTGCTCACAGGCTTCTGTGGAGGGGCTCCATCAGCCAGCTCCTTAACACCAGCTTGGTACAGTGACCTCAGCCCAATCCTGGCTGCTAAAGCCCAGAGCTTTTTCTTGGCCTCACCAGCTCCTTTTCAGTCTTGTGACAACCCTGACTTCTGCTTTCGTTCTGTCTCTGGGGGCAACCACACCTTCTCTGCCCTCTCTGTTTTTTGTTTTTGTTTTGTTTTTTAAAGATTTTATTTATTTATTTATCTATCTATCTATCTATCTATCTATCTATCTATCTATCACCTATTTATTTGAGAGAGAGAGAGCACACATCATGCTAGCTTACGAGCAGGGGGAGGGGCTGAGGGAGACCGTGGGCCTGATCTCAGGACCTGAAATCATGACCGGAGCTGAAATCAAGAGTCAGAGGCTCAACCAACTGAGCCACCCAGGTGCCCCAGCTTCTCTGGTTTTCAGTCCTGAAATCCTCAATCCACTCCTCCCCCTCATCATTTACTCTCCCTGCTCCATGATCCATCTTATTATCTCCCAGCTCGCTCAGAGTGCCCAGATCAGTCTGAGACTTTGATGAATACCCACACATCCAGCAAGAGCCAGTTACCGGGGGCACGGGGAGCTGCTGAACAGGGACTGCACACTGCCAGCCGGACGGCCCTCTCTCATCTCCTGTGTTCTCCCCATCCTTGTCCCTGCTGGCCGTCATCCCACAGACCCTTCACCTGGACATGTCAAGCCCAACTCTCTCCAGCTCAGTGAATGACACCATCATCTCCCAGTTACCCATGCCAAAAACCTGGGAGTCATCTGTGCTTTTGTACCCAATATTCTCTCTGGGCCTGGCACACAGTAGGTGCTAATAAATGTCTGTTGAACTGAACTCCATTCAATTTTCTCTCTTGGACTCCCATCTGCTTCTGTCTGTTTCCCTGGGACTTGGTGTTTCTGGCATTCAGTCTTCAAATCCCTAATTTTTCTCTGTCTTCTGAATCACTACAATTGAGTTTCTGAGGAAGAAGTTGGGGCCTCTTTTCCTCCCTCTGCCCCTGCCCCAGGGAATCACAGGCTGGCTGGAAATGGAGCTGTGGGAGATGAAGGGAGGAAGCCAATCTTGGGGCCATGTGGCCCTCAGTCCTATTTGGAAATCCCAGCTCTGTTATCAGGGAGGCAGCTCTCCAGCAGCAGGGATCTGGGCTGTCACTGGAAGGAGACAATCCTTCGAAGACATATGCCTCCTCCATGAAGAATTGGGGGAGAAAGGGATCAAGACCCACTGGAGTGGAAGGAAGGGTGGGAGGGACTTTGTGCTTTTGAGCAGGGAATTCGTTTCATGCAAATTTTTACAACACAAAATGAAAACTGCATCTGTGATTTTGCAAGTCGGTGCCCTTTCTCCAGTCTTCAAACATACTTAGTGTCCTAATTCCTAGTTTCTCTGTCTTCTCTTGTCCCTCTCTCCACCCTCCATCCCCTCTGGATCCTCTTCTCTCTCCCTGACCATCTGCTGCTCTTTCCAAACTTATCCCAGACTTCGAATCATGGGGGATGGCGAGGGGCGGTCCTTAGAAAAGCAGACGCTGGACTAAGCGTCCAGGGGTCTTCTATGTGTATAGGGTGACAAGGGAGCAGATGGAGATGAATCTGAGCACCCACTCTCCCTCCCCCAAAGCTCTGTTCTCTCTTCAACCCCATGGCCCTGCCCCAGGTCAGGCTGGAGGTCTCCCTCCTGGAGTAACTGCAAACACTTCTTCCCTGGCTGCCCCACTTTCAGCCTCAGCCTTGCCCACCGCCCTGTATAGCAGCAGCTTCAGGGATCTCACTCAAACGCAGATCCGGCTGTGTTCCTCACCTGCGTTCTGCCTTTCCAGGCCTGCGTGGCCTTGGCACCAGAGGCGCTTCCGGATGTGGTCTCTGAGCCACTCAGACTGTCGTAGTCTGCCTTCTGGGTCTCTGCTTAATCCCTTGCTGGATACCAAACTCTCTTTCCCACCCCTTGAGGCTGTAACCCATTCAGATAGTTTCCCTCACTTGTGTCCTGAGACTTGACTCCTCCAGGTCCATGTTGTCCTGTTTGCTTACATCGTTCGTTCATTCATTCATTCATTCATTCATTCATTCATTCATTCATTATTTCCTTAAATCTAGTTCAAATGTTAGGAGCACCTGTTCTATGCCAGACCCAGCTCTAGCTGTCACAGGGCTGTCGTCATGGAGCTCGCAAGTAACTGAGTAGTTAAACATTACCCAAGTTACTATAAGGAAAGAGACTATGGCACTAAGGGAGAAGACAAAGGGGCTTAATCTAGGCTTCTTTTAGGCAACATGTAGGCTGTCGCCTCTTGCCTAAGGGGGCAAGCCCTGGCACTCTCACATGGACAAATTGTATACTTACCTATTTTGTTCAGTATCCATCTTCCTTGACTAGAATGGGAGTTCCATGAGGGCAAGGGATGTTTGAACTTTTTTTTTTTTGACAAAAAGTAAACAGTAAAGTACACAGATATTAAGGGTACAGCTCAAATTTTGACACGTGTCTAAACTCTTGGAACTGCCACCCCCCGCAACAATTCCAACTTCTATCACCATAAATGAGCTTGCCTGTTCTTGAGCTTTATATAAATGAAATCATTCAATACGTACCCTTTTGTGTCTGGTTCTTTTTTTTCTCTTTGCTCGACATTTTGTCTGTGAGCTTTCTCCATTTTTCTGTTGCATGTAGCTACAGTTGGTTCTGTTTTATTGCCATAACTACACCATAATCTATTCATCCATTTGGGTTGTTTCCAGTTTGAGACTATTATGAATAAAACTGCTGTGAACATTCTTTGTGAGGTAACAGGGTTTATCTATGTTCAGCTTACTAGATCCTGCCAAACAATGTTTCAAAGTGGTTGTACTAACTTATACACATAGCAGCAGCGTGTGGACTTCTAGTTGCCCCAAATCCTTGAGAGGGCAGGGATTTGTGTCTGTTTGGCTCACTGCTCTGTTCTGTCACTTAGATCAATGCCTGGCATACAGTAGATGCTCAATATATACTTATTGGCTGCCTTATGAAGGGGAGGCCATCAGCATTCCTGGAGTCCTGTTCTGGCTCTGGCACTTACTTGCTGTGTGACCCTGGTTAGGTGACTCCCACTCTCTGAGTTGTTTCCCTGTCTGTAGCATAAGGGAACTGACAGTAGGGGGTTTGCCTTCCAGCGCCAGCTAGGCACTGTGAGAGCTGGACACCTGCTCATTCATTCACTCCATTTGTACCGATTAAGGTCCTACTATGTACCAGGATGGCGAGGGTGTGATCTGTGACATACCACTGACAGTCTCTTTCAGGTCAGCCAAGACCAGGGGTCACTGCCCATCTTGTCCCCAACTCATCCTTCTGGAGCGTGTTCCTCCTCCCTCTGTCCAGCTCTGACCCCAGGGGGAGGGGGTCTGGACTGAGCCTGTGGATGGAAAATGTGATTAATAATCAAAAAAACATCCAAGAGGAAGAGACCAGGAAAACAACTTGCGGAAAGCTCCTCGCCCAGGGGAGGGGGGCCATGTCCTGGGCCTTGGGACAGCTCCGGCTGCCCTCCCGCCGCCCTTTCTGGGAAGCTGCCACAGGAGTGGGTAATTTTAGCCAAAAGTGAAAAAAAAAAAAAAGCCGCTCTAATTATTTATGAAAAAAGATGCCCCCCGTGTAAATTATGCTTCCCCTGGAGGCTTTCCCCCACTGTTACTCCCCTCCTAGGGGTCCCTCTGCTTGGTCAGCCTGGGGGGCCCTAGAGACACTGGGTTGGGGGCAGAGGAGGAATTTCAACATGAAATGTTTTGTTCATTAGCAGAGAACATGGGGGAAATTCCCTTTCTGCCTGGGCCTGGGCAGCCCAGGCGAATACTCAAAAGCTATTTTGAAAACTAGAGTCTGGGCTGCAGAGTAGGGTGGAGGTTGTATTGGGGAGGGGGGATTCGGACGTTCTCTTCCCTCCTCTTAGACTCCGGACTTTCAGGGGTTTCCTGAGCCTTAATCCTTTCTCCTTTCAGGGATTTCATTTTCAGTGTCTCAGGTTGCCTTCAAACTTCCTTCTTAGCAAAACAGGAGGAACTGAGGGTTAGACTGGCATTAGAACTTCCAACTAAGGAGGAAGGAAGGATATCAAAGAGAGGGAGGGGAGGATTTGGACCTCTCCAAATAATTAAGAATTCTGGTAGAATATGTTGGGATCAGTAGGCAGCAAACCTGAGGGGAACCTGGAGCGGGACGGAAAGCGCCCTTTCTACCAGAGAGGCTGTAGAGGGCCCCAGTGAGGAGGGCAGTATAGGTAGCTCCGGAGAATTGAGGGCAATTCTAGGCTGAATACTTAGGTTTCCCCATTAGAGTTGCAGCTCTCTCCTAGTCTCTACCTTTAGGGAATCTTTGCCCTTTTCTGGTGCCAAGGTTGGAAGGGTCAGGGCACACTTAGGCAGTCGTCCAAATAACAGGATTCCAGAAGGGGCTCTGCTGCACTGGAGTGCTGTAAGTGGGCCCTAGGTGCTGTCCCAGAATAGGGGTGAGTCCTCCCTGGGGGGCCGGGCTGGACCCTGAGTGTGTGTGTGTGGGTGCTCAAGGGGCCCCCCTCCCTGGCTCGGCCTGGGGCTGTGTCGGGATCGGGTTTCTCGGCGCCTGGAGCCTCCGCGAGGCCGAGCTGTTCCCGGTCCCCGGCCAAGCCGCCCCGGGCGCTGGCACTGCGAGAGGAAGCAGGGGGGGCGCGGTGAGGGGGAGCGAGAGGGGGAGCTATGAGGGCTTTTACGTAACTGCCTCCCAGAGCCCGCCCCTACCGCCAAACCCCAGTGTGGGACTTGGTGTGATTGAGAATGTGTGTGCCTATGCATGTGTGCCTCAGTGACACGCGGTGTGACTGAGTACATGGCTGTGTGTCTGGCTGTGTCTATGTGTGGAGATGGCGTACAAATGTGTGATTCGGAGAGTCCTGCCCTTCCAGGTAGGACCTTCTGGCTGCCAGTTGCAAGCAGAGGACCCTGACTCCCCGCGGACCATAGTGAGGTAGAATAGAAACATTTGACTCTTTGAGATCGAGCATGGGACTTCGCATGATGGTGTGTTTGGCATTTGCGGGCAAGACAGAGAGCCTCTTTGTGTTTGTAACTTTGGGTAGCCAGGTATGTGACCCCCAGTGGAACTTTCTGGTGGTATGGCAGGTTGAAGAGCATCATTTCCCAAAGGAGCACTAGAAAAGGTAGAGCACAGGAGGTGGATGGAAGCTCTCCTTCCCTGAGGGCACATCAGTAGGAATGGGGGGGGGGGAAGGCTCCTTGCTACCCAGTCTTGGGATGGCAAAGTTGATTCCTGGGAGTGAAGGGCACAATGTGGTCCAAGGTTAGGTCATGTGCCATGGTGGAGGAGGGTGGAGCCAAAAGTCCTGCCAGAGAGCCCTCTTTCATGGCAGGTGTAAAACAGGGACTCAAAGTCAAGGAGAACATCCCTGGATTCCCCAAGGCCTCAAATCTGGAATCTACATTACCTGCAGGGCAGGAGGGCTCTGAACTAAGGGAGTTACTTCCTGCTGCCCCTCAAGGGAGAGGCAGATGTTGTAAAGGGGTGAAGATGGGGTGGGACTGGGGGGAGGGTGTCAGTGAAGTGGGGTTTAGCTTAAGGATAAATGCACCATGACGGAGAAGGGGGCTGGTGCAGAGCTAGGACGGCTGGGGATGGGGGTGCCTAATAAAGCTGAAGAGTAGGGGCACCTGACTGGCTCAGTCCCTAGAGCATGTGGCTCTTGGTCTCGGGGTTGTGAGCTCTGGCCCCACCTTGGGTGTAGAGATTACTTAAAAATTAAATCTTTTTTTAAAACCCACAAAATTAGATTTAAAAAAGCTTGAGAGGAGACAGGGCCAGATCCTACAAGGGCTTTTAAGCCCCACTTAAGAAGCCTGGCTTTGCCCCCACGGCCCTGGGATGTGGGAGGGTTACACAGGGAGGCTTGGGAAGCTCATAAACTCCTGGGCAGATAGGGCATTGAAGGCGGCAGGATCGGAAACCCACGAGTAATTTGTTGCCCCATACCAGGTGGGAGCAGAATCGGTTCGGAGGGCGGCGGAAGGGAAGGGGCCCCACCCAGGGGTTGTTTCGTAGGTGGGCGCTGCCTCTGAGACCGATCCGCAGCCTTAGGGGGTACGCGCCTCCCGCACTGCCCGCCAGGTGTCGCTGCGGCACCGGGGAAGCGGGAGCGGCCGCTGGGCGCTGCTCCTGGAAGTTGCTGAGGATCAACGGATGCCGGGATCCGGTTCGACGTGCGCCTCTTGTCCACGCTAATCCTCTGACACACCGACATGTCCGGCCCCCGGATCCCGGTTGCCCCGCGCAGACCCTGCCCCGGCACCCGCGGACTTCGGCACTGCTGACTGCAGGCCCCGAGTCCCCAGGTGGAGAGGGGACGTTGTCCGGGGCGGAACTCCCCACTGCTCTCAACCTGGCAGGAGACAGCGTCCGGGAGGGACACTGGAGGATCCGGAGGTCAAGTCGGCCCACCAATGACCCGCCGATCTCGGCGCCCCTCGGCCCCTCGAGGGGAGCGGGGCCTCCTGAGCACCCAACCCCATCCAAGCCTAGTTTCCGCACCGGGTGAGGGGAAATTCCTGGCCCCTCCTTCCCTCCCCCAGTTTTGTCGCACCGCCCCCGCTCTTTCCCGGTGCCTACCATCTCGTCCTCGTCCGTGGCTTGGGAGGCTGGGGGCTGCGGGCCCGAGAGGCCAGACAGGAGACGCTTACTGTGGGTGGGGATGGATGGGATCTCAGCTGGGCGCCATTATTTCGCTGTGTGTCTTTAAGCCCCAACCTGCCCTCTCTGAGCCTCAGCCCCGGCTGACCCCTATCGGTTGCACTGAGGAGATTCTGAAGCCACGGAAGTGAAAGTGAAAAGCCCGGGCAGTGGCGGGAAGGTTTTTCCTCTGCAACGGGAGTCCCTAAGGCACTTCTTGGGAAAGGGCCCGGGCGCTCCGGGCAGACTACTGGGGAAGGGTGTGAGGAAACTGCGAGATAGTTCCTTCCCCTCTCCCCGCCCCCCGCCCTGGACCAGCTCCCAGGAGGGGCAAGGCGCAGAGATTATGGGTCAAAAGTCAGGTGAAAAATCCATGGGGTGGAGATGGGGGTGGGCCACTTGTTCTCCGCTTCTGGCATGCAACCTTTCTGGTGCGTTCTCGCATAGCTTCAGAAACTGGTCAGGTTGTCTAACCTTAATACCCCATGTCGTAGCCAGACTGGAGGCCCTTGGGCAAGTGAAATGAGTGCACTGGCCCCTCAGAGGCCCAGCCTGCGAAAGGAAAACTCGAGGGGGTGAACCTCCAGCGCCAAACTCGCGCGTGCCCCGCATTCTGGAACTGCCCATCCAGGCATAGAGGGTGCACCCCCCCTATCCTGTTCGTCCAAGCGGAGGTTTCTCCCCAGGCCATGGGTCCCGCGGGGCGAGGAAGGAGAGGGTAGTTGCGGTGGTGTCACCGGAGACTTGGTGGGAGACGAGGGCCTGGGCTCCCAGCCTGGTCCAGCCCGGTCAGGGGAGCGTAAAGCCCCCTTCCCTCCGTGCGGGGAGCGTATGTGTTTGTGACTGGGAGGGTAGTCATTGATGGGAGCAGCAGGAATAGGGGAGGGGCGGAGATAGCTGGCCTCCTGTACCCAAAATGGGGCCTGGGGGCTCTGGCTCGTGCTCCTCTCACAGAGATGCCGGCAGCAGGACCCTCAGAATTGGCCCAGGGTGTGCCGGGGTGTCGGTACGAGGCAGTCAGGGCCTGAACAAGTGGGAGCGTTCAGCAGCAGAGACCTGGGCAAGGCTGAGTGAGAGAGGGAGTGTGAATGAGCGACCGGGGGGGGGGAGCGGGGGGGGGGCGCGCCCAGCGTCCCTAGGGGATCCCGCAGAGTGGGTGCGGGTACGTGTGCACGCGCGTTTTTGACACTCGCGGTCGGGCCTGCGCGTAAAGCACAGGGGCCACAGCCGTCTGGAGGGCGTTCCCGGGAAAGGGCGAATGTGAGCGGGCCACGCGTGCCAGTGCGGGCGAGTGTGCCAGCGGGGGGAGGGTGCGTGCGAGCGCGAGTCGGGTGGGAGTGGGGGCTCACAGGCCTGAGCAGAGTGAGTGTGTCCGCGCATGCCAGGCGCGGGAGCGTGCCAAGGCGGGGGCGCGCGGGGGCAGTGGCCGGGAGGGGGTCGTGGCGCGCGGCCGCGGAGGCGCGGGGAGACAAGGCGGGAGGGGGAGGGGAGCGAGGGCGCGCGCGGCCGAGCGGGCGCCCGCGGTCACATGGGCGAGGGAAGGAGGGAGGGAGCGCGCGAGGGAGGGAGGAGGATGGGGGGGTTAAAGCCGCCGAGCGCCGAGGAGCCGGTGCAGAGCGGGCGGCGGCGGCGGCAGCGGAGGCGGCGGCTCCAGCCTGCGCGGCGCGGGGCTCGGCAGCGGGATCCGGCAGCGGTGCTAGCTCCGCGCTCCGTGCCTCGCTCCCTGCCCGGGGTGGTCGAAGGGCGAGGCGCGGAGCCCCGGTGGCCCGAGGGCGCGGTGAGTACCCCGCGGCGGACCGCGCGCGGCCGGACCCTCAGACCCTCCCGCTGAGCGACAGACCCGCGGCCCTCGTGCGCGCTAGAAGAGGGAGAGGACACGCGTGGGCCCGCGACCCGGGGGGAGAGGGAAACGGGAAAGTTCAAGGGAAACTTTGCCCGCAAACTCGGGGGCGGGGGCGCTTGAGAAGCCGCCCCCCGCGTCCGGGCGCGTCGGGGGGTTGGGCGTGGTGATGGTGGGGGCGGACAATCGGCTGGGGGGAGGTGGCCGGGGCGGATTGTCCTAGCGTCCCTATTCTCTCTCACCCCTCAGCAGCGCGCGCGGGGTCTGGGAAAATTCCGGAACTGGGGGGTCGTAGTGACCCCCCGCGCGCCCGGAGGCGGCTTCCTTCTCCCGCAGAAATCTAGACTTCAAAGCGCCCAGGGGTGTGAACGGACGGCCGCGCGTTTGGCAGCGTATGTGTGTCCGTGTGAATCCGCGTATGTGTGTGTGTCGGTGTGATCTTGCCTGTGGTTTCCTCGTGAGTCCGCCTGTATGTATCACGATGTAGTGGGTTTCCTTCAGGGTCTTTTTGTAAGACCTCCTGTGTTGTGTGTTTGTATGAGTCCGCTTGTGGTGTATCCCCATCTCTTTGTGAGTCCGCCGGTGTGTGTCTCCCCCAGTGCGGCTCTGTATGAGCCGGCTTGGGTGTCCCAGTGTTGCTCCGAGTAGTGTATCTCCCCGTGCGTGGGGGCTGGGCCGCGGGGAGGTCACCAGACGGACAGCTCTCCTCCTCGGTTCCTCTCCTCTCCGGAGCCTCTCCTCCTGCGTCTAGCTCTCGCACTCGCTCGCTCTCTTGGCCCCCTCCCCCCTTCAGTAGCTTCAGGCGGGCAGGACTATTTCACGCCTTGTTGAAAATTCAGGATTTTCTTTCCCTTTCCGTCTAGTCTCTCTCTTTGAGAAGCGTCTGTGTGTGTCTGTGTGGCTGGCAGCTTGGCTGCAAAACTAGGTGTGTGTCTGCATGCCACTGTGGGAGTGTGTCTGTAACACTAGTTGTTTTGCTTGTAACACTTGGTATATTTGTGTGTGTGTCACTGGGGGTGTTCATGTGGCTGTAATCACGGAGGTGGGACTTTGAAATGCTGGGTGTGTTTGCGCATTTACCATTGCTGTATGTCCAGGGGTTCTGAAACTGTATTTTTGTGTGTCTAACTCTGGGTGCGATGGTGTATCATTGCATGTGTGGGGATGGGACTTGAACAATTGAATATTCCTATGAATGCAGGGCTAGCCAGGGCTTGAGGGGTGGAGGGGCCTATGTGTCTCAATAAACTATGTCACTCTGTCCAAACCACTCCACTGTCAAAACCTACACCAAACCTCTGAACTGGTTCTTGGGGTTCCTGGTCAGGATTGGTGACATGGAGCTAAGGTTCACACTCCATCAGGACTAATACTCCAACAGATTCTGACCTTATACAAAGACTAGGAGTTTGAAATTCACATTCAAGACTTCCTGGAGCTTCAGAATTCATACCTAGATTCACACTGGGACACTTAAATGCATGTGGACTCACACTCAAAATTACCAGAACAATGGGACTCACACTCAGATTCACACTTAAGTTCTGGGGCTCTTATCCAGTTCTACACTTCAGTCCTGGGGTTTACACAAAGACTCACATTGGGACTCCAGGCTTACCCTTAGATTCACATTTCTGTCCTGAAGGCTCATAGATTTACATTGAGACCTAGAGCCCATGTTCAGAATCTCACAGGGGTCCTAGAGTTCACACTTGGTCCTCATTTCAGATTCACACTTACATTCTGGGGCTCATACTCAGAGTCGCATTAAGACTAAGAGCTCACACTCAGACTCCAGTAGGGAACCGGGGGCTCACATTTGAACTCAAGGACTCACATAGGACACTGGAGTTCATGAACTCATACTTCCATCTTAGAGCTCACACTCAGATTCACACTAGCAAGATTCTTACTTCCATCTTGGGGCTTAGACTCACACTAAAGCTCTAGTGCTCACACTAAAGCTCTAGTGCTCACACTCAGACTTATGCTTCCATCTTAAGACTTTTATATTCCCCGTGGGGGGCCCTGGGGTTCACACTTGGAATCACACCCAGTTATGCTTCCATCCTGGGGCTCACATTCAAACCCAAACTAGGATTGTGGTGTTTACACTCCTAGTGAAACTTGGAACTCATAGTCAAATACACCGATATTTTCTTTGGTTTATGGTGTGTGTCAGGGCAGTTGGATAAGGAACAGAGACTGGGACAAGACCTGCCCCCTCCACAGGTGGGGAGGAGAGGGGATACATTTTGGGCATGTCACTCACTTGGGCTGTGGGCTGATGGAGAGGGTGGTGGGAAACCCTGACCTATTTAGGGTTAAACCCTTTCTGCCTTTCTTTCCACAAGGAGACTAGGCTATAGTGGCAGGAAGGTCTGAGCAGGATGGTCTGAGTGGCTTTTTGGTACAGGAGAGTTATATACTCTTAGAGTTTCCCATGTGCCATGTACATGCACATGCCCCTTAAATAGTTTTGGGTACCCCTTCTGCAGTAGGAGAATCAGGTGTGGGGGAAAAAAGACTCATCTCCTCCCAAGACATTTCTCCCATTCCAGTCATCCTTAGTATGGGAGGAGTGTGAAGGTTGACTTGGTAAGAGGTGGGTAGACCTCTGGCTCCTTTGAACATTCCACAGTGTTGGATCTCTGATTCGAAGGGAGATGGTAGCCCAGATCTGTGGTGAAAAGGTAGCTGAAGGAGGAGACTGGACTGAAACCCACCCTCCCCTCTGCCCTGGCTGGAGAGGAGGGGTAGGGGCCAAGTTTATGGTATATCTCGCAATGTCTCCTGGAATGTCTGTTGAGCTCTTATCCTGTCTCTATGGTATGACCAGTGTTCTCTACTCCCTAGAGGAGCAGTAGCCCCATGGGGGAGAGTTGGGGTAGGTTGTAACCTATACTAGGACTTCACCTGCCTTAGAGACACTGCTGGGCTTACATGCCCTCCCACTATGGAGGCCAGCAAGTTGGGGCCTGAGGGGCACAGTCACCCCATGGGCACCCTGAGGGCAGTAGGGATCTGGCCCTCAGGCTCAGATAGCTGGGCTGTATCAGCTCCCTGTCCCTGAAGGGGCACATGCTCCCCAGCCCCCCTGTGGGGGTGGGGGGCTTGAAGGCAAGGCGGCCTGCTCTCTGCCCCCCCATGGTGAGTTGAAGTGTAAATGAATCAAAACATATGGAGCAGATTTTCTTTGAAATGCAGATGGGTTGGTGGGGGGACCATGTGTGCCTGGTTTGGTGGGAGGGGGTCCCAGAGAGCAAGGAGGCTGAGAAGAGAGCTGACCCTTCCTCCAGACCCACCATGGGGTGAAGGGAGTTGGGGAGACCTTAGCTGTGTAAACTGTGGCCCTGGATGACCACATCCACTCAGGCTCCAGCTTCCTGTGGGGAGAGGCTGGGGAAGCAAGCGGTCCCTGTTGGCTGAGAGTGCTGAAGTCATCACCCCCCTTTACCTCTGTCTGTAGAGGGCAAAGAGAGCCCCCAAAGCACAGAGCCATGCTGGGTTGGGGGTCACCAGAGCCAGGAGCTCTGGGGGCCAAGGGGTGGAAGGGGGAGCTGGGGCAGATGTGGGAAGAGTTAGACCCTGCTGCTTGTAGGATCAGCTCCCCGAAGCTGGGGCTACAGCTGCAGTGGAGGGAACTGAAGCTAGACTGTGTTGATGACTTCTGGTCAGTCAAGGGCTCCCGGAGTCTAGGAAGGGACTGAAGAGTCCTCAGTCCTGCGGGAGTTTTTCCAGACCTGGGATGGTCGGTATGCCCCGCTATACACTACCTATACTTTCCCCTCACAAAACTCAGCAAGGTTACATAGTAATTGCCCGTGAGCTCTGGGGGCCGTGGAGACTGGGTCTGCTTTGCCCACTGTGGCTCCCTGCCCCCGCACAGACCTGGTGCGCAGTAGGGGGCGGTGTTGAGTAGACAGTGCATCTTTTTCTCTCCCAGCCCACTGAGTGCTCCATCCATGTGGGCAGAACCATATTCTTAACTCCCAGCACAGTACTCAATAAATGTTGAGGAATGATAAATAAATAAAATCTTTTTAAAAAGGGGGGTGGGCGCCTGGGTGGCTCAGTCGGTTAAGCATCTGCCTTCAGCTCAGGTCATGATCCCAGGGTCCTGCTTCTCCCTCTCTTTCTGCCCCCCCCCCCGCCCTCGTGTTTATGCTATCTCAAATAAATAAATAAAATCTTAAAAAAATGTTGAGGAATGAATCTTGAGTGGGACAGACCACAGGGAAGGGGGATTCTCTGGGGTTTGTGGCTTGAGATCCAACACCCTCTGTTGTATTACCCCTGTTTGGCTCAAAGGACCCCTGAATGATCTGCAGTCTAGACCGAAGGAAGGACTTGCCTGCAGTCAGGGAAGCAGTGTGGAGGATAGGCGGCTTCTTCCTTGAAAAGGTCAGGACTGAGGGAGACTAGGGCAGGGTGATGACCCTGATTCTGTTGCAGAGGTTGGAGGTCACTTCTGTCCTCTCCCCAGCTTCAGGATTTTTCAGAAGGTGGTAAAGTCCTTTTCTCTTCATGTGATTGTGAGCGTGCCCCTTGGTCTCTCTACTCAGGGTTTCTTGGACTCTAGCCAAGGCAATGGACCCCACTTCTGAGCTGCTGAGGCTAGGCTCTGAGGTTGTCTAGCTGCCATGGGCACCACAGATTATATCGATTATTCATGTCTGTCTGAGAACACGGGGTTCGGATCCTAAAAATACCCTATCCAGCCAGAGCCTAGGAGTTGCTGGTGTGGGCTGGTGTAACAGTAGCTGCATCTTGATAAGATAGACACAGAGCTGGGAGACACTGGAGAGTATGGGGAAACTGAGGCAGCATAGACAGATGCACAGGAGACTGAGTCTCTGTTTTATTATGGAACAAAGATTTATAAAATTAGTGGTGCCAGTTCTTCAAATTATGCCGATACTTAGGGTAATCTGTTATCTTATGCTGCAGAGAATTTCCTTCTTGGAGAGTTTGAAGATACATCCGATATCAGACATAAAAATTAAGTAGTCAGTAGTAACCATTTCAAGTCCAGCTTCAGGATATTCCACAATAAGTGTGTGGCAAAGAACAGATCTTCCCTCAGTAGCCTCTTCTGAGCCACTGCCCCCAGCCCTACCTCCTGGAGCCCTTCCCCACAGTTTGAGTCCCAGTGGGGTTCTTACACACCCCCTTTTATAGGCCCCCACCTCACTTCTGACCCTTAGGCCTCTGCATATCGCCTCTCCTGGGGAGGTGGATGGTGCACAGTGGTCCCCAAAAGGTAAGAAGATCCCAGCCTCTGAGGGCAGATGCCGTGTGACCTTGGCTTGTAAGCTGACCTTTCTGGGCCCCTCTGTGAAATCGCGGGATGGGGGGGGCCTGGGCCCTGGCCCAGGCCCGGAGAGAAGGCGGTTTTGGCACTCATCCAGGGCCCTGACGTCAATGACTCTCCAAATAATGGAATCAATATTGGGGGGGGGGGCAAGCGTGAACCAGGCCCCAGCGATTAGAAACAGATCAGCACAAACCCGCAGCTGATTCTGATAGAGCTGCCTTGGAGAGCTAGGGTGGGAGGCCTGGAAGGAGGTGGACCTGGTGGGGGGCTCAGGAATGGAGGTGGAGCCACTGAGTGTCCAAAACATGAGGGTCCACAAGTAGGCAGAGATTCTGGGGCTGCCTGGGTTGGAATGATGGGGTGGAGGCCACTGAACTAGTCCCTTTCTCCTTTGAGCCTGTGGGGTTCCAAGGCTAGGGGAAGTTTGTGAGTGAAGACTTCTCTCAGCCGGTGAGTGATAAAGAGTAGGCAAGGGGAGTTCAGAGTTCATTGCTCTGCTTCCCAGACTTGGGCTCCTAGGCCATGTTAGGGGTCACGGGTTATACCGAGGGTAGGGGAGAGTGCTGAGTGAGACCTGAGGGAGATGATCTTTTGCTTGAAGGCAGAGAGCATTAATCCAAAATAGAGAGATGGGTATTCCCTCTCAGATTGGGAGTCAGGCCTCCTCCATCAGCCTGTGTACTCTCAGCCTCCTAGAAGGCAGCAGGTGAGGCTGGCGAAGGCCATGGGGTCCATAGGGGGCTGGCCTGGCGGCAGCTGACAAAAAACAGGAAGAAGGGCTGGGGGAGCAGCTGTAATTATGGGGCATTTATTATTAATCAGATGAAATTGCTGGAAGCAGCTGGTGTAATGTGCGTAGCGATAGACTCTGCAGGCCCCCCCAACACGTGTGCACGCACACAAACACACAAGCCACACACAGCCTGAGCCTTGTTTGCTTACACAGTTTTTTTCTTGTGAAGGTTGGAGGGCTTTTTTTTTTTTTTTAAGTAATTTCTATACCCAACATGGGGCTCGAACTCACGACCCCAAGATCAAGAGACACATGCTGTACTGACTGAGCCAGCCAGTCGCTCCTGGAGGGCTCTTTATGTGTAGTCGGTGTCTGTGTCTGTTATGTTGGTGTGCAATCCTCTATTGTCTTTATGTGTGTTTGTGTCTGTGTCTGTTATGTTGGGTGCTCCCTCTATTGTCTCCTTTCCCAACTATTCTTTGGCCTTGATGTGTGTCTCTCTGTCTCTAACATCCTCTCTGTCTCCCTCTCTTGGGGCCTATCTCTTGGTGTGTCTGTATCTATTACCAACAGCCAGCCTGTCTCTAACACCTTATTTTAGTTTGTGCCTATCTCTCTCTGGTTGCATCATTGGGCAGACTTGGATGACATGGAGGCCCTTCCTCGTGGGTATGTGTTTAGGCACCTGATCATGCCTTTGTCAGATACATGTGGGACCTGCTTTTTTGGGCGGGGAAGAGAGGAAGTTGGACACTAAGGATCTCTTGGGGTCTTGTACAAGGTGAGGGCTCTGTTAAGTGACTGGAGGCCATAGAAGCAATAGTGGCTTTCAAGACAGCCCTGAGTACAATACGAGCTCCTTTATCAATGACCAGTTGTGTGACTTTGGACAAGGTGCTTTAGTTCTCTGAACATCAGTTTCCTCATCTGTAAAATGGAAGCAGGATTACCTGAGAAGGTTGTTTTGATGATTCAGTACAAAATGTATGTTAAGAACTTACCGTGATATCTGACTCATTAAGAACCCTGGACAAGTGTTAGCTGTTACTATTATTACTGGGAAAGGCACTGTGCAGGCAAGAGAGAGAACTGCAGAGGTAAATTGGTATAGCACGAAGGCTTCAGAGCTACACATGGACTCAAATCTAGGCTCTGGAACTGATCAGCTGTATGGTCTTAGGCAAGTTACTTAACCTCCCTGAATCTCAGTTTTTTCAACTGTCCAATGGGGAATAGTAATAGAACCTACCCCGTGGAGAAGTCATGAGTGTTAAATGAGATAATGCACATAAAGTGCTTGACACAGTTCCTGGCACATAACAGATGCTCAGTAAGTCATAGCGGTGATGGAGCAGAGGAAGAGGACAGTATGATGGTGGGTGTTTTTGCCCTGCCAGTGGCCACGTGAGAATGTGTGTGATGTTCAGGTCCTTGTGCCTGTGAGTTGGTTATGTGGGGACTTTGGATTGTCTGTGGGTGTGTATGAGTGTGTATGCATGTGTGGTGTTAGGCCACTTCTGGCCTTTGTCCCTGTGGTTTAGAAACTGAAGTCAGCAAGGGGTGCTGGAGGGAGTCTGGACTATTCCCAGTTTTCCCTCTTGTAGACACTTATCTGATGTCTGCCTCAGTCTCCCCTTCTCTCAGTGAGTTTGTATGGAATGAGTTCTTTGTTGGACTAGGCCTGTGGCTCCTCTGTGACCTCTGATTTGTGTCCTTTGCCCTTGTAGAATCCAGCCTTGTCACATCATCCCACCCCCTTGGATTTGGAAGTCTTGGAAAAAGTTGGTCTGGAGGAGGAGGACATTGATGTGCTCTGTGTGCAGCCAGTGGTGAAGAGGTATGTGCTGGGGACCCAAATGAGGCACGTCCGTCTCCAGGCATCAGGCTGGTGCGGTGGAGCTACAAGTTTGGGGGTGTAAGTGAAGGAGGGCCGGAGATCCCTTCCTTCTCTTCCTCTGTTCTTCCTCCTGAGGCTTTTCGTACTCCTCTGATAGGTCCAGAAAGGGGAAGGGACTTACCTGTAGTCACACAGGCAAGGGCAAAGCCAGGTCTGCACGGAGAGGGCTGAATCCTGGATGCGGGAGTATGTTCTGTCTCATTGTCTGGCTCCCTTTCTGCCCCCAAAGCATCCCTCTGGCTTGATTGGGGGAGCAGCTGGGCTTGGAATAGATGGGATGGGGGTCGGAAATTCCAAAATCTTCTGGGGCCAGCCATAGGGCTGGGCTTGACTCTCCCTGCCTTTCATTAAGGCCAGCCAAGGCCCCCGATTGGCAGCCCCGGGTGGGGGCGTCCAAGGAATCGAGGCGCTGGAGCGGAACGGAAGGGTCTATTGTCCAAAACCCGCCAGAGGCCCACAAAGGCCAGCCGGCTTTTCATCTCAGCTCCCAAACAGACTGGCCATTTTCCCGGCCCAGGAATGGGGGACTGACTGACCCTTCAAAACTAGGACTGGGGTGTTGTTGGGTGGGGTGAGGTATCCCAGGCTGACACATGGCCATAAGAGGGACTTAAAATGGAGCTGGGGTTCTGAAGAGGAGGAAGGGAGGCCCCAGAGGGCTGTAGAGAGTTAAGCTTCCAATCTCACTGTTCCCAGAGGACCCAAGGACACAGGGTATCTGATAGAAGTTTTGATTTACACAACAATGGATAATAAATATTTATAGGGGGCACACCTGGGAGGAGTCTCATGGCTTGTTAGTAAAGTGAGCTACTGCTGTGAGGGCATGCAGTCCTCCCCCGCAATTGGGAACACCTTATCTACTTGGAAGGGGGCTGGAGAAGAAGAGGCTAGTAGTGGTCAGGCGAGAGACTGGGCTCCCTGCAGCAGGAGGGACTGAGGCCAGACAGCAGGAAGGTCTTCCTGCCAAGGAACAGTAGCTCTGATGCCCTGACCATATCTCCGGGGATCCCAGAGGATCACAGAGAGCAGGGGAGGTAGAGAACACCCCTGGGGGTTAAGGGTTAGGTAGCTTCTGTGGGCCCCCCCCCCCAACCAAGAGGAGGCTGGGAAGGAAGACTTGGCAGTTCTGTCCACCCTCCCTCCGCAGCACCTCCAGCACCACTTTAAAAACAGCTTTTTAATTTAACAAAGTGGATGAAAAACTGTTTTTGGAAAGAAAAGATATCTGCTGTCTCCCAGCTAGCACTCAGCCCTTGCAGAGAACCTCTCTCCTGGTTTCTCCCCACTGCTGGTGGCTCCTTTCTTCTCTCTGTCTCTTTTTTTGTTTCTGTTCTGTGGCCCTCCAGCTTCCCCTTGGCCTCCAGTTACGCACCTCCCCTATCAGCCTCCCTGGGAGTCTCATCCTCTCAGTCTCTTATCTCCCTGTCTCTGCATCTCCTTTTGTCTCTCCTCTCCCGGTCTCTCTTCCGGGGCTTGTCTCTCCTGAATCGTCTCTGTCTCCCAGCCTCTCTCAATCTCTGTCTCCCTTCCCCCCCCTTTCTCCCCCAACCCCTGCTCTAAATGGGTCTATTTAAAACACCCGACGCTGCCAAGTCAGAAAAGCGTCTCCTGATAAAGCGCATTAGGCCGAGGGAGGGAGGGAGAGGGAGGAGGAGGGAGGAGAGAGCAGGGAGCAGCGGGCAGATGGATTGATCCAAGCCTGTAACCCCATTAATCAGGCATCGTGGATCCCCCTCCCTCCTCCAGCTTCAGCCCCTTCTGAGCTAAAAGCCCCTTAAATATTTATCACCCCTCCCCCATGGGGTGAGGGGAGGGGTGTGTGGTCCTTGGTGTGAGCATCCCCAGCTGCTTGGTGCTCCCCCCAGTGTGTTTACACATGTGCACATGTGCTTATATGTGCGTGCATGGGTGTGCATACCTAACAGGCCCAGGGCCCGTCTTGTCTCTCTTCACCCCCACCATAGAATAGCCCTGGAATCTGACCTGGTTGTTGCCCTTCCTGAAGAGTTGGGCGTGCAGAATAGGGAGACCTCTGGGGTCAATTGGGGTTCCTCAAGCCCCCCAAAGTGCAGTAACTGGAAGACTGGGTGGCACTGCACTATCATTCTCGGAGGGCAGGAAGGTGAGCCGGGGTCCAATGCCCAGATTCCCCCAAATTCTCAGAGAAAGGAGTAACTTGGGGACTAGAACTGGAGACCCCATGCTCCTAAAGTGCACAGAGGTAACCTGAAAGGATGGCTGAAGTTCTCCCTCTATCCTCAAAGGGTAGGAATAAGACCTGGAGGTGGGTTTGGGGGCCTCCCATTAACCTCAGAAATTGGGCCCTGACCTAGGCCTGGGCAGGGGTCGCCATCACCCCCAGAGAGTAGGAAGAGGCCACTCTCTGGGGGTGATGTGGGACTTGGTCCCACATCTCACGGCTTATTGCTTCCCCCCTGGCCGCGGAGGTCAGTCAGCCCTGAGACAGGCAGGGGTCGGTCGGAGTTGGCCTGAGGCAACTTCGCCCTGGGCGGGGGAAGGGAGGCCCGGGCCGCCCTGGGTGTGAGGAGGGGCCGCGGCTCGAGCCGAGGGTCCCTTCCCCCTCTCCTCCCCCAGCATCAAGTGCCACATCTCCTCCTGACTCAGACAATTAGATTCAAAGGATGACCTCACTGCCTGCCGTCCCTCACTCGCTCCCTCTGCTAGCTCGCCTCGCTCGCTCGCTCGCTCGCGGCGCGCTCCTTCCTCCCCTCCTCCCGGCCCGCTCGCCGCCTCGCTCGCTTGCTCACAGCTCAGCCCGGCCCCTAGCCCGCCCGCCCGGACTCTCGGTGTTGTTGCGGGGGGCTCCTGCCCCCCCACCCTGGGCCGGCCCGGGCCTCCTGGGCCCCAGCCCCAAGCTCCGGGGGCCCGATGCCCGCGGGCTGCCGGGCGGACCCACGGAGCGCCGGAGGCACCGACGGGGCGCCTGTTCGGGGACCCAGGTCAGTGGCGGCGCGGCCGCGGGGCCGGAGAACTTGTCACCCCCACTGCCGCCGCTGAGACGCCCCCGCCCGCGCCCGCCCGCCGGCCCGCCTCGGAGCTTCCCGCTCCTTTCTCGGCCCCCGCCCCCCGCGGCTGCTCGGCGCGCTCCCCCTGCCAAGCTGTCTCTCTTCTCTTTCTCCCCCCCCCAGCCCCCCTGCCTCTGCAGCCGGTGGGAGGGACTGGGACTTCCTGAGGTCCCAGGGATGGGGCCGGGGCCCATTGGCTGCAATCGGCCCAGGCCTCTGAGAGAGGAGGGGGCTCTGGCTGTGTCCATTGGCCTGGGGGAGGGGACCACCACCTGGGTGGGAAGGGGACTACTGAGAGAGAGGCCCAGGGTGTGGGGGGTGACATCTACACAGAGGGGGATGAGCTTTTGATATCTTTCTTTTCTCACATCCTGTGGGCCTCTTGCCTGGCTTCATTTGTCCCCACCTCCTAGCAAACTTTAGTCCCCACTGCCTAGTTTCATTTGGTCCCCACAGCTTGTGTTCTTTTGGGCCGTGTCACCTGGTTTCCCTAGACACTGCTGCCTGATTTCTTTTGTTGGCACTGTCCGTTTTCCCTAGTCCCTATCACCTGGCTTTATGGGATTGCCCTACCTGGTTTCCTTACATCCTGTCCTGCTGTTCTGCTGTCCTGCTCCCCTGCGAGGCTTCTTTGGAGCCTGTCATGCTCCCTTTAGGATAGGGCATCAGGACCTAAACTACACCTGGAGTGGTAAGTGGTGAGGATGTCAACAGCATTGCCAGTTGTCCCCAGGTTGGGGCCTGGCCAGCACAGCTTGGATTCCATTCTGCCTGGACAGCGACACAGCGTCCTTTCTTGTGATGGGGGGCAGGGCTGCAGGGTCCAAGGACACTTTAGGATTCTTGTCCTCAGTGGTTATTTAGAGGAGCACTGGCTTGGCCTGATAGTGATGACAGGGCCTTGGCAGGGGCGGGGGTTGAGGTCTGAGCCACATCTCCTTCTCCTTACCTTGCTTCTTGCAGCCAGGCCTGACAGTCAGGTGCACTATAGATAGTTGTGGGCACAGAGAGGTTTTGAAGAGGTCTGGGATCACACAGCAGGTGGCTAGGCTGAAAGCTATTGCTGATTCTCATCCTGGAGAAGAGGGGTTGCTGAGGGGAGGCAAGAGGGGCCTGGGGAGTGGGCTGATTTCTGGGGTTTTCTGGCTCCTGCTACTACCAGTGCCACCATCTCTTCACCCAGGAGCTTCCTCACTCCCCCCCCCCCCCCATGTCTGGCCTGGATCTCTGCTTATTCCCAAATGCTGGGAAGACAGGGTCAGGGGTGGAAGGAGCCATCTAGGAAATTATCATATTTACTTGCTTTTTAGGGACCAACAAAGTTCCTCTTTCCCTCTTCCTTCCTTCCTTAGGCCACCCTGAGCTTTAGCCTTCACCCCCCAAGTGCAGCCTAGGAATCCGAGGTCCCAGCATGGAATGACTGTTGTGAGTGTGGGTCTTTGTATTTCCCACTGCTGGATGTGGGAGCTTGAGAGGCTGAGGGTGACTGGGGGACTCTGGGTTTCCGAAGGTGCGATGGTATCTATGTGGAAGATGGACTGCTCTGAATGTGTGATGGCATCCATATGTGAGACTGGGACTGTTTTGAGCGAGCGCGTGTGAGAGTCTGTGTGTGTGACTGTGACTGTAATACGTGTGTGCATGCACAGCGTGTGCAAAGCTGTGGCGGTGGGTGTCCATGTGGGAGGCCGAGATGTGTGGTCACGACGGTGAACCCTGAGTGCCAGTGTCTGTGAGAGGCTGCCTGGGTGTGTCTGTGAAGCTCTGGCCGAGTGTATGTGGAGGGAGGGAGGGCTTCGGGGAGCTCTGCCAGGTGGTAGTGGGAGTCCAAGTGTGTGCTACATCTCGGGGAGAAATGAGCACTGGTGCTGCGTGACCCTGAATTGCTGGTGTGCGTGAGCATGTGTGCGCACGTACTCTTGCCGATGTTTACCCATCGGGAACAGATTGCTCTGGCCTCCCCACTGCGAGGAGGGAGTAAGGGGGAGGAAGGATGGCTTGCTTTTGCCCAGCAGACCAGAAGCTTCCTCAGAAGTAGTGTGTGCAGTGTGTGTGCATGTTAGGGGGGCAGGGAGAACAAGACACTGTGACTTGAAGATAGGCAAAGTTTCTGTTCCCCCCCACTCAACTCGAGCTCTGGCAGAAAGACCATCTTCAGTTCTTTTTGTTGGAAACCAACGCTTCATATACAACACCGCCCCTGCCCCCCACCCCACCCCCATGTGTGTGCGCGCGCGTGCACACACACACACACAGGCTTGCAAGCATAGGCCTTCGAGGGTGTGTCAGCACCATAGCAGTGATGGGGCCAGGGATGGGGTGTAGTGAGAGATGCTGAGGCAAATAGGTCTTTGTCCCAGCCCCCAAGTCTGGTAAGCTATTCTGTCCATCCTTCTCTCTTCATGAAGGGGCCTGCAGCCTCCTTCCTGCCCTTCTTCATCAGCTGGGAGCATCCCACCCCCAGCTAAGGGAAGTCTCATTCAACCCTGTTGCTCTGCCCATCCCCCACCAATGCATGGGAGTTCTTCCAGCTGTCTAACCGCCTGCTACGGTAGTCTGTCCCTCCAAGAGAAGCAGCCCCCACTCTCTGAAAACTTAGACTGGTGCATGGCCCTTTTCTAGGTAGAGTGGTCCTCCTGATTCTTCTAGAAGCCAGCAGAGACCCTGGACTGGGGCTAGGGGATTTGGTGATTGTTGTCCAGAGCCCATGTGCCCATAGGGAAGATATGCATTGATCTGCTCCTTCCTCTTCCCCATTTGAAGGGCAGGGGGCTGGTCCAGATGACTTTCGAGGGAGAAAGCACAGACCTTTTGCACCTAGAGGGTTGCTTAAGCCCAGGCCTGCAAATACGTGTGTATACAAGCCCATGCCAGATCATCAGGCAGCATGCGGGGCCCTGATGCCCACTGGTTGATTCAGATTCCCACCTCCCCGAGGCACCTCCCCGCTGCCCAGCCAGGCCCATCATGGGAAGGCCACAGGCTCCCCCCGCAACACGCCTGCACACACGTGCAGAAGGGCATGCACATGCTGATCTCAGGGTCCCCACGGTGCAAGAGGCTGGAGATGGGGGGGTTTGAGCATTCAGAGTCCGGGCTGCTGCCAAAATCCATTGGAATCTTGTCCCCCCCAGGCCCCCATCTCCGGCTGTGGAGGTCACAATAGCAGGTGCGGATACCCCCCCCAACTCACTCACATTGGGCCGCCTCCTTTTCCACAACCTCAGCCAGCGGCTGGAGCTGGGGGACTGATCCCCCTGCCTCCCTCCTGGCCCCCCTCCCACTGGTGCTGAGCTTCTCCTGCCCCCTTCTATGGGAGGAGATGGGGGCCTACATTTGGGTGGGGTCCTTTCCCCTGAACACTGGGGCTTGACCTTGGAGTGGGTGGAGATGTGGTAGCCCAGGAGAAGATAAGGCTTGAATCCTGAACCCAGGCACGGCTCCTATGCCCCTTGGGATGGGGGCATCAATAGCTGAGAGGAGGGCCAGGTGCGGATTCAGAGAGAACAAGCCAGAGACAAGAAACTCAGAGATAGGAGGTAGAGACACCACAGGGAATGGGAGCCTGCCCAGTGGCCAGCCAGCCCCAGCCCCAGGAGTTGGCCCCTGACCCAGGCCCACCCCCTCCCCGGTGGGGGGTCTGCCGGGCCAGCGGCCAGGGGCCAGGCCTCCCTCCTCAGCCTATACCCCCCCCCCACACACACACCCTCTGGACTGCTCAGGCCTCTGCCCCCGCCCCCACCGCCCACGCTGTCCAGGCTGCCTAGGCCTGGTGGGATCTGGGGGCCTCTTGGTCTCAGCCCCTCCTCCCCCTCCTGGAGCTTCCAGCCAGCCCTGACTGTCTCTCCCAGGCTCTCTGTCGGCCAGTGCTGCTCCTCCTTGCCCACCACATCCTTGTCTCTGTCTCTGCCCCTGCTCTCTCATTTTCTCTCTCCACCTCCAAGTGAAGGTGTCTCTGTTGCTTCACCCTAATTCCTCTGCAGGTCTGAGGCCTCTAGAGTTTCCTAGGCTTTTGAGTCAGTCCATGCTGTGTCCTGTCCTGTGTTCTTGCCTTTTCTCAGGATGGGTCCTCTACGGCTGTTGTGGGGAGAGGGAAGGGGGCGAGGCCCTAGGACAAAGTGTCTTTTCCCTTACACTGAGGGATTCTGGAGTTTGGGGTTACCTAGCGGACAAGAAGCTGTGGAAATGTCACCTTGGCCATGCTGTGGGTTAGATGCCCTCCCGCAGATATGAATGTTCCTGACCTCACCCTGGTCCGAGACCCTGGGTGGGTAGTGCAGGCCAGTGACTTCGGTTGGATTTCAATTTTGGGGCATACCACACGGGCCCTAGCTGCTCATTTATTGTTCAGATCAGAGTGAGCCTACCTGACCGTCAGCACACCCACGCCAGCTAACGCCCCGATGTCAGAGCGTACTGTTGCACACCCACACTCACACACAGAGCTGGGCCGCAGCCAGTGGTGCTTAGATCCCCCTCCTACTCTGCTTGTGGCCGGGATTCCTGAGGGTTGGGCCTATGGAACCTGCTGTAGGGATAAATGGGAGCTCTCCAAACGCGGTCATGCCTTCACCTGGTCAAGGGGTGAGGGTTGGGGGCACAGGGTACCTGGGACCTTGCGGGTCTGGCAAGAGGGATCTTGGGCCCTGAATTCTTTTTTTTTTTTTTTTAAGATTTTATTTATTTATTTGGCAAAGAGAGAGACAGCCAGCGAGAGAGGGAACACAAGCAGGGGGAGCGGGAGAGGAAGAAGCAGGCCCCCAGCGGAAGAGCCTGATGTGGGGCTCGATCCCAGAACTCCGGGATCATGCCCTGAGCCTGAGCCGAAGGCAGTCGCTTAACGACTGAGCTACCCAGGCGCCCCTCGGGCCCTGGATTTTAAGCCAGACTCAGAAACTGAGTGATTGAGGTCCCTAATCTGGAGCCTGTCACTGTGTCTGTCGGAGTCACAGCTAGTGGTCATCAACCTCCGTGGTGCCAGGATTACTGTGGGCTGCTGTTACTCTGTGTGACTGTCCACGTTACTGAGTCTGGCTGTCAGCATCCCAGTAGTACTGTGGATGCACCGTCATTGTTCCTCGATGTTACTGTCAGTTTCATTGCATCTTTGATTCTGGGGTTATTGTCACTTTGATTGTGTCCGTGGCAACAGGTGTCATTGGCCCATTTGTTGGTGTCATTATTTATGACTGTCAGTCACTGCATTGTCACTATAATGATTGTCAGCACCCCTGTGTGCCATTGTCAACTATACAAATGTGTCATTTTCACTGGGTGTTGTTCTCACTGTGTACTGGTGTCTTTGTTTCACAGTGGGACAGTGACAGTAAATTGGGGGCCCAGGATTTGTCTCTTGATGTGTCACCTGTGTGTGTATAATGATGACACTGTGAGGTTCTGTGTCAGGAGAGGTGCTGGGCTCCTTGTGCTAACAGAGGGTGTGGGCTGCTAGGTACTGGCCTCCTTTCTTGTTGGTGGAGTGCCCTCTGTTGCCTCCTCATTGTGGGGCTGGGGCTAGAGGCCAGGCTGGCCGGTGGAGGGGTCTACAGAGAGCTTTAGCCAGTTTGCACAGGCCCTATCTGAGGCTTTATGGGATTTATCCTCCAGATTTATCCCAGAGCCATGGGGTGTGGACTTGGAAAATTCTTGGGGAAGATGCTCTTTGCCCTGGGATGGGTGGCCCGAGATGAACCAGGGCAGGGTGGAGGTAGAGCCTAGATGCCTCTGGCCTCAGCTTCCCTACCTGGGAATGGCCCCAGCTGGGACTCTGAGGGAAGGGGGGAGTGAAATTGGCTTGGGTCTTTCTGGATCTGCAGGAGCAGAGATGGGGCGGGGTAGGGTGGGGTTTTAGTCTTCCCTTATTCTCTGGGGGCTGTACTCCTGGCCTGCCAGGGAGAAGTCCTGCAGCCTCCAGGGAGACTGCACTGACATCATCCTCCCTTTGCACGGGGGGAGCTAGGTGTGCTTAGAGGGATGCTCTAGAATGAGCACAGAGACCCTTTCTGGATCTGTCCCTTCCTCTGCCCTTGAATCTCTGCCTAGCCCCTGTGGTCCCCCATGTCTCTTCCTGGGTCTCTTTTCCCATTTCTCCCTATCTTGGTCTCACTTGTCCCCTGGGTCTTGGCTCATGGCTTTCTCTCTCTCCCTGCCTCTTTGCTCCCCCCTTCCCTGGGTCTTTGCCTTTTCTGGGTGCCCCCAGCCATGCAGTGTCTGTTTCGGTACCCCATCCCCCACTCTGCAGCACTCGCGCTCTCGGCAGCGCCCGTCTCCCATGGCTGCAGCCTCGTTGGCCCAAGGCCCGGCCCTTACAGTAACTCATCGGGCTGATGGAGGCGACTTTGATGAAGAAGCCACCCCTCCCCCTGAGGGGGCCTATGTGTGTGTGTGTGTGTGCGTGTGTGTGTGCGCACGCACGTGTGTGCACGCTTGTATGCATGTACACTCATGCCAGTCTGTCTTCTTGCCCCTGCTCCCCCAACTGGGGCCAAGAAGGAGCTGGGAGCAGAGGGCCACCCTGTCCCTCTTCCATCCTGTGATCTAACCTTGGTCCCTTCTGCCTCCCTGGGCCCTGATTCCTGCCCCCATGTGGTGGGCAGTGGGGCCTGGCACTGAGGTTATCTTCCAGGCTGTGAGGAGAAAGGCACGGACAGATGGTGGAGATGGTGGGGGAGCAGCTGAGGGCTACCTGCAAGGGTGGAGGTGGGGAACCAGGTAGGCCTGTAGCCTCTTGCCTCTCTCTATTTCTCTCTCTCTCCCTTCCTCATTCCCTCCTTCTGAATTCACACAGTCCCTGGGTTCATTTCCTGGCCCCACTGCTTGCTGACTGTGACGTTGGCCATTGTCTTAACCTTCTAGGCCTGAGGAGTAGTTGAAGATAGGGGAGTGGCTGAGGGTCAGGGGGAGCCAGGCCAAGTGGTAGCTAAGGCCCTGGGAGTCACTGATGTGGGAGGGATAGCCAAAGCCACCTGGGGCCTAGAGGGCCAAGCTGTGCCAGGGAGGGCAGTCAGAGCACCTGCTGCTGTGGCTGGAGGAAACCAGGTGCAGGTGGGGGAGCTGCCCGGGGAGGGCTAAGTGAAGCCATGGGCGGGCAAGAGCCCTGTCCCATAAAGGAGCCCCCGGAAGTCAGATTCTCTCCAGCTCTCACACTCACCGCTGCGGGCTGACACCCACGTTTGTCTCCTCCCTACTGCAGCTCTGTTTGCAGTTTCTCTGGCAGTTCTCGGCTGTATGTCTGGCTGTTTGTCTGGCAGTATTTCTGACAGTGTCTCTGGCTGTGTCTGGCAGTGTGTCTGTGTGTCTGAGTGTCCCTGGCAGTGTTTTTAGTGGTGTGGATACTTCCTGACTGAGCATCTGGCCATGTCTCTGGCTCTCTTTCTAGCTGTTTTTTTGGGTGTATGCCTGTTTGTGTCTATCAGTTTCTCTGGTATTTCTCTGCTTGTGTGTCAGGCAGTTTCTCTGGCCGTGGTTTCTGACAGTGTCTCTAGCTCTCCTGCTATGTCGCTGATGGTTTCTGTGCCTGTGTTTCTTGCTCTTTCTCTGAGGGTATGTGTGCTTGCGTCTGGCTGAGCCTTTTCCAGTATTTCTGGTGGACCCTTTGGTTGTGTGTCAGTCTTTCTCTGGCCATGCCTCTGCCTGCTTATCGGGTCACAGCTACCCGTTTCTCTGGCTTCTCTGATGGTGCCTCACACAGTATCTCTAGTGTATCTCCAGTTGTGCGTGGAGCTCTTTCTCTCGGACTCTGGTTGTTTTGGGCAGTGTCTTGGCTGTGTGTCAGGCTATATCTCTGACAGCACCACTCACCCTGCTTGAGTGTCTGGCTGTATTCCTCTCTAGATCTCTGTTTCTGTCTGGTTGACAGTCCCCTTCTCTCTTCACACTGGGGTAGGAGAGTCATATTTGAGGCCTTTCTTCTGCAGGAAATTGTTATTTCCCTGCCCTCAGGTGTGATCATGTGTGGGGGTACGGTGGGGAGCAGGCAGTTGGACCCCACAAAGAAGGACAGCAGATTAGGGGACCCCTGGATCCATCCTGGCTTCTGGGGACATCCTGTCTGTGCTTTGTGTACCTGCAGAGGTGTGTGTAGACCCTGATGTCCATCGGGGCTGAGGGTCTCAGGCTCCTGGGGCATGTGTCTGGGGTGAAGGATGGGCTGGGGCCCCTGACAAGGACTTAGATGTGAAATACCCTCCTTGTCTCTCACGGTCGTTGTACACTAAGGCAAAAGCCATATCTGACCTTGGTCCCCTGCTGCTGTGAACATCCCAGAGCCCGGTGGCAAGGCTCACGGAGGGGTGGGGGGGTGCAGACACGAGGGGCTTCAGAGCCTCCGGGTTTCAGGCTCTCTCCCCAGGAGCACAGCAGGGGGCCTTCCATTCAAGGCAATTTGGAGAAGTACAGACCTCCTGTTAAGTTCAAACATTACCCTTTGGTTTGCAGTGCTTATAGCTAATTAGCCAACCTCACCAGTAAAGTTATTTTTTTTTTTTTAGAAAAATGGCCCTAGCATGACCAGTGTTCCATAACTCGTCCGTGGCCGACTACCACCCTGCAGCTAGCAGCCTTATTGAACGACAAACCACTGTCGTTGCCTTCTACCGTCTTAGCAAACCTTTGCCTACAGATGCCAATAATGTTGCTTTCTATTCCTTGAAGGAGAATCCTGAGCCCCATTAAGAAGGGCATTTGGGGTCAAGGTGCCCCTAGCCCTAGGGCTGGGATCTCCCAGTCTTGCCTGAGAACAGGGAGGGGCTCCCCAGGAGGTTCCTGCCTGGGTTGATGCTGCCCCTTCCCCCGCCACCCCCATTTCTCCCAGCAGATGGCTGCTCCTGTCCCGTGGGCCTGCTGTGCTGTGCTCGCTGCCGCCGCTGCCGTTGTCTACGCCCAGAGACACAGTCCTCAGGGTGAGTGCTGGAGGAGAGGATTCTGGGGGGGCGGGGTGGTGTTCCCTCCTGACCCCCACCTAGAGCTGAGCATGAGCCTTCCTTGACACAGCTGTGTGCGTCCACCAAAGACCACACACTGGCACGTGCTGGCATTGTCACACACAAACACCCGTGAGTCATGACACTGATAAGCTGGGTGACCCGGTGATGTTGTCTTATATACACAGTCCTCCAGTCACTCCACATGGTCCTGTGCTGATGGGATCTCTGGCTTGGTGATCTGGTCCTCTTCCTACTAGAGTGGGTGTAGGGTACAGGCAGCTGGGGTGGGAGTTGGGGTCTGCTAGGGGTAGGGCCCTGTATAGTATCTTTGAAATGGGATTTCATTTGAAATGGGGGCTTGTGGGGGTGCAGTGGAAGGCACTGAGAGAGAAAGAGGCCAAGACTACTTTCCCTTATCCTAGAGGGAAGATGGAGACAGAGAGGGTAGACTGAGAACAAGATGTGGGGGACGGGCAGGGTGACCAGTGGGAGACGGCTGGCACACTAAGGAAGGGGCCGGGTCAGTCTGCTGGGATGGTTGGAGGAGGCAGGGATTGCTCAGGGTGGACATTGGCGGCCTCCTGCCCTCCCGCTACCATTTGTCAAGGGACGGCTGAGTTCTTCCCACAGCCCACATAGCAAGAAGCTGCCCCCCTGCTGGGAAACAGGTGCTCTCTTAACTTGACCACCAGCGCTCAAACTGCATTTGAGGCAGGACCTCACATGGCTACATTGGCATACGGTCTGACCTAGAAACTCCTCAAACAAGCTCTGAGTTGTAGGGAGCTCTCTCCTTGGATGGGTCCTGCTCCCCGCCATCCTTGGGTGGGTTGGGTAGAGGCAGAGAGGGTGGGGGCACCTCTGGGGCCCAGGCACAGAGCACACTCTGCCACCCTCAAGGCTGTGGGTTCAAGGAGGGCAGTGGGTCAAGGCTCCTTTGCCTTCTTCCTTGTGAGACTGACACTGAGACCCGGAAAGAGCCTAGCCCACCCCAGGGCTGCTCCCCAGTGGGCAGGGGGTGAAAGGACCACCAGGCCAGCCCATCAACCCCTGCCTGCAGTCAGTCTGGCTTGGGCTCCTGTGCTGATCTTACCTGCTTGGACCTGCCAGTGGCCACTCCCATCGGCTTGGCCCCTGCCCTGTATTGTGGGTAAAGACAGAGCCACAAGTGACCAAGGGCTTGAGCGTTAAGTCCACATCTCTGAGAGTGTGTAACTGTCCTCAGAACTAGTAAGGGAGGGGATTAGGCTGTCCGTTAGGCTGTGTTCTTGTGCGGATGAGACCATGTCCCTGTTCGAATGCATTTCTCTGTGTGGTTGTATCCTTGGAGGCTGTGCCCTGTGTGTGACGTTGTCTGTTTATGTGAGACCATGCTCTTTGTGGGGCTGTGTCCTTGTGGTTGGGACTGTACCCTGGGTGATAGTTGGATAGTTTGTTTCTGTCTCTCTGCATGTTTGTGTCCCTGTTACATTGTCTCTCCAAGGTGAGGCTGGGCCATTATGTGTAAGTGTGCCTCTGGGTGACATGCCCTCCCTGTGCACGCGTGTGACCATCTTGTATTAAGTGTTAACTCTCCCTGAAGTGTGTCCCTGTGTGGCTGTGACCTTGTGGACTGTTGTTCTGTGTGTGTTTGCTCTTCTTGTGGTGACTGTCCTCCTCCTATGTGTGTGGTGATGTGAAGTTGCTTAGGACGCCCGGGGGACTGTTTCCGGCCTGTGGTCCCCATGTGAGCCCGTGTGCACAGGTGTGAGGGAGCCGTCAGCTCTGTCCTTCTGTGTTCTCCATGTCCATGACCTCATCCTGTCTCTGTCTCTCATTCTGGCTTCTAACAACCTTTTCACAGCTGATTCCTTTGGAGCATTTGTCACCGCGTCAAGGCCAAGAACCCCATCCTCCCCCTGCTGCTTGATTTAATTTCTGAAATGGACAGCACATCAGTGGGGGCACCCACAGGGCGGGAGGAGAGCTGTCCAGAGACAAAGGATTAAATCATTGCCATCTTTGGAGCTGTTGCACGGCTGTGTGTATTGCCGTTGTTGTGTTATTGTAGCATTTGTGACAGTGTGTGTCTTACGTGATTGTCATGTCACGTTGCCCCTTCTACCTCTGCACTGTGGCCTGTAGTTGTCTTCTGTCATTGTGTTGTCATGTTTTCCTTCCTGCCCTGCCCTTACATTGTTGGTTTGTCATGTTGTGTTTCTGTTTACTTTGTGAGGCAGACAGGGTGACTTGGGAGTATTATCCCATTGTCATTGTATTTGTTGTGCTGTTGGGTGGCTGTTTCCTCATCTTGTGGCTATACCTGCCCCACAGTATTAAAGAACCACATTGGGTCCAAGTTAGTTCTGAGCTGCTGTTGGTCAGTGTTGACGTGCTGCCGCTGGGACCCTGGTGGCCACACCCCCTCCCTTACGGTCAGTTTTCAGCCTCCTCCTCAGGCAGCTGGATGCAGAGTCTGTGCTAGTGGGGGGGGGGGGTTCAGAGAGAGGGGCTTGGCATGTTTCCTGGAAGCTCCAGGTTTTGACAGGGGAGGTTGAGGGGGGGTTCAATGGCTAGGGCTGGTGGATTGGGGGAGCTCTATGGCTTGAGCCTTAGACACTGGGCCTCTGGTCAGGGGGAGGCCCCCATTCAGTCTCTGGTCCAGCTTCACAGCTGTGGCCTCCAAGGCCCCCAGCCACCGCCCTTCTGCCGTTCATCCTTTGTTTGGCTGGTCCCAAGCCCCACAGACGAGTGGTCAAGGCTGGCTGGGTTTCCTGCTTCCCTCTCCTGTAACAGGGGACAGGGACCGAGAGGCTCAGAGAAGGGCAAGACAGAGGCAGGCCGGGGAGGGGGGGAGGACGGGAAGACACAGAGAGACCCTGGCACAGGAAGGGTGACAGAGGCAGCAAACAGGGACAGATGTTCCAGCACAGAGAAAAACAGTACTGGGGAGGGGGCTGCAACGGAGGGAGGGGGTGACTGGTGGCATAGGGGGATCCCTACCCCCTGCAGTCCTGGTGGTGTTAACAAGTCTAATTAAGAGGCCACTGGCCCAAGTTAATTGGCTCGTTAACAGGAATTGCCTCTGAAAATCCCCCAACTCAGCAGGGTGGCTCTCTGGAGGGGAGATGTAACCGAGTGTTAACGAGGGATCCCGCAGCCCCCCCTCCACCGCTGCCCCCCTCCCACTCGCTCTTCCCCTCCCACCCTCACTCCACAGATCTGGCCAAGACCAGGGAAGCATCTGTCCTTCCAGGCTTGGGGGGCAGGACGAGGAATGAGGAGATCAGAGTCATATCACCCAGCTCTGCATGCCTGCCTTCTCCTCTGTTGTCTGTAGATCGGAGTCTCCTATTTTCTGTGTCCTGTTCACCTCCCCCACCTAGTGCTGCCTCTCGACAGGTGCTCCCTCCCACCCTTCCACTCCAGTCTCCTGGGTTCAGTCCATCACGCCTGGGTTGCCGAGGCCAGGGCTGGGGTTTGCTTTTGGCTTTGACAGGCCCCTCCTGGGGGCAGGAGAGGAATGGTCAGAGAGCTCTCACGGCCCCAGCACTCCCCCGCTCCCCACCCCCCCAACCCCAGCAGTTCCTGTCTCACAAAGTTGATAGCTGCAAGGAGTTCCCTAGGCTCCCAACCTGGATCTCCCTTCTGCTGCTACCCGAGCTCTGGATGGCTGCAGTGGGGCAGGTTAAGGGCAGCGTGTCGGGGGGGTCAGAGTGGGAGGGAGAGAGGCAGGACAGGAGACAAAGATGGGGACAAGAGACAGAGAAAAGAGTCCAGAAGTAGGGCCCCTCAGCGCCAGCCTGCCTGGGTAGCAGATGTCAGTGATTGGGGCTGGGCCTGTAGGTGGCAAGAGGTTAGGGTCACAGGGGTCAAGAAAACTTTCTAAAGGACCTAGTGACTGGAGGTGAACTGGGTTTTCACTGAGATTTAACCCCTCCCAGCACTCTACACAAACTTTCTCCCACACACATACACACCGAAGATCACCCATTCACGCACAAAATCCCCAGACACACGCGCACGCACGCGCGCACACACACACACACACACACACACAAATTTGGAGGCATTCACAGCCACAGAGAACTTTTACACACTCCTCATCTCCTGACACACACACCATCAGACACAGAGCCTCTTGGCCTAGACTTGTCACTCATAGGCTCTCATCTATGCACATTGACCTGGTGGTGCCAGGCAGGGCCGTGACCTATGACTTTTGCCTTGTGCTCTCCCTGCCCCCCCCCCACAGAAGCACCCCACGTGCAGTATGAGCGCCTCGGTTCCGATGTGACTCTGCCATGTGGGACAGCAAACTGGGATGCAGCAGTGACATGGAGGGTAAATGGGACAGACCTGGCCCCTGACCTGCTCAATGGCTCTCAGCTTGTGCTCCATGGCTTGGAACTGGGCCATAGCGGCCTCTATGCCTGCTTCCACCGTGACTCTTGGCACCTGCGCCACCAAGTCCTCCTACATGTGGGCTGTAAGTGTTGCTCCCAACCCCTTATCTGACCCCCCCCCCCCATTTCACTCAAGAGGATTGTCAGTGAGGCTTAGACCTTTGGCCCAGATCAAATCCTCTTCCTTTCTGGCGGTGGGGGGGGGGGGGCGCTGCAGCACCCTGACCTTTGCCCTCTGATCCTATCCTAGCCTTCTCTTCTGACCTCTGAGCCCAGTGTTTCCCACGGAGTCCAGACCCCTGGGCATTCTGCACATGTATCCCACCCCCACCCCACTCCCGGAGGTCTGTGAGATCCGGAAATCATGTTCCCTATGACAAGATGGGCAGAGGAGGGCTAGCAGGGCACGATCCTTCTGGGGCCTGACAGGGAGGAATCCTAGCGTCACAGCTCCAAGCAGGAGTGACCCCACTCCATGTGCGCTCTCACAGGGGCTGGTTATGCAGGTAGAGGAACAGGCACTCTGGGAGGCTCCGGGGAAGAAAGAGCACTTCCTGGAGTGGGACGCACATGGAGATTTGGTGATTTGGAGGATACATTGACGAAGTCACTTCTGGCAGAGCTAAGTGTGACTATAGGCCTCAGAGGCTGTGAGGGCATGAAAGGGCCACTTGGGCTGGTGTAAGTGGGGGAAGGGAGCTAAAGGAGGTTTAGGGCAGATCATGATCCTAGAAGCTAGGGAGTGACATGAGCAGGGTCATCGTGTTCTTAAGAGATCCTTCTCAGGGCAGTGAAGAGAGACAGGTTGGATGGGGGCAATGCCAGGGCAGGAAGGAGGCTGTTCTGGATGCAGCGCAGATGATGAGGAAGAGGGGCCAGGGCATGGAGTCGGGGCAGTTGAGAGGGGCTGATTGGACCTCCAGGAGTTGGTGGTGGATTGAAGGTAGAGAGGACAGGAGAGTAGAGAGCAGGAGGAGTCAAGACAGCCGGTCCTACCCATCACTGCAACAGGGGCAAGGTGGAAGGGTCAGTGGAGGAAAAGATGGTGTGTTCTGGAGGTGCCTGGGTGGCTCAGTCAGTTAAGCATCTGACTCTTGATTTCAGCTCAGGTCTTGATCTCAGAGTCCTGAGTTCAGGCCCTGTGCTGGGCTCCACGTTGGGCGTGGAGCCTACTTAAAAAAAAAAAAAAAAGATAATGTGTTCTGTTTGGACAGTAGTATGCAAGTCATCTTATTTTGGATTTCCCTAGAGTCAGATCCCAGGATGAGAGTTTGTATGCAAGTAGTTCATTTGTCTGGTGGCAGAAACACCGTAAGGAAATGAGAAGATGCTAGAAAAAGGAAGTTAAGGGGACCAATAAAGACGGAGTTATCCAGTTATCTGGGCAACTGCAGCTTCGCCCTGAGGGAACTCTGAGTGCCCAGGCAGAACACGTACCTGGGAGTTCGGCCTGAGCTGTGAGGGAGCTTAGAAGTTTGTATACTAATTCCTGCCCATCCTTGGTTGAAGGAGTCTCCCAGGGTGGGGGCAGGGATGCTTTCATTCCCCCACACTTTTGGCCTGATGCCTCAGCAAGCAGTGCAGGTTTTGGTGACCACTGAAAGCTCTTAGGCACCTAACTGCAGCAGAGGGCAGTAGGGACGGGCCAGGGATCTGCCGGGGCATCGCTGACGCCTGCTGTAGGTATGTGGGATTGGGGTCCTCGGGACAACTGGGAGCTGAAGGCTGTAGCCAGTGGATCTGAGGGTCTGGGACTCAGGAGAGGCCTGGGCTGAGGATGGGATGGGAAAGGCCACGGAGGGGGTGAGATGGCCAAGGGAGAGAACTCTGGGATGAGAAGAGAGGACGACCCAGAACTGGGCCCTGAAGACCATCACTTTATAAAGGGTCGATGGAAAGAAATGAGCCACAAAAAAGAGAAGAGGAGGAGCCAACAGGAAGGTAGAGGGAAAAGGGAGTGAATGTGATTCAGAAGACAGGTTTGGAGAAGTTGGAATGAGGAGCTTATCAGTGCTGCTGAGGGTCAAGCTGGATGGGCACCCACCAACAGGATATTCTGAAAATAGTTCCATTTCTTTTCTCCTTGAGCCAAAGATTCATGTTTCTCTGGCCTCATCCCATTTGGGGGATGCACCTCACTTTCTGAGGTTCCTCGGGAGCTGCCTAGGGGAGGAGATGCTTGAGCGACCTGGGAGTGGGCCCTTTCCCTGTTGTCAAGAGATTGCTATGGACAACCACGGGAAATGTTATACTGAAGGGTTGCTCATGGTCGTCCACAAAACACTGACCCACCAGTGGGGTTAGAGTAGGGGTGAAAATGTGTTTTGGTGGGGATATTCTTTTTCACACAGAAAAGCCTTCCTGTGTTTCAACTGGAAAGATGGCAATCATATCCAAGTGTCTGAGTTGCAAGCCAAGGGTGGAATGACCCCTGTTGTCCAGGTTGAGAAATACAGGACCAGCCTACCTGAGTTCTCCCGGGCCCACCAAGAGGTCCGTTGGAAGTGGAACGCTCAGCCTAGCCCCATGTCCGTACACACAGAAAAGATCATACGCTGCGTGCCATGGAAGAAGGAGGAGACCAATTTGACACCCCTGTCTTCTCAGTTTGAGTCCTAGAAGTCCTTAGGATGGACGAGGCTGGCCATGATGGTTAGGCCTTGGTGACCCTGGGCCCTATTCCTAATGACTTGATCTTTGAGAGGTCTTTGAAGAGAAATTGGGTCTAGAAGTGGTGTCTGTAGTCTGTACCCACAGGACATGCCCACAGCTGCCCTGTTGTGACCAGTAGCCCAGGCCTTTTATATATGGCGCTGCCCACTCCCCAGGCTCTGCGTGTCAGAGGAGGGCTGGCCATGAATTGGCTGTAGCGTTAGTAACAGGTACTTATCTCTCATTGCCTTGTTTCCTTCTAAAGAGCTGGTCAGAGGAACAGGGGACATTAATCATGATTGTTTCAGTCACTTTATATTAGTAACAAGAGACTGGGCTTGGCAACACTCAATATCAAATTATTCTTCTAGCAGCACTCGGAGAACAGGACAAAGTTACCCCTGATTTGTGAGTCATTCAAGCCAAAAATTATTTAATATTTATCCTAAACATACAAGATTTTCATGTTTCTATTTCCAAGGGAAACTGATCACAAAAATATCCTGTTGAAAGTCGTCTTAACCAGACTGATCCCTGAACTGCTTTCTCCCCGTCCACCTTCCTGCCCTCGGGCGGGTGCTCACAGACAGCTCGGAGGAGTCCCCCCCCCCCTCCCCGGGCTGATGAAAGGACCGCCACATTAGGAAACAAGATCACAGGGTTACCTTTACTAGCATCCTTTTGTTTACTAGACACTGCTGATTCAGTGTATTTCTGATTTTAAGCTAAAACAAATCAGAGTGCTTTACTGATTTTAAATGGACAGTTCCTTGTCCAGTTTTTACATATCTGTATTTGATTGGTCAGGACAGGAACGCCAGAACCCCTGGTTCAGCACTGCTTCCCCCTCAGCCCTGTTTGGCTGAGAAGGAAAGAGCAGCTTGTGGATGAAGAAGTCTGGGGGAAAAAGACAGGTGGGAGGCAGGAGAGGGGCATCTGGGAAGCCAGAAGTTGGGGTGCCTTGAGAGATGTCATGAGATAAGGTTGGGACAGGCCACGGGCTTTGATGCCACACAGGAGGAGTGTGGGTGGGGCCCGGGCAGGGCTGGAGCTGGAAGGGTCACCCTGCCCCACCCAGCCCGATCTGGCCTGGCCAGGGGTGTGGGCAGCCTGCCCCTCCTTCTCTCTGGGCCGGCGGGCAGGCCTCGTGCGTGCCGGGGGCTCCAGCCCAGGCGGGCTGGCGAGATGAGAGGAAAAACATGCGGTTTGGTGGGCTGGACATGGAAAAACAAGCCAATTAGGAGGAAAACAAACAAACCCTGGGCCAGCGGGGGCACACGCACACATGCACACCCATACACGGCCCCGCATGGGACCCGAGGATGACCTGCCACAGGCTACCACAGTCACTTGGGCATCTCAGGAGCCCCCACAAAGGGCAACTTGGGATGCCTGGGCATCCAAGAATATGTATGCCCAGAGAATGACCTGACACATACGCATATGAGTTTTTGCTCACACACAGCCTCTAACATGTTCTCACGTGGATTCAGCTCATACGTGTGGACACACTTGGAATTCTGGGCACTTTCCCACACCCACAGTTTGAAAAATGTGTTCAGGCTTAAGCTTCGTCTCATGTATAGCGTTTCAGGTATGAGTCTTGCTGTCCTGTTTTTCAGACACCATGGCGCACTTACGCGTGTTCTCGGAGAGTACCTCAGCCCCTCGGCCACACCCGTACAGGCAGTCTTGAAGTCAGACAGCCTGCCCGGAGTCACACAAGTGCAGTCTGCAGTCACACACAGCCAATTGCAGGGTTACACGGTTGCCCAGAGTTCCAGTCTCACACACGAAGCCTCTCAGAGTTAACACACAGCCTCACAATTGCCATGTCTTAAAAACAGCTTCTTCCCTACTTGCAGCACGCTCACAACAGGCCTGATCGCACGCTGTCCCACAACCTCACACTTGGTCTCTCACAGCACCCCCACCTCCGCCCACCCGGCCCCTCAGCTGGGCTCCAGCTGCAGCAAGTCACTCCTTTTCTTCCTTTCTTTGTTTTTCTTTCCTCCTTTTCCCTCTGAGAAACCTGGTCCCTGTCAGGAAACCCAAGCCCTTCCCTACTCAGGGCCCAAGGCCAGGCAGGAGTAGCCAGATGACAGACAAAGCCCTGCCTGGCCCCCCGGTCCCCCATGACCTGCCCAGTCAGAGAGAGGCACTGGTTTGAGGGGGAGGCTGGTCTCAGTTGGGGAGGATGGTCAGGGGGAATGGAGGGGCCTGGTCAGTGGGGAGGCTGGCTGGTGGAGGGGGCCTCTGAGTCCAGTGCCATGGCCCGCTCTGCCCTCCAAAGAGTCCCAGGCAGCAAGGAGCTGACTCTGCAGCCTTCAGTACCCACCCCACCCCCAGCACCCTTCTCCTTTGAAGCTGGGGGAGGGGGGGTGGCAGGAGGGGGGAGTGGAGGCTTCTCAGCCGACCTCGGAATGTCCTTTTCTCCTGGGGTGGCTGCCAACTCTGGCCTGGCCTACAGGCCCCCACAAGGCACTTCCTGTGTCCTTGGCCACCCCCCACCCCACCCCCATGCCTCTGTGTCCCTGGGCAGATAGGGAAGGGATATGAGAGGCACACAGGATGAACATGGAACAGACACAAGATGGACACAGGGCCAGGAAGGCTCCCCAGGGGAAGCAGACAGCAGTGGATGGAATGCAGGTTGCCCCTTGTGGGGGCTCAGCTGGGCTCTGGCTCTCCCCTGCAGGCCTGGGGAGCACCTTTGCCCACAGCGTAGCCCACTCTAGCTGCTACATACACCCAAGTTTCCCAGATGCCTCTCTGACCCTCTCATCTCTCCTGCTGCAAAGCCAGATTGGGCCCTGGGGGTTCGGCCCCGCTATACATACACTTCCCACACACTGGACATGTACATGCAATCAGAGTCAGTCACAATCACGTGTACACTGTGGATGAAAGCCCGCAGTTCCCCATGTGTCACCATGGCCACTCGGCAAGCATAGACATGTACTCCCCCTTTCACAGTCCCTGGCTTATTGAACTGCCCCCCTCCCATTTCCTGTCCACCTGTCAGGCAGGGGGTGGGGGGGGGACACAGGAGGGAGGTGTCAGTGTCCCTGGAGCCACTGACGGACATTCCTTGCCTGGGTCAGATCACAGAAGCTGCCTCCTTCCAGGAACCTGAGCCGGCTGTCCTCACGCCTAACCCAATGCCTGAGGGTGGGACAGCCGGGCTAAGTGCTCACAGCAGCAAGAAGTGTGGTTAGATAGCAGAAAGAACTTCCCAAGTGTATACGTGTGTTCATATAGGTGGGTATCTCCTTCCTGGGGTTTAGTTCCAGCTCTGGCTTGCTGTGTGACCTCAGGCAGGTCTCCATCCCTCTGGGGGACTCCCCATTCTAGATTGCAGGCTGCTGCTAACCAAGTAAAGCGCTTCTTAAAGGGTCTGTGATGGAGGAGCTGGGGGCTAGGGCTTAGGTGAGGTATACAGTGAGGGAACAGTAGCTTCCTCTCAACAGGCGTCTGCACACACGTGCAGTCATACAGGGACACATTCTGACCCGTGGCCATAGAGACTCCTATGTATGTGCCTACTTTCCATCATGGGTCATTCATGTCACAGAGACACGTGTAACACGTATACTCGAGCGTGGAGACACCTCCACACAGAATCACACCCAGTGTGCATAGCCACCCGGGGCTGTTGTTCCTGTGGAACCGCCAGGCTTGTCCTCATGTTTCTTAATCTCTGCTGGGCGAAGCCTGGGATGACTCTTCTCCAGAGAGTGTACTCTGATTACTCCAGCAACCAGAGGACCCAGTCAAGACACCCCCCCCTCCCAGCCTCTGTTGCACAGTTTTTCTCTGTGAATGGACACAGTGTGTCAGGAGATGTGGGGCTGGGGCCGATTCCCCCAGACATCACCTCCATCCTGTGATTGATGAGCTGAGGCCCGCAGCCCCCTGTTCCCTGCAGCTCCCGCCTCCATTGAGCAGGTGGGGGGGGCTCCCTCTTCATATAGCCCTTGTTTTTCTTTAATTAAACATCTGGCTCTCTGCGGCCTGGGAAGCCTCAGACCCTCGCTGACAGCCACCCCTCCCCAACCTCTGGCATTGCCGATGGGTTGAAGGGGGAGAGCTGGGGTTCTGGGGCCCACCTGTCCCCACACTAGCGCCGGGGACTAGGGGCTCCAAGAATACCCTGACCGTGCTGTCCTCACCCCTCAGTGCCGCCGCGGGAGCCTGTGCTCAGCTGCCGTTCCAACACTTACCCCAAGGGCTTCTACTGCAGCTGGCATCTGCCCACCCCCACCTACATCCCCAACACCTTCAATGTGACCGTGCTGTGAGTAGACTTGCCTGTGAACCGGTTCCAACCCTGACCTCTGACCTCTCCTCCAGCCACCCAGTGTGCCCTCAGTCCAGACCCTAGCCCAGCCTTGGGCTTGACCTTCCCCCAACCTCTGCCCCACCTGACCCTTGATGTTGGTAACAGTGCGTGTGCCTCACCCTTCCCCAGGCACGGCTCCAAAATGATGGTCTGTGAGAAGGACCCAGCCCTCAAGAACCGCTGCCACATCCGCTACATGCACCTGTTCTCCACCATCAAGTACAAGGTCTCGATAAGCGTCAGCAATGCTCTGGGCCACAACGCCACAGCTATCACCTTCGACGAGTTCACCATTGGTACGTGGGGCGGGGGTGGTCCCTACAGCATACTCCAGTGGGAGTGAGTAAGTGGATGTGTGCCGGCGGGGTGTGTGAGCATTGCTGGGGATCTTCACGTGTGCATAGGTACATGTGGCGTGTGTATACGTGTGGACGTGTACTCGTGGCGTGTATATACCTGTGAACATTTGAGTGAATGTCCTTTACCTGCAGGGGCCAAGAGACCTTTCCAGCAGCTCTTCCCATCGTCTCTCTGGCTCCCAGAGTATACAGGAGGGGGAGGGGGGCAGGCTGGGCCAGACCCTTGTGCAGCTGCAGCTCCCCCCCCCCCCACGCTAATGGCTTCCTTACGGCTTGTGATGAATGAGGTGTCAGAACAGGAGACAGGACTGGGACAGATACCGCCCTCACCCCACCCCCACCCCAGCCAGACCCTCTGCCTGCCTCTGCCCCATCCCAGCCAGACCCCTTGCCTGCAGCTGCCCCATCCCAGCCAGACACCAGACCCCTTGCCTGCCGCTGCCCCATCCCAGCCACACCCCTTGCCTGCCGCTGCCCCATCCCAGCCACACCCCTTGCCTGCCGCTGCCCCATCCCAGCCACACCCCTTGCCTGCCGCTGCCCCATCCCAGCCAGACCCCTTGCCTGCTGCTGCCCCATCCCAGCCAGACCCCTTGCCTGCCGCTGCCCCATCCCAGCCAGACCCCTTGCCTGCAGCTGCCCCATCCCAGCCAGACACCAGACCCCTTGCCTGCCGCTGCCCCATCCCAGCCAGACCCCTTGCCTGCTCTTACCCCATCCCAGCCAGATGCCAGACCCCTTGCCTGCCACTGCCCCATCCCAGCCAGACCCCTTGCCTGTTGCTGCCCCATCCTGCCAGACCCTCTGCCTGCCCTCCATACCATCACTGAGTCCCCCAGACTGTTTCTACATGAGTTGGGTCCTTACACTCCCATCATGTCCTCAGCCTACCTCCAACCCAGGTCTGCCACGCCTGTGGACTATCTTTTAACCTTGACCCACAGAGCAGCTTCAAACCCAGACTCTTCCAGGGGAGAGTGTATCTCAGTTTGGAACTGGAAGAGTTGAGGTGAAAAGCCAAGCTTGAAGGGAGTGTATGAGACTGGTGCAGGAGGGGGTGATCCAGGTGACAATGGAGACAATGCTGGTAATGGAGCCATCATATAGACCTACTCATTGGGATGCTGGTCATTATGAGCATGGGACTGGGATGATGTGATGAAATTTGGGATATCGCTATCATGAGCTGGTGACAATGACTATAGTGACAGTCCTTGGTGGTGACAGGGGTGTGAGAGGTGGAAATAATGAGACAGTTAATGGTAGCTGCCAGAATGGACAACAGAGAAGAGGGGTGGCCACTGTGACAACTAGGACAATGGTTGGCGATGTGAGATGGTGGACATGGTGACTGGGGTTGACAAAGTGGGGTTGTTCCCAGAGATTAGTGAGGTAATGAAGCTGTGTCTCCTTAACAGTGAAGCCTGACCCTCCAGAAAATGTGGTAGCCCGACCAGTACCCAGCAACCCTCGCCGGCTAGAGGTGACTTGGCAGACCCCTTCGACCTGGCCTGACCCTGAGTCCTTTCCTCTCAAGTTCTTTCTGCGCTACCGACCCCTCATCCTGGACCAGTGGCAGCATGTGAGTGCCCTGCCCTGCCCTGCCCAGATCCCAAGTGCCTGAATCAGAGCCACGTGGCATGGGAGGTATCCATATCACCCATATCAGCTGGTCAGTGTTCCAGTGTGAAGCTGGGGGGCAGTCAAAGAGGCTTTCTTTCCTTGGAGAAGCGATCAGATGGGCCTGGAAGGATGGGTGGGGCTGAGGAAGGTATCCTGATCTGAGGCCCTAAAGGGTTCCCAGTGACCTCCATTAGTGTGATGGGAATACATCTGTTTTTGCGGCTCCCAGGGTAATGGGGAGAAATCCCGAAAGGGAAATGGCAGGCAGGGCAGGTAGGATTTCCCTTTCCTTAACTCTAGCTCTCAGCCCTGATCAGGTATCTCCCTTTTAGACTCTGGCCCAGGCTGCGGACCTGTGCTGGACCCAAGGGGCAGGACAGTCCCTGTCCTCAAGGACTCATAGTCTCAAGGGCTCAAGGGGTCAGAATATGAGTTCAGGCCGTGACTAGTGTCAGGATCGCGAAGTCAGATGTAGCTCAAGGTTACAGATCAGGAGGCAGCCCAGGCTGTGAACGAAGCTGTGGATGAGGCCTGGCATGGGGTCAGGCTGTGGTCTGGGCTGTTGATCAACCTACATTTGCTCTGAGGAGCAGCCAGGCGTTTGGGGCGGACTTGACGTTCTCTCTCCTTTGACAGCCCTGGGCCCACAGGGTTGTAGGCACTCTCTCTGGCCCATGAGGTCTGTGGGCTCGGACGGGGGCTGCGAGGGTGCTCCACAGGCTAACGCAGGCTGGTACCCGGGGGTCAACCCACCCACCGGGCTCCAGCCCATCTCTTCATGCCCCCCTTCCAGCGAGGCTTTAAAGTGCGTAATTTGATTCCAGGGTGCCTGTCCAGGTTGTAGGCCTGGCCCCCACAAAGGCTGCTCACATGTTCTCTGACAGAGTCCGGAGTCCCTCCTGCCTGGCCAGCTGCCCGCGCCTAATGCATCGCTAATAACCAGGGTCTAGTTTCACAAGCCCCCCTCCCCTGCTAACGAGCCACAGGCAGCAGCCCCGCGCATCGCGGCGCACACGCCTCGCAGTGGACCTGGCATACTGCCCGCCACACACACACGGGAACATGCACACATACACGTGGTCCCGGCAGGGCCCATGCTCCGTACATGCATGTGACGAGCTTGCCAAGACCACGCGCTGCAGAGCAGACCCCCACGCTGATGTGGGCAGAGCAAAATATGAGGACTCTGGGGCAGGAACATGTATGACCTGTGGTGTGTGCTTGCCCTGTTCCGTATCTCTTCAGCGTTGCAGTCGGCTCGATTTATGGCTCTTTTGAACTTGCCTTTCGCTCTGAACAGAATCCACTCCCCCTGATCCTTGATACTGGAGAGAAGCCGGTGTTTGATCAGGAGGGTACAGGGGGGAGAACAGAGAAATACATCACTTGGATTTTCAGGGGGAGTGAGAGCTCCAGGCCAGGATTGACGAGAATGGGCACCGGGAGGTCTGGCAGGGGCTATCCCAGCGTGGACAAGGTGGGGCGAGTACTGGGATCCAGTGTGGGTTCCCTGAATCTTCTGCTCTGGCCCTAACTCAGCAGGGAGGCTAGAGGGCGTGTCTGGCATGTGCTCCGGCAGACTGGATGGAGCACTCTGAGGCTAGGCAGATGCCAGCTACTAGAGAATTCCTGCCAGTTGAGGAGCCATTCTCTTAAGGGTGTGGATTAAGGGATCAGTGACAACCTAGCAGCAAGAAGGGCCCAGGCCTAGGAGATGTGGCTGCCAGGAAAACACTGGGCTCCTGCGCCACATTTCTAGAGGTGTATGGTGCCCACCATAAGTCCATCGATGAGGTGATAATTTGATCGGCTCTCCATAGCTCTCTCCCTCTCTACTCAGCCAGAGGGGGGTCTTTGGAGGGCAAAAGGGTATAGGGGACCAGAGGAGGAACTGGGTCCCAACTCCAGGGGAGGAGAGTCTGTGGGGTCCACCAATCTTCCAGGGCTGTGAGTAGGACTTTCTGAGCCCAGGTCTGGGCCCCAAATGACTTTCACCCTGACCCTGACCTTCACCAGTGTCTCCCGCCTCAGAGCCACCGATCGGGGCGGGAGGGGGGAGGTTATTGGAGGGGCTTCCTGCTCTACTTAGACCCATCTTCACACACATGAATACACATACACATGCGTGCATGTCCTCACAGCCTGTCAGGTAGGTAGCCCAGACCCCAGTTTTCCGGGAAGGAAGATTGGAACAGGGACCAAAAAAGCCCTGAAGCCAGACGTGGCCCAGAGCAGCCCCCTCCTCCGCCCCTGCCGGCTGCCCCTGTTTACGAGGAGGCTTAATGAGGCAGCGGGTGCCGCTGAGATGAACCAGAGCCCAGCCTGGGACTGGGAGGGGCGCCGGACAGGCAGGCCAGCCTGAAGGGTGGGGGAGACCAGCAGAATAGGGCTGGCCTGGGCGGGGGTGGGGTGGCGAAGCCTCCAGGAGGAAATGGAGCAGCTGTCCTGCTGTCCTGCTGTCCTGCGGCTTGGGAGGCAGGGTGATAACCATGCGGAGGCCTTCCTGAGTGGGAGGCCAGGATGCTGGGTGCAGTGGGCATCTGGGAAGCCAGGCTCTGAGCTAGAACCCGTGATAATGACAGAGCCGGCTGAAGTGTGTTTGGTGCTCACCATGTGCCCAAGTCCTCATTATACCCCTGTGACTTAGATCATTAGTGCCATTTTACAGATCAGGACAGCAAGGCATATGGAGGTTAAGTAACTTGGTCACCTGGCTGAGAGCGGATGCAGCTGAAACCTGGACTCAGGCAACCTAGCTCCATGTCTGTGTTGATAACCTTTCCTCTAAGCACATCACCATCCCCTCTCTTACCCTGTTAACTCTTGTCACCTCCAGGCAGGACTGAGATCAGGGCTCAGCTGGGCACTTTGAGGGAGCTGGGATGACAGCAGAGTGAGACACAGAGCGAAGTCCTTCTTCTGCTCCCCTGAGGGTGCTTCCAGTCTCCTTCGAGATTTTCTTACTCTCCTTGAGGATCCTGTTCCCTCCCTTGGGGTCTCCTCCCCAAGATGTCTTTACCCTCCTTCAGGAATATTCTCAATATCCTCTCTCTCCCCCCAGGAAGCTCTCTTTTCCTCCAGGGGGGTCTTCACTCGTCTCTCCCCAGAAGTGTTCTCAGTTCCTCTGGGGGTACCTCACTCTCCTGACCCCCAGGGCCCCCTACCCCCATCCCGTGCTCTGGCTGCAGGTAGAGCTGTCAGATGGCACAACGCACACCATCACAGATGCCTATGCCGGGAAGGAGTACATCATCCAGGTGGCGGCCAAGGACAATGAGATTGGGACGTGGAGTGACTGGAGCGTGGCCGCTCATGCCACACCCTGGACTGAGGAGCCACGACACCTCACCACGGAGGCCCAGGCCCCGGGTGAGCACCCCCACCCCCTGCCCCCTGTTCTCTCAGTGGGCCTGCGCTGTTGTCTGGCTCTATCTTGTGCCTTCCAACTCCTCTGAGGACTTACAGCCTTAGAGCCTCTGCCCCAGGCACTCTGAGGCTGCCACACCCCTGTCTGTCTGTCCTGCCCAAGCTGTTACTGGTCCTTGCTGTCTGGACATTGTTGGTGGGGTCATCTTTGAGTCGGGGGGAAGCAGGATCTGCCTGCTGGGGGAGGCAGGACACGTCTGAGAGAGGAAGCAGGGGCTGTCTGATGGGAGAGGCAGTACTGGTCTAACACAAGGAGCGGGAACAGTGTGCCTCCTGAACCCCCCAGATCTGGGTTGGACTGCAGCCCTGGCCCCGCCCTGAGTTCCCCCCCATGTTCCCCAGAGACCACGACCAGCACCACCAGCTCACTGGCACCCCCACCCACCACGAAGATTTGTGACCCTGGGGAGCTGGGCAGCGGCGGAGGACCCTCGGCACCCTTCTTGATCAGTGTCCCCGTAACTCTGGCCCTGGCTGCTGCTGCCACCACTGCCAACAGTCTCCTGATCTGGTAAGTCAAGTGAGGCTGGGTGGCAGAGGGGAGCCCAAGGGGACCCGCATCCCACCCTCATCCCTCACAGCCCCTGCCCTGTTTCCCCAGAGCCCGGCATCCCGTGAGGACACGCCAGCGCACCTGCAGAGGAGCAGGAGGCCGGAGCTGAGCCCGCAGACCCCAGTTTCTATTTTGCACACGGGCAGGAGGACCTTCTGCATTCTCTTCAAACATAATTTGTAGAGACCCCGGCAGGCCCGGGCTTGCCGCCCCCTAGCCCTGCCACACCGCACTGGCCCTCCTCCCTCCCTCAGGAGTGGAGGACCCTGCAGCCAACCCACCCACCAAAGACCCCCCACCCCCACCCTGGCCCCTTGGGCTGGACCCTCCAATGCCAGCGACTCCCAGGAGCCCTAGGGGGGGGTCTGAGGGGAGCCCCTCACATCCATAATTTCTCCTCCTGCCCCAGCCTCCTGTCTGTCCCAGGGTCTCTGTTGCCACCATCAGATTATAAGCTCCTGACGCTGGGGGGGCCCAGCCATCCCCCTCCCCCCAGTGCCCACACTTTTCACTCCCCCACCTGTGCCCGTTTTGTACGACCCTCCCCTTTCCCTGCTCCCACCCCACAGTATTTAATGCCCTGTCGGTCCCTTCTAGTCTGACTCAATGGTAACTTGCTGTATTTGAATTTTTTATAGATGTATATACAGGGGTGGGAGGGCGGGGGGTTCTCATTAAACGTCACCATTTCATGAGTCCTTGGAACAGACCCACTTTGGGAGGGTATCCTCCTTCCAAGGATCCCTCCCCTTCTAGGCCTGGAGGATGGAAGAAATTCTACTTGGAGAGAGTCACCTCTCTCCATATAGATGGGGAGAGGCAGGACAGCTCTCAGGCACATGTGTCTGGGGCTGGGGCTTTCTGCTACTTCGGGGATAAGGCTCCCTGGAGACCAGGGGCAGAGTTGTGGGGAATGAGGGGTCCCAGTGAGGCAGATCCCACATGGGGATATCCAGTCAGTCCTGGAGGCTGCTGAATCCTGACAGGGGAAAGTCCTCTCAAGGGTCATCTCCAGAGCTGCCTTCCAAGAAAGCCTAGGTTTTAGCCATAGGGGCAGAGCTGCAAGACTGTGAAGAGGCCAGACTTCATCATTGGGCCGGGGGAGTGGTCATCCCTGTCATGCAGACCCGATTCAGGGGCTCTAGCAGGTCAGGCCTGGGGCTCAGCTAGGCTGCAAGGCTGAGTGCAGAGCATACTGGCCCGGGCAGGGCGGGAGGCTGTCTGAAGGAGGCCACTTGGAATGGGACTAGGGACTGGACCTGTGCTTCAGGACTGGAAATGTGGGTACAAGATGTACCCTAGGGTTAGATCACAGTTAAGACTCAGTGTGAGCAGGAGAGGAGCAGGCTTTGGTTTTACAGGGTGCCCCATCTTTGGTCCAGTTCTGTACCCTGACTGTACCCTTCCAGTCCTCAAACTGGGATTCCGAGGTCCCTTTGGTTTCTCCTCACTGGCTGCCCCATGCCTGCTCGGGTCCAGCCCCCTTGTAGAAGCCACTGCAGCCCCTTAGCGGAGGATGCCTAGGGCCGGGGCCACGTTGGCAGGTACCTCTGGCCTGGGGGTGGGAGCAAAGGATTAGACCGGAGCCGCATCCTGGGGAGCCAGGCTTGGCCTTGCTCTGGGTGGCCAGACGAGAGAGAGGGGAGTCAGAGGCATGAATACAGACTTGTGCGCAAACTCCCCACAGCAGCTGCTGGGTGCCACACCTGCACTAAGCCTCTCATCCCGTGGTATTATGCACGCACGCACACACACGCACGCACACACACGCACGCACACCCCAATTCAAGCCCTTTTCTTCAGACCAAGGTCAGAAAATGGACATTCCTTGCTCGTCTCACCAGGCCTGCCTGAGATCGTGCCCCTGCGAGGAGGGATCCATGGTGCCTCAAGCACTGATAAGTTAGGCCCGGACAGGGTTTGGGGCTGGGTGAGGGGCTCAGAGTGAAGGTGGCTGGCTCTCTTCCAGGCCAGGCACTACGGGAGGAGAGGGGGTGTTCCAGCTGGGAGATCTCATGGAAAACAAAGGCCTGATGTCAGGGTAGTGGGGCCTGTGGCTTTTCAAGCTGAGTAGCCTCAGCTATGGGAACGCATGACTCCTCATTCCAGGAAGAGGCTCCCAGGATGGGCATACTGAGAAATGGCTATGGACCTCCCTCTGTACCCTGGACCCCTGATTTGCTTGTTTGTCTGGTTTCCGTGAGATGTAGGCTGAGCCTGAACCTGTATTCCAGGTTCAGCAGGGGTGGAGGGGGCAGGGGGCACCAGCTCTTGCCAAGGACGTTGTATTCCTGGGATGGGTCTGGGCCTCCCCCCTTCCCTGTCCTTGTGGTAGTGGGGCTAAAGTTCAGAGGTCTCTGGCCTGTGCTGCCTTCCTGCCTTGAGAGCCTTGGTCAGCCCTGACCCACCCACCGCCCACCCAGGGCTTGGGCATCAGCAATCTGGCCTCCATTAGCAACATGGGAAAGCAATTATGTAGGGTCTGGGGAGGAGAAAGAGGGGAGGGGGGCTGCTGGTGCCTCAGAGGCCAACGGAGAGGACTGAGGCATCTCCCTGCCCCCAATCTCAAGAGAGAGACCCAGCCCTGTCCTAAGTGCCAAGGTGGCTGGAGGGTCAGTGTCATTGCCTCTGACAGGCCTGGGCCTGGGGATGGTCATTCCTTTTTGGGAGTCTTGGCCCTCAACCTCAGAGGCTGCTCGCTTTGGAGGGTCTTAAGAGTGCTGTCTGCTGCTGCCTCCAAGTATTGCCCTCCACTGTCATTATTTCCCATGGTGGTTCTGGGGAGCTGGGGTAAGTATAGACATCAATTCTTAAAGCTAAATCAGATCCCAGAGAATTAAAACTGCTGAGGGGGCTGCCAGGGGAGGCTTGGATCCCAGGCCCAATGTGTATGGCAGCTCAGCCTTTCAGCTCACTAGTTCTCTTTGCTTCCCCAAGGGGCACTGGAGATGGGGACCTTCCTCTGTGCTCCATTCTTATGAGGCTGATTTGTCTCTGCCCCTATCCTCTTCTCACCGAACCCGTTTCCATCAGTCTCTGTCCCATTCCTATCTCCGAACATGCCTTTGTCCTGATTCCTATCCTGTGTATGTCTCTATCCTGTCTCCTCATGTATGTCTCTAACTCCTGTCTCTGTCTCCATCCCAGTCTGTCTCTCTCTGTCTCCTCCCTGTCTCTCAGTCTGCCCTTTTCTGTCTTCCTCCCTGTCTCTTGTGTATCTGTCCACATCGCAGTCTCTGTGTTTCTCTGGCTCCACATGGATCTCCACCACATCTCTGTGTCTCTCTGTTCCTCTTCCCTGACTCTGTCAGCCCTCCCCTCTTTTTGCCTGCCTCTTTGTGTTTCTGCCCTGGTCCACACCCCAGCCTGTGGCCACTGTGCCTCTTTGGCCTGAGCTGGGAACTGTCCTGGGTTCTGCTGCCCCCTCTCGGCCACCTGCCTGCCCTTCATTCCTGTTTGGGGCAGGCGGCTGATCGCCCCACACACCCCACATCTGCCTTCCAGCAGCCAGCCAGGAGGAAGGTGGTTGGGAGACAGTAGGCAGGAATCCCTCTGGGGCAGCCTCTGGCCCTGTGAATTCCCCAGAGCCAGTGGGTGAGCTCATTAACTCCCTAGACTGGGACTCTGGGGAAGTTCATTTCCATGGAAAGAATGGAGTGCTTGGGGGCAGAAAAGATTGGGGTGTAATCCTCACACCCCCCTCTCATCAGAGGAGAGCAGAGAGGAAGGAGGTCTGAGGAGGGGAGACTGATGGAGCCAGCATGAGGAGAGGCTGGAGGAGAACTTTTCTGACAGAAGTACTCCAGTGGGGAAGGGCTAACTTGAAGCTGAGTGGGCCAGTGTGACAGTATTAGTCTGAGGGGAGGCTGGTCTGGGACATGCTCCTATAGAGATCTGTTAGAAGGGCCAATCTGAGGGGTAGACTAATCGAGAAAGCTTCTGAAGGGTTCAGTCTGAGGAGAGACCGCTCTGAAGACACACAGGTCTGAGAACAGGATCACCAACCAGTCCTAGTTTGCCTGGGACTCTCTCGGTTTTAGCACTCAATATCTCAAGTCCTGGGAAATCCCTCAGTCCCAGGCAAACTGGGACTGTCGGTCACCCTCTTTGAGAAGGCCTTGCCTTACAGTGCCAGTCTGATGGGAGAGTCGATCTGTGGGCGAGTGGACCTGAGGGGGCTTGGTTTGACAGTGCCAGTGTGAGGGGGAGAGGCTCTTTAAGGCTGGAAGCTTCTTTGGGTAGGAACCAGGCCTTCAAGGGAGTGGATAATTAGGGTCCTTCCAGAAGGGCAGTGGCTAGGGGAGTGGCCACCAGGGGGCAGAGCAAGCTCTCAGGAGAATCAGAGGCAAAGGCCCCAGAGAGGGGAGAGCCAGACAGTGCGGAGCTGTGTGCAAAGTGTACCTTCAGTATCATGTGTCACTGGGCCGTCACCTGCAAGTGTCCACACACTTCAGTTATGGTTTTGTGTTACTAGGTGACCAGGGGCACACCTGCGGTACGTTAGCGTGTAGCCTGTGATGGAGAGGGTGTCTAGTGTGTCCGTGGCTGAGGCCTTACCCGTGGCTATAGGGAAGAGAGCAAGAGCACCCTGGGGACACAAGAACAGGGAGGCAGTATAAATGAGAAGTTTCCTTGGGAGGGGCTGAGATGAGGAGAGACAGGAACTGGGCTTCCCTGCTTGTACCTACCCTCGCTCTCTGTATATATTTCCCGAGAGCCCAAGAGCTAAGTGCTTTCGTCACACACAGGTGCAGCCCCCAGACCAGACTGCATGCCTAGGCCCTGCCTGCCCTACTCTCCAGCTTCTCTCCTCCTGCCCCCTGCAGCTGGCATTCCTCCAGCTAGATACCACCCCTGCCCCCCTCCCCACAACCCGTTCCCCAGTCATTGTTCCTATCTGTCCTACTTTCATGTCTTGGATCACGCTGTGCCTCCTCTTGTGAAGCATTGGAGGTCCCTCTGATGCTGCCCCCTGCTCATTCCTCTACCACGGACTGAACACCCACTTTGTACTAAGGCCTAGTCCTATGGGCCCCTATTTCACTCCAGGGATTTGAAAGTGCTAGGGCCTGCTAGGTTCTTGCCCAAAGGAGGGAGCTGAGCGGAAAAGTATGGACAAGGCAAGGGTGGGATCTCTGGGTTAGGAGGCAAAGTGAAGCCATCACATAGTCACTCTACTCCATCCTACCCCCCACTAACAAAAGGAACAAAAGCCCAAACCAAAACAAAAATGCTGCTACAAACTCAAGTCCAACCAAACATGCAAATTCTTTTTATAAACCTTAAAATGTGATAGCCAAGGAAAGTAACAGAAGATAATGGTGCCACGAGTGAGTGGTATCTCTTAACCCCATGCGCAAAAGGAGCATTGAGAAAAGATGAGTCAAAATACCAACCATTTTCACTAACATCCTGTAATCTGAGGAAAATGGATTGTTGCCTGAGTAGGTAGCCAGGAAAACTCTAGGGAAAAGCCTTTGTAAGCAGAAGCCCGTGTGTTCCTCCGTGAGACCTCAGGAGAGGCAAGAAGAGCTGCCATGGCTTGGCAACCTCCAGGATATGGGGGTGAGGTTGGGGAGCCAAAGTCTCCAGAATGGGATATGCCCCACCTCCCGGCTGGAACAAGATCTCCAAGAGGGCCTCAAAGGAGACACAGCACCACGGCCTCGTCAAAGTCAGCAGGTAGCCCCAGCCAAACCGCGCTCAGGGCACAGAAACGGGGTGGATGAGTTTGAAAGCAATAGCCACCTTTCAAACCACAGGTCTCTGGGGTGGATAAGTTGGTCCAGATGGGAAGGGGCTCAAGGACCTACACTCCAGAGCAAGGAGAGGTCTGCTAACCGTGAGCCATGGTAGATAGTTGTTAAGTGGAAAGATAATGGCATGGCCCTTAGGCCTTCGGGTCACAGCCACAACATAGGTAGGAAGGAAGTAAAGAGGGAAAATGGGAAGGGAGGGAGGGAGGGATGGGAAAAGAACAAGGAAGACGGGATGCAAAAAATAAAGGAAGAACCCAATCTAGAAGAAAATAACCAAAGGAATAAAAAATTCCTGGCAAGTTCTTCCTGTTACAGAAGGCCTTAATAATAGCATGATATCCAGAGAACAAGAACTCAAAGACAAGATGATAAAACAACAGAATGAAATGAAAAGGGAGATTATAGAACTAAGGAAAAATAGTAAAGGATCAAAACAATACCATTACAGATACAACAGACCAGCAGTAACGACACAGAATAGATACGGCTGAAAAAGTAATTAGTAGGAAAGGCTCTGAGATCCTGAAAATAAATATGATGAGAAAAGATAAAGATATTAAAGCAATTAGAGTGAAGTTAATAGGACAAAGGCAAGCTACCATAAGCATGATTGTTGGCCGCCCTAATGTAAAGATTCCAAAACGGAACAGAAAAAGATACTAAGGTGCGACATACAGAAAAACTTTCCCTGAAATTAAGAAAGAACTGAATATCCAGATGGAAAGTGAAACCCTATGCCAGCAGAATGGATCCAGAATAATGGATGTTAAGACACACTGATTTAGTTACTAAACTTTCTTTTTTTCTTTTTTTTTTTTTTTTAAAGATTTTATTTATTTATTTGACAGAGATAGAGACAGCCAGCGAGAGAGGGAACACAAGCAGGGGGAGTGGGAGAGGAAGAAGCAGGCTCATAGCGGAGGAGCCTGATGTGGGGCTCGATCCCATAACGCCGGAATCACGCCCTGAGCCGAAGGCAGACGCTTAACCGCTGTGCCACCCAGGCGCCCCTAAACTTTCAACATAAAATAAGAATACTTCGGGAACCCAGGCAGAAGGAGCAAGTCACGTATGGGGACAAATTCAGTCTGATCTTAGATGTTCTCCAACATTCCACAACCCAAAGTGATGAAGCAATATCTATGAAGTTCTGAGGGTAAAAAAGTATTACCCCAAAGCCTAACCAACAACGCGGGTGATCTCAATCATGAATTTGGGGATAGAGAATCCATGAGCACTTCTGGAAAAAAAAAAAACAACACAGTGACAAAATCCAGTCAGCCAAGAGGTTAGTCAAAATCAGGAGCTGAGGGGCGCCTGGGTGGCACAGCGGTTGAGCGTCTGCCTTCAGCTCAGGGCGTGATCCTGGCGTGATGGGATCGAGTCCCACATCAGGCTCTTCCGCTATGAGCCTGCTTCTTCCTCTCCCACTCCCCCTGCTTGTGTTCCCTCTCTCGCTGGCTGTCTCTATCTCTGTCGAATAAATAAATAAAATCTTAAAAAAAAAAAAATCAGGAGCTGAGGAAGGGAGAGTTGTGGTAAAAGGACTGGTGGTGAACGGTAATTCCCTTTAGGTTAAGAATAAACTGGGAATTTTAGTTGCAGAACAGAATGTAAATACAAATCCTTATAAAGTTAGAACAACATTGGCAACATAATCTGGAGAGAAGGGGTAGGAAGGAGAGCAGAAGGACTACTCGCATTTTCCTTCATAGTTGCGAGCAACTAATGGCTTATAAAACGGACACGTAATGATACAAATCCTACTCCAACCTCTTAATCAATATTGTTCTTGAGAGGGGTCTTTTAGGAATGAATATTTTTTGAGGTGAAGAAATATTTAGCTGCAGTTCAGCATTCCTTCGTTTTCACTTGAGTGCTTTTCCCTCAGTTAAATTCAAGTAAAAGTATGTTTTGTATATTTTGTTTAAAAAATAGCTTCTGAAGTGTGTCCCATTCTTGTAAAATTTTTCTACCTCTCTGACTCTTTTTACATACCTTTCTCTTCACTCCCTGCCTCCCCCCCAATGCCCTGTGCTCACCAAATGTTAATACTGACCCTTTCTGGGTGGTGAGACTTTCAGTGATATGTTGCATTTTTCTTTGTATTTTTTTGTATGGCTTATAATTTTTAAGTAACAAGCATGTATCTTTTTTCAGTCTATTTTTTAAAAAGACCATCTATCTATCTATTTCTTTTGTTTTAAGGTAAATCACTTAACCTCTCTGAACCTCAGATTCCTCATCTTCAACCTGGGGACAACAAGATTCCTATTAGAGGAAGTTTTGAAGATTGTGAGATAATATGTGGGAGGCTTCATAATGGCCTCCAAATACGTCCACATCCTAATTCCCAGAACCTGTGAGTGTGCTTATATGGCAAAGGGATTTTGCAGCTGTGATTAAGTTAAGGCTCTTGAGACGGGAAGATTACCCTGGATTATCAGGTGGTCCCAGTGTAATCACAACCATCCTAATAGGAAAGAGGCAGGAGTTAGAGTTAAAGACGAGGTGATGGGATGATGAACAGGAAACTGGAAGACGAGGGAGGGGTCTACAAGCCAACAAATACAGGCAGCCACTAGAAGCTGAAAAGGCAATTGATTCTCGTCTCAGAGCCTCAGAAGGAACCGGCCCTGCCCACACCTTGACTTTAACCCAATGAAACTGGTTTCAGACCTCTGACCCTCAGACTGTAAGAGAATAAATCTGTGTTGCTTGAAGCCACTACGTTTATGGGAATTGATTAGAACAGCAACAGGAAATGGATACACCTTCCTGTGCGCTGTTCCCTTGGCCTCCCCACCCATCCCTTTCACCCCCAGCTCCCACTGGTTCGATATTTGATTCAAGTTTCCCTGACATGGCCTGCCTTCTGCTGCTGCCCAGAGATGGGATATGCACCCCCCTCACAGCGCTCCCCACTTGGGGTTACGGTTGCTCATGGATAGGTCTCCCTTCCAGGCTGGGCACAGGTGCCGACGGCAGGACTCAGGCCTCTGCTACCTGGCCCACTGGAGCCCCAGCTGGGTAACTATTAAGCTAACAAATAAATGAGGGCTAGGTGAGTAGTTGGTACCATGTAACTAACCACTACTCTATTTCCCTGGGGTTAGGATCTCTCCCTTCCCTGCTACTATCTGACTCTCTCTCCCATCAGCCTGTCCTCCACATACACAGATTCTTTCAGGCTCTAGAAAACCAAGCTGTGTCTTTATCTCAGACTTCCTTCCTTAGTCCTTGGTCCAAAACACACACCTGTTGTGAGTCTGTCCACAGGTTTACTTTCGTGTGTGTGTGTGTGTGTGTGTGTGTGTGTACGCATGTATGTTACAGAGCCCGGCCAACCTCTTTGTTTGTATTTCCTGGATATGTGGAATGTGTGTAGCGAGCGAGAGACACGCATGACCAGATGGCTGTTTTCCTGCGCACGCCTGTGGTCCGGGTAGGCTTAGGATTTCCGTTCATATGTGTCTTTGCTTGTGTGTGTGCGCGCCTCTGCTTTGTGGGTGGTGTATCTTGTATCAGTGTGTCTGATTTCTGCCCCCAAGGGATTTGATGGCCTGAGGCAGGAGTGGGTATGCAGGGATAACTTATTGAGATGTTAATGAGTTTTGTTCCAGTACATTGTTCCCTTTCCTGTCTCAGGCAGAAGGCTGGGCCTTTTTTCTCCCTGTCTCTTGGGGATTATGCTAAGGAGAGGGGGTAAAGCGATCCAGAGAGTACCCCCAAGTGAAGAGGGGATCTGTGTTTGCGTGAGCAGGTGGGGCCCACATACACTCACTAACGATGCCCTACGAGTGCGGGGCAGGGTGAGCTTGGGAAGGCAGGACCCTGGATACTGAGCTCCCAAACTGGACATCTCAGCAGAGACCATGTGAATCACAACATAACATGCCCAGGACCTTTGCACAGTTGGGGAGGAAGGGGTGAGGAGTTTCTCCCAAGACGAGCTTACTACTAGCTCCAGAAGCAAAGACCTAGGAAAGGAGTTAAATTTAGCTTTTCTTTGTTTTACCATTGTAACCATTTCTAAGTGTATGGTTTTGTGGTATTAATTATGTATACATATTTTTAAAAGATCTATCCATTTACTTTAGAGAGAGAGAGAGAGGACGCATGGGCATGCGAGCAGGGACAGGGTGGGCGGCAGGGGGAACAGAGGGAGAGAGAGAGAATCTTTAAGCAGACTCTCTGCTGAACTCAGAGCCCAGTGTGGGGCTCAACCCCAGGACCCCGAGATGGTGACCTGAGCCAAAATCAAGTGTCAGATGCTCAACCAACTGAGCCACCCAGGTGCCCCTGAGGTATTAATTATATTGTTATTTATTGTTGTGCAACCATAGATTTCATTTTTTAAAAGATTTTATTTGCGGGGGCGCCTGGGTGGCACAGCGGTTAGGCGTCTGCCTTCGGCTCAGGGCGTGATCCCGGGGTCCTGGGATCGAGCCCCACGTCAGGCTCCTCCGCTATGAGCCTGCTTCTTCCTCTCCCACTCCCCCTGCTTGTGTTCCCTCTCTTGCTGGCTGTCTCTATCTCTGTAGAATAAATGAATGAAATCTTTTTAAAAAAAAAAAAGATTTTATTTGAGAGAGAGTGAGAGTGCGTGGCAGAAGAAGAGGGGCAGAGGGAGAGGAAGAAGCAGGCTCCCCGCTGAGGAAGGAGCCTGATGTGGGGCTCAGTCCCAGGACCCTGGGATCATGACCTGAGCCAAAAGCAGATGCTTAACTGACTGAGCCACCCAGGAGCACCTAGATTTCATTTTTATAAAACAGAGAAACATTACCAATTTTACATACCTAAACACACCACCTCTGGGCTCAGTGTCACAGGAAAAACACATACCAGGTGTGGGGGGCACTATGAAGAGGCAGAGGACACCCCTTAGCCCTGGAGGGAAGGGCAGGCACAGTGAGGACCCTCCCACAGTCAGTAGTGGGACAGCTGAGAGCTGGGGCTGCAGAGGGCATGGGGCTGAAGTCTGGAGGCTTCTACTGAGAGTCGGGGGCCCTGGGAGCTGGGGAGACCTGGTCAGATTTGTGTTTGGGAAAGACCACCTCTGGAGGCCATGCAGAGGAGAGCAAGGAGGGAAGAAAATGCAGAAGCTTCAGTAGCCGAAAGGTGTTTTGAAAGAATGACGCAGAAGGCCTGAGAGCAGGTAAGAGAAAAACCAGGGCCAGGTCGGTGAGAACAGTGCTTTTTAGAGCAGAGAGTCACCAAATCTTGATGAACGTGGGGTGAAGAGGGAAGGGAGAGGGAGGAGCCGTGCACAGCGCTGCTGACTGGGAGATTGTAGCGCTGTGTATTGAACTAGTTAGCAGAGGGAGGACAGGCTTTGGGGAGGCTGATAATAATCATGGCTCCTACATGTGGTCACTTGCCTCTGGTCACACAGCAAGTAAGCGGCACATGGGCTCAGATTAGACATGTCAAGTGTGAGGCACTAGTTGGGACTTCTTGGTAGAAGGCCTTTAGGTCAGTAGTTAAGAGAATGGATTCCGGTCAGACAAACCTGGGCCCCTGTTGACCTTGGACAAGGTGGTTAATCTCGCTAAAGCTCAGTTTCTTTAAGTGGAAAATGGGAAAGACTTGTACCTCATAGGATCGTTGTAAGGATTTAATGAGATGATGTATATAAAGAAATTAGCGCGGTGCCTGTCATGTTGTAAACACTCCATAAATCTTAGCTCTTAGTACCAGCAGCGGCAGCAACAAACACCAGTCCGCGACTCAGGAGTGAGGGCTGGGTCAGCATTTAGGCGTCGTCAGCATCAAATGGGCACAGAAGCCATAACGCAGAGGAGGACCTCACTTAAGGAGAGGAGAGGAGAAGAGTGGGTGCGGAGAGCACAGCCCAGTGGAAAGGAGGGGCCAGGGAGGTAAGGGAGACAGAATGCGGGAATTGAGGGCAATGCAGCAAATCAGGGTTTAAATCTGGACTCTGTCACTGCTGCTCTGGGGTCTTAGGAAAAACCTCTTGATGACCTTCAGCCCCAGTTCCTTCATCTGTCCCATGGGCCTGTCTTGCAAGCAGGTGAGGGATATCTATGATGGATGTAAAGTTCTGACACAGTCTAGGGGCTTAATTAACAATAGTTGTTTTAGGGGTGTCTGGGGGGCTCAGTTGGTTAAGCGTCAGACTCTTGCTTTTGGCTCAGGTCATGATCTTGGGCTGTGGGATCTACTGATCAAGCTTCATGTTGGCTCTGCGCTGGGCGTGGAGCCTGCCTGAGATTCTCTCTCCCTGTCCGTCTGCACGTCCCCTCCCTCCTCCTCTTCCCTAAAAAATAAACAAAACAATAGTTGTTTTAGGAGGAGCAATAAATGTTCCCAGAGAGCGTGGCTTCGAGGAAGACAATGAAAGATGGAGTTTCAAAAAGGGATCAACAGTCTAACTGCTGCCAAGAAGTCAACAAAGAGAAGGACTAAAAAACATTCATTGGATGTGACAAGGAGGTGAAAGTGACCTTGGTGAGCCAGCTCCAGGAATGATGAGAGCAGCAGGTGGGGGCAGCGGCTGAGGAGTGATGGGAGGTGGGGGACTGGATCTGAGAAAGCAGGTGACAGCTTGGCAGGGATGCTGAGGAGTGAGTGGGAGAGTGGGGGAAGCAGTAGGTATGGTTTCAAGGTAAGGAAATCAAAGCATAGTCGTGGCAAGGCTGCTCTCCCAGAGTATGGCTGCTGTGTGCTCACCCTGCCCCCGCCCGCTGAGGCCTGGCTCCAGCCTTGGGATCCTTTGCTCTTCACACAAAGCCTCTCTGTCTGGGAACAGACCGCAGTGTAATCCCAGGGCCCTGGCTGTGTCCTGGGGCCCAACCTGGGTCACCCAATGCTGAGGTCAGTCACCTCTTATCTCTGCCCTACTTGCTATTATGGCCTAGGAAAAGTTGAAGTGGTTCATACCTTCTTTTCTGCCAGATTTTAACTTCCATCCCTGTCCCTGCCTACCTGGATCTGCACAGCCCAGGGGAGATGGACAGTATTAATAAAAATAGCTATCAGTTATATTCTTTTTTAAAAAAGATTTTATTTATTTGAGAAAGAGAGCACAAGCAGGGGGAGGGGCAGAGGGAGAGGGAGCAGCAGACTCCCCACCGAGTAGGGAGCCCGACACCACGGGGCTCCATCCCAGGACCCTGAGATCACAACCTGACCCGAAGGCAGCCGCTTAACTGACTAAGCCACCCAGGCACCCTAGCTATCAATTATATTCTTTCTCCAGGTTCTTTTCCACCAGTAGTTAAACATGCCCATGTAAGAAACACATAAGGAATTTTTAGGGGACACCCGGGTGGCTCGGTAGGTTAAGCAGCTGCCTTTGGCTCAGGTCATGATCCCAGGGTCCTGGGATCGAGTCCTGCATGGGGCTCCTTGTTCAGCGGGGAGCCTGCTTCTTCCTTTGCCTGCAGCTCCCCCTGTCTGCGCATGCTCTCTCTGACAAATAAATAAATAAAATCTCTAAAAGACAAGAAATTTTTTAGAAATTGAATATAAACTTCCTCTGGTTCCACATCCTTGCATATCTATCCTCCTTTCCCCGATTTTTTAAAATAATCATCTTGAGTCATCTCTACTGTATCAGCTTGTTACTCATCAAACCACTCAGATCTGGTGGCCAGCACATACCCCATCTCCATTGCCCACTGCCCATTGCCCACTGGAACAACTTCTTGCCAAGATAATCAACAACCTCCTTTCCTTTAAGTCCAATGGTTTCCTTTTCTATAACTACTAGACCTCTCTTTGACATTCTGGATTGCTGACCTCTCCCTCTTTCTTGAACCTTTGTCCCTTCTTGGCTTCTCTGAAACTAGGTTCCTTCCTGGTTTTCCTTCTACCTCTGTGACAGCTACTTCCTTGTTTATTTTGCAGATTTATCTTTTTTCCTGCATCCATTAATGTTAGTGTGGTGGACTCCTTTATGTTTTGTTTGGAGGGCCCACCCTCCTGGTGGGAACTGCCTTTTACTCAAATGGTTATCATGGGAGCCAGCAGATTATGACTTCCCTACCCCGCCATGGATCACTGATACGGGGAATGGCATCTGACCAAAGCCAGCCTGATGAGAGCAAGGCCCTGGGAATTTTGAACCCGGAACTGAGCAGGGTGAGCTGGAACTGAAAAAGATGAGCCAACATCTTGCTGGGTACACCTGGATTTAAGCTGTAAAGCTGAGAATTGTCAGAAGCTGGCTTTTTTATTACATGGACTGGAGAAGCATGGAAGCTTGTCTGGAGAGAAAAAAGGAGGCGAGACAGGGTGGGGACAACAAGCAGGGCTTCCCAATTTCTTGGACTCTCCCTGTGTCCCACCATCCTGATTGCTAGGACCTCTCAGTTTTCTCATCGTCAACATTCGAGAACGGCTAAGAACTCAGCTTCTGCGATTCAACATGATGATGCAGGGAGATCTAGCCCCTAGCAGTCTGAGGTCAAGACTGAAACACACTTCCTTTCCCAAGCAATCTACTTACTCTGTTGGCCCCCTAACTGCTTGCAGACCACCCATTTTGGATGTTCCTACCCTGCCAGGCAAACGTGACGGTGCTTCTCATTGTAAAGTGAATTGATTAGAATGCAGGGGAGAGAAGGGCATCATTCCAGGGCAGGATGAAGAAGAAAGCCTTCTAGCCCTGTCACTCCAGCCTACGGTTTCCCATGAAGCCAGAAGGCAGAGTCAGAGGGATTGAAAGTGCCCTGTTTAGCACCATGAAAAACATAGCGTTAGAAAAGAGAAATTGCTCCAAGAGCTCACACAGGTCCTGCATTTTTGTGGCAAACCTGAGGATTCAGAGAGCATGGTTCTACAAATTTCTAGTATTGATTATGGTAGTAGAAATATGTTGTATTCATAGACGTCCTTCATCTTTTAAATAGCTTTCCTCTATGGGAAAATTCCCATTTTAAAACCCAGTCTCCTTAGTGCAGGCGTCAGAACCAAACTTCGCAGAGCCCGATGCAGCTTGTGTGCAGACGCGCTCCTTGCCCCCACGGGAGACTTTGACTTGGAAGTGAGCTGTAATACGCGTGAGGTAAATAGCACTGGAGTTCAATATCCCTGGTTCTCCTTTCCTTCTGAGCACCGGGAGGGCTGCCCTTCTCTTGTCTCCCGATGTTAGGTATGGCCATGAGATTGGTTTCGATCGACGCAATGTAAGCGGACGCCAACGTACATTTTTCCTCACTCTCTTTACCACAGCAAATGCCGAAGGAGCCTGTCAAGAAAGTGGCATGGGGTGCCTGGCTGGCTCAGTCCACAGAGCATGCGACTCTTGATCTTGGGGTTGTAGGTTCAAGCCCCACACATGGGATGTAGAGATTACTTTTAAAAAGTCTAAAAAGAAAAAGAAAGAAAGAAGAAAGAAAGAAGAAAGAAAGAAAGAAAGAAAGAAAGAAAGAAAGAAAGAAAGAAAGAAAAAGAAAGAGAGAAAGAAAAGAAGAGAAAGAGAGAGAGAAAGGAAGGAAGGGAAAGAAAGAATTAGAAGAGGAAGAAAGAAAGAATTTGAAGAGGAAGAAAGAAAGAATTTGAAGAGGAAGAAAGAAAGAGGCATCATCATAAGATGGTAAAACCTCCATCAGCCTAGATCACTGAGTGACCACAGTGACCAGTCTCCTCATCCTTACTTCACCCATGCCACCCGCGCCAGAACCGTAGCATGAGCAAGAAATACATCTTTGTAAGATCTGGGGGTTGTTTATAACCATTGTTACCTGCCTAATTCTGACTGACGTAAGAAGGAAGCAGGTTGGACAAAAGACTTCAATTTCTGCTACTGCTGGTAGTGTAAGTGTCCACTTTTGGGGGGGGGGTTTCCCAGTGGTGGCAATATCGAGTTCTTACTGCAGAAGTGCCACAGAGCTTGTAAAGATGGCAGTCAAATTAAACCCTTGGTACTTAGTATTTGGAGAGGCAATGGCTGTGGTTTCCTCATCAGGTTGTGTGGTATGGTTTGAGTGTTGTTCCTAGAAACTGAGCCTCAAGTTCATTTCTCCAGTCCTCCTAACGCTTCTGAGCTAAATAATATCTTTTAACAAATCCCTTTTGTGTTTTAACTATCCAGGGTGGATTCTATTATTTGTGAAAAACAACTCTGATGAAATTACTATATTTAACAAATCTCATGCTCCATCAATTACAAGAGGCAATTTATTTTATGAACTACAGTTGACCCTCAACACAGGTTTGAACTGCACAGGTCCATTTATGTGTGGATTTTTTTTTATAATACTGTAAATGTATTTTCTCTTACGATTTTCTTAATAACATTTTATTTCTCTAGCTTTATTATAAGAATACATTGTATAATACATATACAAAATATGTGTTAATCAACGGTTTATGTTCTCAGTAAGGCTTCTGGTCAACAGTAGGCTATTAGTAGTTAAGTTCTGGAGGAGTCAAAAGTTACACATGGAGGGCGCCTGACTGGCTCAGTGAAAAATGCATGTGACTCGACCTCAGTGACATGAATTCAAGCCCCATATTGGGTGTAGAGATTACTATAAAAAAAATAAACTTAAAAAATGTTTTTAAAAAAGTTATACATGGATTTTTGACTGTGCAAGGGCTTGGTGCCCCAACCCTGCATTGTACAAGGCAGGGTCAACTGTACTAGAAGAGGCTAAAAAACTATTACATCCCATTAATTGTAAGACTGTATCCTGATCTCAGAGTTGTTTATTTTTTTTAAAGATCTTATTTATTTATTTATTTATTTATTTATTTATTTATTTATTTATTTATTTATTTGACAGAGAGCGAAAGAGAGAGAGAGGGAGCACAAGCAGGAGGAGCGGCAGAGGGAGAGGGAGAAGCAGGCTCCCCACCGAGCAGGGAGCTCACTGAGGGGCTCCATCCCAGGACCCTGGGATCATAACCTGAGCCAAAGGCAGACGCTTAACTGACTGAGCCACCCAGGCGCCCCTAGAGTTGTTTAAACTAGGGGGGGAAATGTGCTTTAGGATGAATAAGTTATTAGCAAAAGGAAATCTCCCCCAGATGAAACTGACAGACAGCTGATTACGATTTGAAAAGAATTGTATCATCTGGGAGGAAAATAAAACCACACCCAATCCTCATAAATGCAGAGATCTGTGATTGCTCAATGCCGGGATAATCCCTAAACCACCACCAGAAAGTGTAGTGCTAATCACTACAGCGCCCCCCAGAGAAATCCTCCACAGTGATGCTCACAGAACACTGGATGAGGGATCACATCCTTATGGGCAAAACCTGGGGCAGCCAGATTGGCTGAGAAACTCTGTAGCCAAAGAAGTGAGTCAACAAACAGATGCCATGAGATTTCCCAGTTCCACCATGCTCACTGTCATTCATGGCCAAACAATATATGATGCTCTGGATTACTGACCACATTACAGTGCCTTCTTTTTATTTTGTTCTTCATTTCTTCCATCTCTACATATCAGGAGTTTTGGGGTTATTTTTGGGCAGGGGGGTAGTGGTTTAAAGGTAGTTCAAAGGCAGTTCAAACAAAGGTAATGAGGTTATCAGTAGCCATATTCACACCTTATAGAAACCTGACTGGAGCATGAAGAGACATTACCCAGAGAACTTCCATGTGAAGAACAGTGGTCCTATGATATAATCCCCAGAAGCAGGAGCTACATGTGTCACCGAGCTGCCCTCCATGAGAGAGGTGGTGAATTTATTGGCATATGTATAGTGGAATGGTTGGAATATGCAGGTGAGGACGTTTTTGGAATCATATATATGTAGGAAAATAATGTGTGTGTGTTGGGCAAACAAGGGGAGGACTACAGCGAACACCTGCCATTCTGCATTCTCTCTTCTCTTAGGACACCCCCCCCCCCCGCCCCGCCTGCCACAATGTCCATGGGGTTTTCATGTGAGCCATGTTAGGGAATTTGGGCTTCATCCGTCCCTTGGCCACAGCTGATGGGGTCCAGAGTTAAGTATCTACCTAAGCTGAGCCAATCAGAGCACTTCCTGAGGAATTTGCAAACTGCAACCAAGAAAAAGCAGCTAGTGTCTTGCTGGATGCCTAGACAATAATATTTTTAAGCTTTGGGATAGTGCGAAGTGATGTTTTTCACCACGTGGACCAGAAAAACATTAGAAGCTAGTCTGGTGGTGGGGATGTAGGGCTGGGCAGGGCAGGGAAGGAAAGGAAGGAGCCTGGCAGAGAGTAACAGAGATGAGCGCTGGAGAGATCGTAATGGCTTGTGTGTCTTTAGTCCCAGTTATTCCTGAGGCGTCCCTGCCTTTAGGTTTCAGTATCTGATGCTGTGTTTTTGTTTTTTAAGAGAGGGAGAGAGGTGGGAAGGGGCAGAGTGAGAGGGAAAGAGAGAATCCTAAGCAGGCTCCATGCCCAGCGCAGAGCCAGACGTGGGGCTCGATGACCCTAGATCATGACCTGAGACAAAATCAAGAGTCAGAAGCTCAACTGACTGAGCCACACGGGCAACCCGCTCAAGTCACTTTTCTGGTTTGACTATCATTTATTGATAACTCACAAATGCGTCTTCAGCCTGAACCTCAGACCTACTTATCCTACTGTCTATGGGACATCTCAACTTGGTACTTCAAATCTAGCATATCTAAAATGGAATTCCTCATCCTCCACCTCCCCCACACATCACCTCAGGCCCCTGCTGAGACACCCCTCTCTCGTGTTTTCTATCTCAGTAAAGGGAATCACAGTATTCCTAGTCACCAACCTGGAAGTTACCCCAGACTTTTCGCTCCCTCTTATTCCCCATATCCTGTAGGTCTAAGTGTCTAAGTTCTGCCAATTGTAATTCCCAAACATCCTCAGTGCTCTCTTGTTCTCTCCAATCCTCTTCCCCTATATCATTTCAGTCCTTTGTCATTACTCAATTGCCTTCAATCTCCCCTTCCACCCAGCAGTCCAAATCATCCCTCTAATTTCTGGATATGATCCCCTTTACTCCTCTGCTCAAAATTCTTCAGTGGCTCCCCACTGTTTGCAGGATAAAATCTGAACTCCTGCAGCTGGGTCACAAATTCACTCACATTACACTCAGATGTGCAACAGTATATGTCTCCTCTCTTTCCTAGAACGGATTTGATCTTGCTCACAATGCCCCCACCCTGCTGGGTAACAGGGGCAGGGGAACTAAAATTAATCTATTCTGGTAAACTCAGTAGGGTCCAAAAATTTATTTTAGACAGTCTGTAAGCATGACTCAGTCCTTCAGATTATCTTTCCCTTCCCTTTCTTGTTTTCAAGATAGCATTTGGATTTATAGGGATCTCATGTAAATTTCATGGCATTGAGGGAAGGGGCCCCCTTAGGCATATGGTCCTTGGGGTTGTGTCCGTTGGCATTTGCTGAAATGTGGTGGGTCGGGTACAAATGAATTGGTGAATTATAACCCTGAGAGGTAGCTATTACTAAAATAACTTTACAGACGAGGAAGCTGAGGCTAAAAGAGGGTAACTTGCCCGAGGTCACAAAGTTAGTTAAGTGGCAGAACCAGGAATCAACACCTCCCTGAGTCTGGAAGGCACTTGAATTCCAGGGTAATGTTGGATTTGGGAGCACCGGGAGTCTTCATGGTATAGCTTTAGGGACGTGCGCATCCATGGAGAATATGTAGAGTAGAATGAGAAAAGGGTGCAGTTCAGAACACTTAGGAATCACTGACCTATAAGGTACGGTAGGAAGGCCTACCTGACAGCTTCTGCCCAAACTGATCTTCCTCTCAGGAGAGATTCTGGGACGGAGAGAGTCAGAAGCTTCTAGGAGGGAGAGTCATGCCTAGTCCTGTTCGAACCATGGCTGACCGATCTCTCGGAATACTCCATTACTGTCTATCCTAGGCGCCCCCACAACGCAGCAAAGCACCAACTCGCGGCCGATACGGGGTAGGAACTCAAAAAATACGCCCAAAGAACCTGTGTTGGCAGAGCTGCTCACACCTCCTGGGGCCAGGGAATGTAGAGCCACCTACAGACCCTCTAAAGTGGGGATGTAGAGTCCACCCCCAGCTGGGAGTGGTTATCTAGGGGGCTTCCAAGATGCGGACGTTCAGTCTCCTCCTAGATGTGGGGACCCCAAGGCCTTCCTCCAAGGATGATGCGGGCAGAGGCAGCTATGGAAGGGCAGTCTCCTCACGTATGAGGGTACAGAGGCCTTTCTCAGATGCTGGATGTGCAGCTCTTCCAGGTGTTGAAGGTGCAAGAAATCCCCGCAAGTAGGTGGGCCTGGTTCCCACCCCCTTCCCCCACAGGGATCAAGACCTAGTAGCCCCTTCAGGCTTCCTCCCGCCCCCGCCCCACGCCTGCAAAAGGGGCGAGCCAGTCCCCACCCCAGCGCGCGACCAATCGCCCGGGAGCCTGGCGCAGTCAGCCAATTGAATGACGGCAGCGGCGCGGAGATGGCTCCACCCCCCACAGGAGGCCGGCCGCCGGCCTTCCAGGAAGCGAGGTTCTCAGCTGTTCTTGCTGCCTGCCGAGCCTAGCCGAACCCAGCCGAACGTAGCCGAACGTAGCCGAACACAGCCGAGCCTAGCCGAACCCCGCGCCCGGGCCGCAGCCGCCGCCCGAACGCCGCCGAACGAGTTAGCGAGCCGCCGCGGCCGCGGAGGAGGCACCGCCCCAGGGGGAGGAGGTGCCGGCTCGCCGCAGACCGCCCGCGGCAGAGGCCGCCCCGGTCGCGCCGCGGCGGGAGCGGCGGGCGGAGGCTGCGCGGCCGAGGGGGAGGGCCGGGGGAGGGGACATCGCCCCTGCCCGCCTCCTCCCGCCCCCCCCTCCCCCGCCCCGCGCCGGCAGGCTCCCGAGGCTCAGTCGGCGCCCAGCATCCCGCTGCCCCGGACCCTCCCGCGGGTGCGCACCGGGCTCAACTCAGGTAAGGGGGGCCCTCCCCCCATGGGCATGGGGGTCGAGAACCAGAGACAGAGATAAAGAGACCCAGACCCACATGGAGACATAGAGACACAGCCGGGGAGAAAGAGACAGACACAAAGAGACACATGAGACTCACAGAACTACAGAGACAGACCCCACGGAGAAGGGGAGAGAGACACGTCCACGGGGACAGAGTGACCCACAGCAGGGAAGAAAAGAGAGACCGAAAGACACAAGAGACCCATACACACAGAGACCGGTACAGAGGTACACAGAGATAGACTGGGAGGGAAAAGAGACACCCTCAGCCCCTCAGAGATGGGGACACGCGGAGACAAACACAGAGGTGGGTATGCAGAGGAGGGGCACACATCTAGGCAAGGGAACGGAAGATTAAGAGCCAGACACACAGACACACACAACTGACCGGGAGAGAGAGTCCCACAGAGAGGCACACCTAGGTACACAGCCTTGGATACACAGACCCACACATGCGTGCCAGGGCCTCCACAAAGTTCCCTCTGTCTGAGCTGGCACCTCTGGAGGTCTCCTGGGCTGGCTGGCTGGAGTCCTGAGAAGGGGGAGGCGCCCAGGCCACACAAATGCTGGTCACAATCCCCATCCTCTAAGGCCTTGGGCTTCCTCAGTCTCATCCACTCACACAGTGCTTTTGAGAGCTGGACTCTTGGTGGGCAGGGCCAGGCCATGCCCACTGGTTCCAAGGAGAATGAGATGTAGGCTGTCTGCTCCAGCTTCCCCGCTGTGGCTGCACCGCCATCCAGGTGCCCAGAGCCAGGCCTGAGGATGGGGGCGTTGGCTCTATGGGGTATTTAGATCTGCTGGGACCCAGAGTCCTCTGCCAGGGAAGCCAGACATGTGGGAAAGGACTCTCTTCTATACCCCGCTCCTCCTAGGCCTCACACTACCCCTTCCTCCTCACCACCCTTTCCTCTGCTCTCTACCTGCCACAGGCTCAGGACTGCAGGTGGACATCCACTGCCCAGGAATCACTGAGTGTGGACAGGACAGCCTCTTTGGAAGGCCAGCTATACTGGAGTTCTGCCTCGGCATGGGCCTTGCCATCGAGCCAGCCCCGTGGTCTGTGCTGGTCTGAGGGTGCTGCCTGTCATGGGGGCAGCCATCTCCCAGGGGGCCCTCATTGCCATCGTCTGCAACGGCCTTGTAGGCTTCTTGCTGCTGCTGCTCTGGGTCATTCTCTGCTGGGCCTGCCATTCCCGCTCTGCGGACATCGACTCTCTCTCCGAATCCAGTCCCAACTCCAGCCCTGGCCCCTGTCCTGAGAAGGCACCCCCGCCCCAGAAGCCCAGCCATGAAGGCAGTTACCTGCTGCAGCCCTGAAGGCCCCTCACCTAGCCTGGAGTCTGGGGCCTAAGTCTGCCCCACCCAGAGCCTGGAATCAGGATCCCAGGGTCTAGCCAGCCTGGGGTCCAGAACCCAGAGTCCAGCCTGTCTGGAGCTGGACCTGGCAGCCCAGAGTCTAGCCAGTCTGGCTCCATGAGGCGCTCTGGTGGCCCTGGTAGACAGGCCTGGGGTGGGGGTTCATGAGTTGGTGCTAGGGCCAGGGCCATCTTGACTCTGCTCCATACTGAGGGCCAGGGACTGGGGCCACCTCTCCCTAGGCCAATTGCCTCCAGGCCCTTGAGGTTGGGGAAGCAAACTGGAATCCATGGCAATAACGGGAGGACGTCCAGGCTGGGCCCCTCCTCGGGTCCTCCCACTGTTTGTTGGATAATAAATGGAACTATGGCTCTACCCTGAGATTTCCTCCTCTTCCTGAGGGCCCCGCGGTAGCAAAATTAAAGGTGTGCGGTGAGCTTCCAGACACAGGTTTATTTGTGCAAAGTAGGACGGGATAATGGTTGAGGGCTAAGTCCTGGGGTGAGGTGCTGGGACCCGGGCTGAAGTAGAGTGCTGGTGGTAGATGCTGGGACCTGATCAAGGGTGGGGTCACATACTGGGTACTAAGGCTGGGCTTGGGTACCAGGGTCAGGGGTTACAAGTACTGGGTTCAAAAAAACGGGACAGAGACTGAGGCCAAGCGCTCAGGTCTTGGTTTTCACTTCTCTCACCAGGTTCAGCAGTTTATCCAATTTTGCGATCTCCACAGCTGGACCCTTCTGTACCTCCTGCCCCTTCTTTTCCTGGCGGGGAGGGGGGGAAGTACATGGAGGGGAGGAATGGTGAGGGATGGGCCACCTTTCTCTGGGTCCCAGCTCTGCCTCTGCCCAGCCTGCCCCCGCTTTGTCCCGCCCCTCTCCTCGCCAGTTAGATTCTGGATCCCTGCCTCTCCTCATCCCCAACTCACGTTAGGAGACCCAGGCCCAGCTAGGGCCTCTGAGAAGCATCCAGTCTGGCTCTGAATCTCAGATCAACAAACGGTCTTGATGCTGGGAGGAGTGGCAGGAGGTATCTACGTGCTAACCCTCAGAGGAACTAGCCTTTCAGGCTAGGAGAACTGTAGCTCTGGGGAGAGGTAAGGCCTCTGACTGTTGGGACCACCCTTCCCACAGGAGGGGTCCTGGCTGAGTCCCAACAAGGAGCTAAGAGGTGTGTGTTTGCGGACGGAGAGAGGTGTGGACAAAGCCACAGGTGCCCTCACCTAGTACCAAAACTTTTAGGTCAGGTTGGGAGTGAGTGACATTTGGGGCCAGGCCTGCTGTTTCAGACATACCCAGGGTGGAGGAGGGTGTCAAGAGACCCAGGAGGGCAGATGAGATGTCCCATGTGATTCCGGATGTTCTTAGCTGGGACCGTCCCTTAGAAGAGCAGATCCTAAATTTATGAGCCCTCACCCCAGCCTACAGGGCACTTTAATGCCCTGAGAAAAAGAGAACTGGGACACTGGGGTATATGTCACTCACAGGCCCGAAGAGCTCCATGGCAGACCAGCACCAGTCCCATCCTCCCTTCTGTCCAGGCAGCAGGGTGTGGGCTAGGCTGGGGCAGCTGCCATTTCCTGCCTTCCCTCTGCTCCAGAGCCCCCTCTCCCCCGCCCTCTCAGCCACCTGTGCCCACTGTTTGCTGGCACCTGCTCCAGCCTTGCCTGCTGAGGGCCCAGCCCGGGTCTGGCCTGGGCTGCGAGGAGAGGAGGGAGTGCATGGCCAGCAGGGCCCTTCCTGGCCCCATCCTGGCTGCTGACACCATGCAGAGCTCAGATTTCCTCCTGGTGTGACCACTGCAACTGCTCTCAAACCTGTCTCCCCTTCCCCTTGTGGCCCAGTGCCTTTGTCACCACCCAACTCACTCCTACACTCTCTAGGCAGAGGACAAAGACATCTTTTCCTTTAACTACTCTCCTTTCCAAATCCAGTTAGTGTTCTCTTCTTGGCCTCACCCTATCCCCTGGGAGTTATGGGACCTGGCTTACAGTTCCAGCTTTGTCATTAACTCCCTATATGACTTTGGGCAAGTCCCTTGCCTTCCTGGGCTCAGTTTCCCATCTATACTGTAGTGAGGGAAAGATAGTCTTTGACCTTTGACAAGCTGTGCTCTGACACCAATTAGAGGAAGCTTCCCAGGTCAGGAAGTTGGGCCTCTGTGGCCAAACCCTCCTGGAAAGGGCAGGGAGACTGCAGCCCAAAGAGGAGAGGCAGTAGGGATGCCCAGAGGATTTCCTTTTGCACAAGTCACTTGGCTACTGATAAGATCAGATGACAATTTCACAGGAACCTCCAATCCACCAAAGCATTAGCCCTCAGCTGTCTCCTGCTCAGGTCCTCGGCTCCCCAGGTACCCATACACTCAGGTCTTCAGAGATAAAGTTCCCCAGATACAGATACACAGAGCCCAGCTCTCTTAGCCATGGCTGACGCTTGCTCAGAGAGGAGTTGGGACCGTGGGAGATCCTTGCCTCCCTGGGTCAGAGTGGGCAGGGCAGGCCCCCACCCAGATCTACTACCCTCCAGGTGTGATGGCCATACCCTTGCCCCAAAGGGTAACCACCGTCCCTCCCACTGGGCTGTCCAGTTCTGCCAGCTCAAGCCTGGGTCTCCTTCCTAAATTATGAGCAGATTTACTGTCTCCTTCCCCCTCCTTCAGACCAACTAGCTGGGCTCAGCAAAGAGCTTCGGACCATGCCCGACCCCACCCCCTCATCCCTTCCCATCCCCCCCCCCCAGCCCACCACAGCCTCTAGGCCACAGCTGCAGGCGCTTAGCAGCCTTCTGAGTATTTATAGCCAAGTCCACCCCCTCCCCCAGCTGGCTACAATTACAGGCCCGGCCAAATTCCCAGCCCTTGTCTCTGGTCACGGTAGGGAATAGACCAGGCAGGTACCAGAGGGACGTTGCGGTGACCCCTGCTTTGGTAAGGGTGTAGGGGGGCAGGTATCAGTAGTTGAAAGCGATAGGGCCCTGCCCTTGCCTCAAACGGCAAATAAATGCCTTATATTGCAACCAAGTATATTCATCAGGGCAACTTGGCCCAGCCCTGGCCCAGCCCTGATCCTGGCCCAGAACCTGGCAGAAAGCAAATTCTGTATCTTCTCTTAGCACCTAAATGGGCAGGACTGGGCTCTGGATTTGAAGGCCTGGATGCTCAGGTCTGAATCCGGGCTCTTCGGATTTTGAGGTGCTGGCTCTGGGCTCCATAGCCTGTTTTCAGGGCCTTGGGCTCTGGGTAGGGTCTCCAGATCAGCACAAATCCCAGAAAGGAGCCAGAGCTCACAAGGAGGACTGCCAGCTGCTGATGTAGTTACCCTCTTTTCCTTTTCACATTCTTCCCTGTGTGGACCCACAGCTCCCAGCTCAGGGACCACTGGAGCAGAGGCCTGTGTAAGTCCAGCCAGTGAAGCAGTGACTAAGCCCCAAGCCCCCTTCCCGGATAACCTGGTCTACACCAAATAAGCCAATGATGTCTACGTGCTCCTCCAGCCTTTGGACCCATACTGTCGCCTGCTTACCGGATGTCTCCACCCGGAAGCCCCACAGGTAACTGAGTTTCAGCATGGCAAAACTGACCGCGTTGTCCCTCCACAAACCCACTTCTCCTGTGCTCCGTATTTGGGCAATGACCCCACCCTGACCCTGGGTTTCCCTAGCTAGAAAGCTGGGGGCCACCCCCTGACTCCTCCCCTTTCTCTCAACCCCCACCATCTTGGAGACTTTACTCCTTACAGCAGCCCAAGCTACCCAAGCCTGTACCTTCGGCATCTTGCGCAAGTTGGGTGAGAGCTTGAGGCAAATGACGTGCCCACGGTCATCACCCACAATGATGATGGGGTGGATAGGATTGAACTGCACGTGGGTGATCTTGTTCTTCTTTCTGGCCACCACGGGCTGGTTGCAGATGGCCTCATACTTGTTGATGGACAAGTCAAACACATGGGTCTGTGGAGAGGTGGGTGTCAGCACACTCAAGCATAAGGGGGCCCCTGTCCTCCACCTCAGAAGAATCAGCACATGGGCTTTCTGGGGAAACGCAACAGAAGCCCAGCATGCTGGAGCTGGAGGCAGTGGGAGAGGGGATTTGTGTCTCCGATCATGTTTTTCCTGTGGTTGAGGGAACGAGCATAAAAAGCTCAGGAGAACATGTAAGTCTATGAAGAATTAACAATACTAGCAGCTACCATTTATTGAACACTTACTATGGCCTAGACTCTGGGCAAGCATGTTACATAGTTGTTTCACCTAATAATCCTCACAGACCTTCTATAAGGTAGGTTCTGTTATTATCCCTGTTTTATAAATGAGGATATAGGCCTCTTAAGGGTAACTTGCCAGTAAGTGGCAGAGCCAGGGGTTATAGCAGTTAATATATGCAAGGTGCTTAGACAAATGTTTAATCTTATTTTTACCATTCCTTGAGTCCAAACCATTAGTAACTCTTGCCTGGACAACCGTGGCACTGTCCTGACCCGTCTCTCCTCTTCCACGCTTGCCCCTCTACCATCCATCCTCCATGCAGCCACTAGCCTCAGCTTAAACGATCTAAAATCTTCCAGTAGTTTCCCTTGGCAGTGTACATAAAATCCAGATTCCTCACTCCAGATTGCTCCACTCTCACTTCCTGCGCTCTCCCCTTTGCTTCCTAGATCCAGGCACACTTGCCTGCTTGTCTCTGAAACCCCTTCAAGCTCATTCTCACCTCAGGGCATTTGCACTAGCTTTCCCCTCTGTCTGGAATGCCTTTCCTCGTCTTCACCTGGCTAGCTCTTGTCATTCAGCTCTCAGCTTGGATGCCACCTCTTGAAGAAGCTTTCCTTGACCACCCGTCCCTTTCTGTTACATCACTCCTTTTCTCTCTCTTTTAAAAAAGATAATAGCTTTATTGAGATATAATTCACATATAAAAACATTTACCCACTTAAAGTATACAATTCTTGGTTTTTGGTATATTCATAGTTATGCAACCATCACCACAACCAATTTTAGAACATTTTCATCACCCCAAAAGAACCCTTGTACCATTAACAGTCACTTCCCATGTTCTCCCACACCCCCAGCCCGAAGCAACCACAAATCTACTCTCTGTCTCTGTAGTTTTGCCTATTCCAGACACATACAAATGGAATCATACAGTGTGTGGTCTTTTGTAACCGACTTCTCACGCTAGCATGTTTTCAAGTTCATCTGTGATGCAGCATGTATCCAGTACTTCATTCCTTGTTACTGCTGGATCATAATCCTTTTGGCTATACCATATTTTGTTTATCCATTCATCAGTTGATGGACATTTGGGTTGTTCCACTTTTGGGCTATTATGAATAATGCTGCTATGAACACTGTGTACACACTTATTCCTCTGTTCATCTCTGCCTAGCACTTAATGCTAATTTTGTGTTTGCTCTGTGTCCCTTTCCCTTCACAAGAATGTGAGCTCTATAACTGCAGGGACCCGAATCGCCAGGCCCTGTCCTGGTGCTGGACACCATAGTTGGCCCTTAGTAAACATCTGTTTGGCAAATAGGTGACTGATTGACTTTAGGGTGATGCCTTCAACTGCCATCTTTCCTTGAGTGGGTGCCTCTCAGGTTATATCAAAGGCCATAAGGAAAAATGGATTTACACCCAAGAATTTCTTTAAAAAATATTGGTTTCTGAGTTTTTACCAATTCTCAGCGTTGCACAGACCCCTCCCATCTTCCTTCCTCAGACTCCACTTGCACATTTCCCAGGCATGGGGACCTTGCTACCTTTTAGACATTATTTCAATCACAGATAAACTCTGGCTCAGAAGTTTTTCCTTACATCAAGCTGGCCCCTGCCATCCTGTAGCTCCCTCCCCAGGGCTGTCAGAGAAGATAACTGCTCCTCACGGTATCATCCCCCAGAGTGTTCTGTCCTTCGAGATGAACAGCCCCATTCTCTCCTTGAGGCCTCATGGGATGAATGATTCCTCTTTTGACAGGGCCCTGGATGGCCTAGCCCTTGAGAATACAGAGTCCTTATGTCTCCCCTTCCCCTACCTGATTAAGGCACTACATGGGCTCTCTAGGAGGAAGACCCTAAGATGCTTCATCCTATCTCTTGTAGAGGGTCCCAAGGGGGCACTCACCTTCCCGTTGGTGGTGACTGCCGCAAACACCGTAGAAGAGTATGGTGCCCAGGCCACATCTCCCACAGCTGAATTCAGATCATAGATGAACATCGGGGTCCTGCAGTGGTGGAGGGGTGGAAAGTTCACCACACAGAGGGCTCGCAGTGCTAGAGCCCCACAGGCCCCAGCCCAGGGCAGGGTCCGAGGGAGGGCACATCTCTCTCACTTGATGGTATGGTCCCAGATCTTCACAGTCCAGTCGGAGCTGCAGGACATGAAGACCTTGGTGTGGTACGGGTTCCAGGACACAGCGTCCACTGCCATGTTGTGGGCATCATAGGTGTCAAGGAATTTGCTGGAGTAGGATTTAGAGCACTGGGGCGAGGGTGAGGGCAGTGGGGGGATCAGGGATCAGGAATGAGAGAGACATCAGCAGCCATTACTTCCCTGGGGGCCCTGGAGAGTCAGAACCTAAGACACCTCTTCTGTCCCCACATCATTGTCACAGCTGAGCTGGGGCCAAGCCCCAGCTGCTGGCTGCTCTTCTCTGTGCCCTCAACACAACCAGAGACTGGGTTGGGGAGTTTTCCTGGAGGGTGAGAGACAGTGCTATAGTCTACGCAGAGGATTCCAGGCCAAGTAGAGAAGGGCTTCTCTCCCTGAGTCAAGGCAGAGCAGGTCTAGGGGCCCTGGGTGAGGTGTGGCCTAGCCTGTGTCCAGGCCAAAGCCTATGGGCAGACAGACAGAGCCCTGGGTCCACTCACAGCCCACCGACAAAATCCTTGCAATAGTGATAAGCATCCCACCTTGCCCAGGTAAGAGTAGGCGCAGAGCCAGGAGCAAGTCCCAATCTCATGATTTCCCATTGGATTTCTTGCCCAGACCAGCATGCCCCTCCTCTCCCTCCAGGAGACAGTGTGACTGATTAGTCTCCTCCCTCCTGCCTCTCCCGAGCTGCCTTTGGGATGGGTGTAGAGGGGGTTGGGGACCTCTTTTGCATTCAGACCAGTTCCTGCTGGGCCTCAGGGGCTCCTGGGAGGCTGCTGGTAATTAACATTCTGAGTCTCTGAGCCTAAGAAAAGCTTGCAGCAGAGCTATTTCTGGACGGAGGGAGGTTCAGAAGGATGTTCACCTACTGACACTGAGACCTTGCAGAAACTGGCCACGAAGTTCCCTCCCACCGGCTGGAACACACCCAAGATTCAGAGAGAAATTTTCTTGTTACCCGGCCTTCAGAGCTCAGCTCAAGTTCAGATTTCCTCCAGGAAGTCTTCTTAGATGTTCCAACACTCCCCAACCCCCACTCCCACATCTGCTTCTTCTACTCCTAGGAAGGGAGGGAGGGCCCAGAGGGAAAGATACCACCAGGCTGGGCTAAAGTCAACCTCTAGATTTTCATCCCCTTTTCTGCAGTCATCCCTTCTTCCTGCCACGCAAGCAAGTCAAGAATACAGTAACTTCTCCCAAGAAGCTTTCTAGAACTGATTAACCCTGAGATCTGTCAGAACGGGGTCTGTTGAGAAGGATAAATTCCCATGGTTCTCGGGTCTAGACGGCCCATAAGAAGCTGGCACCGGGCAGCGCTGCCTCACCTTGTAGATTTTTCCCTCCTCTGTGCCCACTAGGAACAGATAGTCGATCTCTTTGTGGAAGTCAAAGGCCGTGCCGCAGCCTTGGGAGAAGAGGTAGAGCAGCTTTAGGCCTGTGCTGGGAGGGAGGCTCCCAGCACCAACTCTGCCCAGCAGGCCCCTGTGACAGCCTGAGCCCTGGCTCCTGCAGGAGCTCGGGCCAGGCAGACAAACAGAAACCGGCCGTCAGGCCTGCTGCCTGTCCCAGGCAGTTGGGACTCTGCAAACGGAGAGGGCTTCTGCAGACAGGAATGGGGCCTGGGTAAACAAGGCAGGGATTGATTTAAACAGGGTCAGGGTCAGGGTAAACAGGGATAGGGTCTGCAAACAGGGACATGGTCTATGCAAACAGGGATATACTCTGCATAAACAGGGTAGGAATTGAGTAAACAGGGACAGGATCTGGGTAAACAGGGGCCTGATCTGCATAAACAGGACTGGATCTGCATAACAGCGCCTGATCTGCATAAACAGGAACAAGGGTCTGCAAACAGGGATGGGATCTGCATGAACAGGGAGGGTCTGCAAACAGCCAAGCTCCGGGACAGGGACGGCAGGGCCAGGCTTTCCCATTACCTCCTGTCCAGGCTTCTGTCCAGCACAAGTGGAGGAGGGAGTGCTTGCTAAAAGGAGATGGCCACGGTCTCTGACACTCAGGGGGCCCGAGTGAAGTGGTCAGGTGTGGAGGTGAGCGGGCTGGGGTTCCTACCCGCTGTGTGTAGCTGCAGCCCAGCGGGACCATCCGTGGCGGTGCCCTCCGCCTTCAGCTTGATGACATCTGTGTGGACCAGCTCGCTCTGTGGCCAGAAGGGAGGGGGGAGAATACATGGGTGGGGCTGCAGCAGCAGGGCTGAAGGCTGCCTGTGCCCTTCAGCTCCCCCCATCCCCCATCTCCACCCCATATGACCCTTTCCGGGAACCAGGCACCTTCAAGAGCGTCCAAGACACAATCCTGCCGTCAGATGACACAGAGAAGAAGTTGAGGTTGTTGTCCATGTCATCCTTCTGCCACCTGACCTGAAACATCCCAGCCTGTGAGCTGTGGGACGCTACCAGGGTGTTGAGTTAGGGCTGGGAGCTGAGCAGGGCTCCCTCAAGAACCCATGTGAGCTTCAGAAGCAAGTTCTGGGAGCCCATTTCCCAGTCCCACAGTTGGCCCTTCCTCTTTCCTTCCACCCATCTCTGTGTCTCTCATCCCTCTCTCCCCGACCATCCTGGAGTAACCGTGCCAACACTGGCCTACACCACTGGCTTGGCAGTGGGAGGTGCCAAATTCCTCCCTGGGTTGGGTTCCAGGAGCCAGTTGTAGGGGGCAGGTGGAGTCTCTGGGCTCATCCTCCTTATGTAGACAGGCCTGGAAAGAACAGGGCCCATCAACTAGTTTCCTCACTTCTAAAACGGGAACCATAATAGCACGGGTTTGTTGTAAGGGTTAAATGAGACATTGCAACTATTAAAGGTGCAATAGGGGCGCCTGGGTGGCTCAGTCGTTAAGCGTCTGCCTTTGGCTCAGGGCGTGATCCCGGCATTTTGGGATCGAGCCCCGCATCAGGCTTCTCTGCTGGGAGCCTGCTTCTTCCTCTCCCACTCCCCCTGCTTGTGTTCCCTCTCTCACTGGCTGTCTCTCTCTCTCCGTCAAATAAATAAATAAAAAAATAAAATCTTTAAAGGTGCAATAAATGTTAGCGAGTATCCTCATTATGACCCTCATCCTAGGAACTGGGGTGCCAAGTTTCAGCGGGGGGCTTTTTCCTGCTTGCTTGGGGCGGGGTGTCCTCTTCTTCCAGGTTGACCTTTCTCTAGGACCTCCTTCACGTCACCACTAGCTCCTGCTCCCAGAATCTTGCTCCCAATCTCAGATTTGAGCTGCCTTCCTCTATCTGCAACTCGGGGTTAATAATCGTGCCCCACCCATCTTCTCGGGGCTGGAGGCAAACATATGGGAAAGTGTTTTGGAGACAGAGCTGTTGTCTTATGAAGATGACACGCTTGAGGCTCAAGTTTCTGTTGCCAGATGTGGAGGCCTGGCCAAGTCCTGTCCCAGAGAGCTGGGGTGGGGCTGGGTGCCCAGAGCTTTCCATTCTCCAGCTCCCTCCAGACCTCCCATGCGGGGACCCTGTCCCTTCCCCTGTCACAAGTAGGGGCCCAGTGAGGGAGGACAGAATTCACTGCCGCTGCCTGTGACCACAGCTGTCACCATGGCTGTTGAGGGGTGTGGTTGGGGGAGAGGGGATCGCCTGTCCCCAGCCAACCCCCAGGCCTGGCTGATCAGAGTTACAGAAGGGCGGGCCCAGTCCTGCCTGGGCCTGTCTAGGCAACTGGCTCTTTTTTTCACTGGGGGGCCTAGAACACCACAGAGCCTCTGCGGTATAAGTCAGAGCTGGCCCTTACACTGGGACCACTTCTCCTTCTCTGTAAAGATGGTCTCTTTAAAGGGGGGAGGGGACAGGGGGTGTCAAAGGCCAGGCTGTAAGAGGCGCTAGGGAGCTACAAAGGGAAGTGTTTAATGAGCACCCTCCTGCGGCGCATGGAAATTGTAGTTCACACCCCACTTAGTGGCCTGATGCCCGGTGGGGGTTGCTGCGTGTATTTGCAAGTGAGCAGGTATGTGTGTGTACAAGTCACACACGTGCTCCTGGGGTGGAGGTGGGAGGGTAGGAGTAAGGAGGGGTGGGTGGGCAGGTGGTAAGTGGGGTTCAGAGAATGAATGAGTGCCCGGGAAGTAGGTGGTAAGGAGCCTGCTTCACGGATTCCTTCTCTTCTGCCTTATCTGATTAGGGCAGACCTGCCTGCCCCCTCCCCCATCTCTGCTCATCTATCCATCCCTGCTCCCTTCCCCAGTATAGCACGGAACACACACACACACACACACACACACACACACACACACACACACACAGTGTTGCTGCTCGAGGCTGCACAGTGGGGCTTGAACAGGGCTGGGCTACCCAGATGGGCTCCCTTGGGCAGTAGCCTGTGCCATGGGCTAGAAACCTAGTCCCCTTTGAACAGACAGTTCTCTCCCTGGCTCCAAAACCTTCCATGGCTCCCTGCTGCCAACAGAATAAAGTTCTTCTGCCACAGCCTGGCATTTGGGATCCAACATAACCTCTCTGGTCTCTCCCAAGACACAGTCCTTTTAAGAAGGACCTAGACTCTGATGTCGCTGTCGTGCCATTTACCAGCCCAGTTTCCCTCCAAGCTCCAGGCTTACACAGCCCACGGCCTGTAGGAGGCCTCCTCTGGCTTCTTTTCATTGTAGATGTTCCTCTGGCTTCTTGTATTCACTTCTGGCCAAACCGGCTCCTCCTCAGTCATTCCATGGCTCCCCTGGGCGCAGTCCCAGGGCAGCATCTCGTAGCTGTCTAGTTGCCTTCTGTTGCTTTTACTACCTTGGCAGTGCTCACCCTACCTTCTCATTTCTATCTCCACTGTCCCTGCTGTAGCTCGGGCTTCAGAGTTGCTCATGCTGCAGTGAGAGGACATCTCCAAGACAAAGCATGACTCTGTTCTCTGCCCCAAACTCTCTGATGGTTCTGCAGCCATTTTCAAACCGTGCTGGAGGGAGCTCTTAGGAGCCTTATGAAAGTACCTTGGAGGACAGGGGGAGTGCGAACAGGGGACCCTCAAGCAAGCAGGACGCTGAGTCACCAGAGCCCCATTCCCACCTCTGAGATATCGGGTTTCTGTACTAGCACTTCATCTGAAGCCCCTGAGTACAAGGCGCAAGCTCCCTCCTTGCTAGAGAAGCGCGCTCACGCAGGTGCTGGTGTTGTCCTCGGTCCGCGCCACCCTCCCTGCCTCTCCCACTGAGCCCCAAATGCTGCTCCCCGCTGCCACTCCACTCTGCCTGATGCCCCTTTGTGCCCTTCCTCATCTAACTCATACTTTTTTTCTTTTTCAACTAAAATCTAGACTTCACTCGATTTTCTTAGCTTCCTCCAAATAGCCTCTTTTGTTCTGCTCTAGGATCTCACATTACATTTAGTTGTCATTAGCTAGTGCTTTCTCATCCCTTACCATTCAGCTCACGTGTTGCTTCCTCTGGGAAGACCTGGCCCCCTGCCCCTGCTCCTTACCCTGGACAATCTCGAGGTCCTTCCTCAGTGCCCCCAGGAACCCTCTTTCCGAGTTAACATATTGCCCTGTCCTGCTCAGCCCATGGCTGTGCTTATCCCCCCACTGGGAACCCCAGGGACCAAGCCCTTAAGCACCCTCAGCTCCCAGGGGAGCACAAAGAGGACTCACTCAGATGAATGAGGAAAGGGGGAGGGAACTAGAGGCAAAGAGGGAACAGGAAGTCAGGAAACCAGGGAGCGAGTGAGCGAGCGCCAGGCAGCCCCTCCCCTGTCACAAGCCTCGAGTCCAGCCAAGAACTCTTGAGTCTTTGGTTTTGCAAAGGCACTAGCCCTGTTTCCCCAGCAGGATGGTGGGAGAGCAGAAGGCCGTCCCTGCCTAGGTCGGTGCCAGTCTCTCTGGTACCCGCCCAATGAAAGTGATAGCATGTCTTCTGCATGCCCCAGTTCTTTCCCCAACCTGCTATCTGCTTCCGAGAACACAGCAGAGGTGTAGCCGGATGGTTGGCCTTGGCCCCTTGCCCTCTTCTGGGCTTGAGGAGGGTGGTCAGGCCAATCAGAGATGCTCTGTGCTTGGCTCTGGGCTATTTGAGCTGGGAGAGCAAGGGCAGGCCTGCTGCTGGTTTAGTCTGACCAAAGCAGGTCTTTTTCTCCTCTCTTGGTTCTTTAAAGTCTCTGCAGACATCCTCCCCATGTCTCGAGACCTCCGCGTGCCTGGAGACGATGAATGGGAAGGTGGGATTTTCAGAGGAGAGAACTCCTGAGACTGTGAGCTGTGGTCCCTGCTTTGGTAAAGAGCCGGCAGGGGTGGGGAGGGGGTGTCTCATGGGAAGGTGCCTCCCTCTCTGTGCCCTGGCTCTGGGCAAATGATAAAGAAGAGAGGGCACCATGTCCCCTGTGCCTGGACAGGCCCCCCTCTGCTCAAGGAGCTGAGCTGTCTGAGAGCTGAAAGCCAGTGCCTAGGGCAGGTGTCTGCATGACACAGGGAGCTCAGGGCCAGGAAGGCAGGGGTGCAGAGCCTGCCTGGAGACTCTTATTAGGGCAGGGGACTAAGGAAGATGAGAAGACAGAGTACCAGCACGGCCCCGCCCAGAGGGCAGACACACTAGCAGCACCCACTCGTGTCTGGGAGTTGCCCCAAATCTAGCCCAGATGGCAGGGGAGAGTCCTGGCAGGGAGTCGAGGAAGCCCAAACACAGGGAACTGGAGTCCTTGATGACACAGCAGAGGCCCGTCAGGCTTTCGAGTCTTCCAGCCAAGGGCTAGGAGTCCCTGAGCGCTGCACCTAGGAGAGCCTTCGCAGAGAGAGGGGCCCTCCTGCTAGCAGCTCCGCGCCACAGACCCCTCCCCTCCCGACTCTCACCTCCTGCCCTTCTCTGCCCCTTCGCACACCCAGCTCCTTGGCCTCTAAGCTGGTGCCTGTCCTCCCCATCCCCTTGCCTGTGGTCCGTCCTCCCCAAGGTCCCTCCTCTAGGGGTTCCACCCCCACTTCTCCCGTCTGGGTTCCAGGCTGACCTGCCACACAGGGTCCGTGTGCTTGCCAGACTTGGCTGAGCTGCGGAAGGAGGGCTGGGAGTGGGGCTTCTTGAGGTTGTAAATGGCCACGTTCCCGTCGTAGTGGCCCACGACCACCAGGTAGGGGTGGTCCGCGTGCATGTCGAGACACATGATGCCGCTCTCGCTGCTGAAGCTGAACTCAGGGAAGCTGGGGTTCTTCATGCTGTAGAGCAGCAGCAGGCCCCGGCCCTGCTTCAGGAAGTCATCTGCCGCAGGGAGGGCGCCAGGCTGTGGGGGCGGGTTCGGCTGCCCCGCCCCGCCCCCACGGGGGACAAGCCCTGCCACTGCTTGTCAGAGAGGGTGGGATTCCTCTCTGGGCTTCATCTTCTCTGTCTCAGAAATGGAATCATGAGCCTTGGCTTCTCCCTTCTTAGGGTTCCTGGGAGGGTAAGGTGACCAGGCTTATCTGAGGGACAGACAATCATTCTCTATATTCTCCCTGGGGCACAGGAAAGAGGGGTGCAGGCGCGAAGAGTTGCTAGGTGAAGAATGCGTGTGGGCTCGGGAAGAAGCAGCAACCTCAGAGAGGGCTCAGCGGCCCAGCCCAGGGGCAGGTGGTTGTCCTTAGATGCCCGAATGATGCCCGTGTGTTCCCCAGCCCAGCCCAGGACAGGAGTTCAGTTTGGACTAACATGGAATTCTCCATAGGAGTTCCAAAGTAGCCACCCATGGGCAGCTTCCCGTACCCGCTCGCCCACAGTCCCTGGCTGCGGCCTGTGCCCTAGCTGAGGCAGGTTCCCAGAACTGGGAAGTCCCAGCCAGCCAGCCACGGGCCACTATGGGTGACAGCTTTTGGTGACCAACAGCGGACCACTCCGCAGAGGCCCTCCTCCCTGCCCACCCCATATCAGGGGAGAGCCTCCCTCTCTCTCATTCTCTGCTCACGAGGCACCCAACCTGACAAGGTGTCACTGAACAGAACACAGTCCAAGCCCTCGAGTCCAGCTCTCCTGCTACCACTAGTCCAGGACCCTTCCCAAGCTCAGAAGAGGAGGAAGTCTAGAGCAGCCCCCATCTTGGGGACCCTCTGCTAAGGGAAACTTCTACGTGAGGTGATGGCTCTGCTCCCTCCCCTCCCAGGGCTACCTCTTTTGCCCCCTGGCACTGCAGGCCTAGGGCCTCCTGACAAAGTGGCCAGTCCTGAGGTCTTGAGCCCATGGGTGGGAAAAATAGGGAGGCCACTCCACCCTGACTAGTTTTGCTGAGTCATTCTTTCTATCTTATTTCTTTTTCTTTTCTTTTCTTCTCTCTCTCTCTTCTTTTTTTTCCCAAGATTTATTTATTTTTTTTTTTTTAAAAGATTTTATTTATTTATTCATTCGACAGAGATAGAGACAGCCAGCGAGAGAGGGAACACAAGCAGGGGGAGTGGGAGAGGAAGAAGCAGGCTCCTAGCGGAGGAGCCTGATGTGGGGCTCGATCCCATAACGCCGGAATCACGCCCTGAGCTGAAGGCAGACGCTTAACCGCTGTGCCACCCAGGCGCCCCTTTCCCAAGATTTATTTACTTATTTTTAGAGAGACAGAGACAGAGAGAGCATAAGTGGGAGGGGCAGAGGGAGGAGGAGAGAGAATCCCAAGCACAAGCCCAACACGGTGCTTGATCTCATGACCCTAAGATCATGACCCGAGTGGAAACCAAGAGTCAGAAGCTCAACCAACTGTGCCACCCAGGTGCTCCTCTGTCTTCTTTCTAATGCTGCCCCTTACTCAAGGGAGTAAGTCCCTGGGTTGGTTTCCCTGGGCTCTGGTGATGAGCTCGGCTACAACCAGTTACCAGATATTCCCACCCCAGGCACTCTGCCAACACCACTTGGTGCTTACTGGGAGCCAGGACTAGGGAGCAGGGTGCAGCAAGGAGCCAGGCTGGCCTTAGGTGGGTAGAGTTGGAAACTGAGGCAAGCCGGTATGCCCACCAGAGCAGGTCTCTATGGGGAAGCCCACCTTCCCTTGCTAATCCTTACCAGCTCCGGGATTCCCATTGGGCATACCTCCCTCCCCACCCCCATCACTGCAAAGGAGGCTTCGTGTACCAGGAGGGAGTTGCCCGTCCAGTGGAAGGTGCTGGGATCCAACCTGAGCCATGGGAAGGGCACACAGTGGTCGAGGAAGGAAAGTGTTTCTGCTCTGGAGAAAGCGAGCCTCTCACAAAGAGGAGGAGCTGGGGGTTTCCAGATCCCCCAGAGCCAGGTGGGTCACCCTATGCCTGACACTACCTCAAAGCCAGTAAGAACTGTGGTGTGGGGAGCTGGGCCTCCCCTTGGGCAGGACCCTGACAGGGACAGAGACACTCCACTGGAGATGTGGGCTTGCCCTCAGCAGCACCTAGTGTGATGAGAGAGCCAGACCCTGCAGCTGAATGAGGCCAACCCCTCGATGGGTAGTGAGCAGTTACTGCCAGGACACGGGTGAAGTACTGATGCCCTTACCGCGCAGTCTGTCCCTGACGCTGGGCGAGGCTGACAGAGGATGGGCGCGTAGGCACACGGGACAGTGCGTGAGCAAACGAGTGAAAGCGTGAACAGGTGCTGACTGACACTCGGCCTGAGGACTCAGATGCTCTCCTCATTTCACCAAGGGGCCAAGGCGGGTATGACCCTCACACTCGTTCCTTCTGCAGCACAGGACCCGGCCCCTCAAGAGACACAGGTGACCCCCCCGTCCCTGCATGTGTACAGGGTCTTCATGACCAGTGAAACCAGAAAAGGGGGGTAAGAAACCCTAGTCTGGCTTAATAACTGCATAGTGAGGGCATCTCTGACCTGCTCACAGAACCACTGAGACTAGAGGCTGGGCTTTGGCTCCCAATTTTTATAGATGGGTAAACTGAGGCCAGAAGGGGAAAACAGTGTGCCCGGCTGCCTCAGACCCATCACATGGTGTTTGCCTCATGCAATATCTTGTTTATAGGTGACGTTACACTGCACTGACCCAGACCTCATGGGGTGGTGGTGACTGGAGAAGCCAGTCCAATCTCCCCAGGATGTGGACTAGAGAATGTGTAAGGGACAGGGCAGTCACACATGATAAGGGGAAACTTCTGGCAGAGAGAAGCATGGATTTCGAGAGATGGGGACACAGAGAGCGATCAGTCACACTAAGACCTTAGATACTTCCTTCGTTCCCAGGCCACATGCACCCTGACAAGAAGCCTCTGTTTCTTAGCCGGCCCCTGGCGGTCTCTGTTACTTGCAACCAAATGAGCCCTCCTGACATAAAGATCACGAACTCTTTTCTTTCTTTTCTTTTCTTTTCTTTTCTTTTCTTTTCTTTTCTTTTCTTTTCTTTTCTTTTCTTTTCTTTTCTTTTTTCTTTTTTCTTTTCTTTTCTTTTTTTCTTTTCTTCTCTTTTTTTAAAGTAAGATCTACACCCAACGTGGTGCTTGAACTCACAACCCTGAGATCAAGAGCCTCGTATCATGTTCCAGCAACTGAGCCAGTCAGGTGCCCCAAGATCGCAGTTTCTAATCATGGCTAGACTAGTGTTTCCTGAATTCCAATTCAAGGTGCTGTCTGCCAAACCACAGCGGGAAAACACAGAAAACTCTCATTTAACTGGTGCTTCCTCTCCACTCCATCTTATTCTATGATGTTCTCATCCCTGATTCCAGTGGCCCCCGTGACCTTACTATTTCATTCTCTGAGCATACCCAGTGTGACATCACAGCCCAAACCTCCAACAGTACCAGCATGAGATCATCATCTTGTCTTCCAGAAGTCCTAAAATGACATCACTACTCAGGCCACCAGGGATCCCCATGTGGTATCATCACTCAGGTAACCAGCAGTCCTAGTGACTTGTCTAGTGATCATTGCCCAGCTCTCCAACGTGCCCAGTATGATGTCAACAACCAGGTTACCAGCAGCCTAGGACATCATTGCTTGGCTCTCCAACATTCCCAGTACGATGCCACCCACCAGGGTTCCCAATACAACATTAGCATCAGGGGGTCGTCTATAGTACCTCAGTTCCCAGTGGAGACTAGAATCGTATCAGGCTCAAGGCTTACAGGGCCCTGGGCCCTGAGCCCCGGGGTACTTTGTCCTGAATACCACAAATTCTCTGGTTCCTCAAAGTAGGGACTGGAGGGTCCAGTGACACAGATGGGAGCCCCTAACCCCACATTCCATTGTATGAGGCAGAAACTCTGAAGTCTGAGGCCAGTGAGGAATTCCAGGTTCCTCCAGGCTACAGGATTTCAGTAAGTAACTGTGGCTAGGTAGAAGGAGCAGAGGAACAGAGGAAGAGAAAGAGGAAGGGCAGGAGGGAAAGAGAGAAGAAAAGAGGGAGGGGGAGGGAGAGAGAAACAGAGGAACAACCTGGTCTGTGACTCTGAGACCGAGGGAGAGGGCTGCTGGCCTGGTCTTAGCTCCGCTTTTATGTTCTTGCCCTTCTCCCGGAAGCCTTCCAGATCATTCAGCCTCTCCTCTGTGTATGGGCCCCCCTCCACTCTTCTCTACCTATATGTCATTATTACAGGTGGACATGAGCAGGTCTTTTCCTCAGCCTGCCACAAAGGCTCCATCAAAGAATGGAGTGAGCACGGCTTAGCAGGTTTACTCTCTCCACTGGGAGGGTTGACTCTTGGTACTCCTGCTTTGCTGGAAAATCTCTAAATCCTCCCTGACTCTGACCTTCAGTGATCCACAAGATTTTGGGAAAGAGAGTCAATCCCCTAATAGAAGCTGATCTGGCAGCTCTCAGAAGGCCATGGTCTCAAGGGAGCAGGGGCTTAGTTCCACCATAGACAAAGGCTGTCACTCCCTCGGCTCCCTGTGGGAGGGCCCTGGCAGAGTAGGGCCCAGTGAGAAGCATGGATGGATGTCTCTTGAACTGGCAACCACCAGTGGGGGCCTCAGTCCCAGAGCTCTACCCCTGCCCTGCAAGTAAGAACTCTAGATCACAGGGGCCACTCTGGAGAGTTCTGGCTGTCAGGAGAAGCCCAGGCTCTTGCTCAGGATTCAGTGAAGGCAAGGCAGACAGAGGGCATGTCGGGCTACCAGGCTAAAGCCAGGTCAGTGGTCAGAGGGAAGTGGATTGCCAAGCTGCCAAGGCAGGTTCCTGAGCCAGCCTCCGACAGCAGGCCTTCCCCTCTCCTACTGTGGCTTTCTAAATGAGTCCAGCCCAGGGCTGCCTCCAAGGCAGCAGCGGCTTAACGACTCCCTTATTAAGTCATGCAAGAGGCATTTGGAGAGGAGCTGTGGTAGGCAGAATAACACCCCCTTCGATGTCCATGTCCTAATCCCTTGAACTCATAACTATGTTACTTAGCAGGCAAAAGGGATTTTGTGGAGGTAATTAAGTTAAAGACCTTGAGATTATCCTGGATTATCTGAGTGGACTCAATGTAATCACAGGGGTTCTCATAAGGGAAAGAGGGAGGCCGGAGAGTCAGAGAAGGAGATTGAGAATAGAAACAGATGTCAGAATAATGCAGTTGCTGGCTGGAAGGGGGCCACAAGCCATGGAATGTGGGCAGCTTCTAGAAGCTGGAAAAGGCAAGGACGTGGATGTTCCCCTAGAGCTTCCAAAAGGAATGAAGCCCTGCTGACAATGGACTTTTGCTCAGCAAAACCCATTTTAGACGTCTGAACCCCAGAACTGTAAAATAATAGATAGGTGTTGTTTTAAGCCATTATGTTGGTAGCAATTTGTTATAGCAGGAATGGGAAACAAATGTAGTAGGCATTCCGGGAAGTCTGACCCAAACTCTACTTTGAGGAATCAGAGGGAGAAGCCCCAGAGATGGTACTTTTTCCTGGGATGGTTTGGAAACAGTGTCTCTAGAAGTCAGGGGGGATGGATGCAATGATCCCCAGCTCTTCTAATGACAATAATGAAACCCTCCCTCAGCTTCCCACACCCAGTCCTGCCACCTTGGACTCCAGGAACAGAAATGCCCTTTGGGTTAGGATTTTCACAGTCTCCAAAGGCACGGGACTAGCCCAGGGCTCACCGAGAAAGGGCACCAGTGCTAGAGGGTTCCAAACCTCCGGCCTGGCCCAGAGGCTGTGGTGCCAGGCTGAGAGGGTTCACTCTCAGGCAGCCCGGCTCTTCGGAGCACAGTCCTCCAATGAGAAGTCATATTTAAACAGTGTAGGAAATAAGAGCAAGGCCTTGGAGACAGAATACATCAAGCGGGACATTTAATTTGATTTAGGGAAAATGAGGCAAACATTTGAGAACCTAAATAACTAACCAGTAATTAAACTAACAACGGGAATGCCCTCGCACTACAACCCGGCAAGCACAGTGGCCTTTACGGACCGTATTTACAAAGAGACCTGACAACATAATTAGTCCTGTAAATTTTACACGGCCTGCAGCTGAGGAGTGATGGATTTTGTGTATGGAGGACGAACGGGGAGAAATGAGGTGGATGAATTTCCATTTTCAGTAAATGAAATTAACACTGCTTAATTAGTGAAGCTGACAAATAAATGATCAGGAAAGATTTAAATCCCTACAAGTGTGTCTCTGGCCTCGGCAGGCTCGGAGACAGGCCAGGATGTGATGGGACAGAGAGAGAAAGCATTCCGTGGGGGGGCTCGGGGCCTGACTTTGGCCCCTTTTGAGGGCTGCCCCCAGAGGAAGGCTGGGCTGAGGGACCGCTGGCTCCTCTGTCTCTCTTTGATGGGGCCCACTGGGCGGCTTCCCCCTCATCTCCATGTGAGCCAGGCAGGACCGCGCAGAGTGTCCAGGATCTCTTCCACCACCCCTGCCCAACAGACCATGAGGAGTTCCCATTTCCCTGCTATCAGCCGGCTAATGGGCTGGAAAGGACCCCTTCAGTGCAGTGGGCCGATATAATTGCATCCTGCTTTGCCCCATGGGCCGCCCCTTCCTAGACTACTTTCCCTTGCCCGCCAGTGTTCCTCCATCTGCTTTCACCTGCTGACAGTGTCTTTCTCCACTCTGGGGAGACACGGAGCCTGGCCCTCGGGGGCACCCCAGTCTCTGCCTTATATGCAGCTTGACATGGCCACCGCCGCCTCCCCAGCAGCCACCCGGGGAAGGCAGGTGCGAATGCTTCAGGGCTGTTTCGGGCAAGTGTCTGGACTCCCTTTTCCCTACCTTCTTGCTCCTGGCCTGGTCTAGCTCCAGCCAACCTGCTCTGTGCCCGAATAGGAGATTGGCCCCAGTCCTTCTTAGGTAAACGCCTACCCCTGCCAAAGTCCTTCTTAGCTGGGTTATAGAAGAAATATCTGGGAATTCCAGGTAAAAGGAGGCTTGGGCTGAGCTCATCAGGGGCAAATCCAACAACAAGCCCAAATTCTCCCTCCAGGGTTTGTCTGTATGAGGCCAAGCCTGAGGATAGGAGGCTGGCATCTGGGAGTTTCCAAAGACGGTGTGGTGGATGCTGGGAGCCAGCTGCCCCTCACGATAACCTCATCCAGTGACTAGGGCACCCTTCGCCCACCTCAGCTTTGCCCTCTTTCTTCCAGGAGGGTGTCTGGGCACCTGAGAGCACCGGACTCCCAGAGGTGACCTCAGGAGTGAACGCAGGGGCCCTTCTGAGTCCCAGCTCAGCCTGGCTCTGCTCAGGCCTCTGCAGAGTGGTGCTGAGATATGCAAGGTCTGGAGAAAGATGCCCATGTGCGAGCTGGTCCATGACCCCTGTGCCAGTGGTGGCAACCGCAAATAGCATCCCTGCCACTGCTGGGGCCTGCTCGCTAGAGGCGGTAGGGGCCTTGTCTGATTCTCCTCTGTCCCCACAGCCCCCTCGCTCTGCTTAGGTCCCCTGAGACCTGCAGGAAAGCTAGGGGACAGGGGCGCCTGGGTGGCACAGCGGTTAAGCATCTGCCTTCGGCTCAGGGCGTGATCCCAGCGTTGTGGGATCGAGCCCCATATCAGGCTCCTCCGCTATGAGCCTGCTTCTTCCTCTCCCACTCCCCCTGCTTGTGTTCCCTCTCTCGCTGGCTGTCTCTATCTCTGTCAAATAAATAAAATCTTTAAAAAAAAAAAAAAGGAAAGCTAGGGGACAGAACGACAGACAAACGAGCAATGGCTGTCCTTTCTCTGTGGGTGGTTCCTATAGTTCACGGGGCCCTTTTCCTTTTCTTTCAAGTGAGCCTAGCAACAGCGCCGGGATGGAGGTCTGGCAAGGGTCAGCCTCTTCAGGTCACCAATAAGGAAACCAAGGCTCAGAGCATCTTCTGGCCCCAGGTCACACCACGGGGCAGTAACCCTCCAGCCGGAAGTTCTACAACTGACTGGTGCTACCCAGGCGTGTGCTCGTGGCCAGCAAGAGACAAAGAGGCCCTTCCTGGGTGCGTGCTTGCCTCAAGGCGGGTCCTGGGTCTGCCAGGCCTGCCAGGCTCACTCCTCTATTCCAGAGGGGTGAGTTACTCTTCTCCACCGCCCCTGGCGAACGCGGCCCCTGTGGACAGTGTCTGCATGACCCCAACTGGCTGCTGCTGCTTCTGAGCCTGGGTGGGAAGAGGACCGGCGGAGAAGTGATGCGGTTTCTTCTTCCACGTGCTAGGGAGCCTCTCTCACCCCTGCTTCAGTCCTGGGCAGAGAGCCTGAGCAGAGAGCAGCCTCGTAGGGGTCCACACCCACTCCTGGGAGGGCCTGCCCAGCCCCCAGGCCCTGTGCCAGGCCCAGTAGCTGCAGCAGAGGGGGAGGAATGTGCTAGTTCCCTGCCAGAGGGGGAGGGTGCTTCCAGCTTGGCGGCAGCCCCCCCTCAGGAGTGGGGACACAAAGCAGGCATTTAGGGTATCCTCAAAGGCAGCCCAGACCACGAGACTGGGAGCAGCTCCAAGGTCTTCTCCCTGAGAGGAATAATAAACACTGACTCCTCCTTGCCCTCCCTCCCACTCCCCAACCCTGGTCAAAGAATGGGCTGGGTGCACAGGCGGTCTGAGGGGTCGAGACCAGGAGTTTGCACGTCTGCCAGCCAGCAGAAGCTTGGAGAATGGAAGGATTTTTCTGCTCGTAGACGCTGACCCTCCCAGCCAGAGAACAGGCTGTTAGCCCGGGGAGCTCCAGCTAACATGAAGTGTGGGGCCCTCTCCTGTTAGGAAGGGGGAATGTCCAGCCCAGCGCGGAGGTAGGGGCTTCTTCAGGGAAGGCGGAACATGAAGGGAAAGTGAACGACCACACAGTCACGGCACTGCCGTCTCCTGCTGCCGGGATAAGGGTGGACTGGCAGGGGCAGGGACAGCCTGGACAAGAGTGCTCTTCCAGGGCCCAGGGGCCAAGTGATGAACACCAAGCACCTGCCCCCACCCCTGCCTGCTCCAGGGCCAGATCAGGAAAGTTCCTTCTCTCAGCCTCCAGTCTCTCCCCGGGTCTGGTCCAGTCCACCTTCTCAAGCTTCGCAAACCTACTTCTCCATTCCCATGCCACAGTCGTGGTCCAGGTCCTGCCATCTCTTCCTGGGGAGCCTCACCAGGCTCCCAAGTGGTTTCCCAGCCCCTAGTCTCATGCCTGCAATTTCCCCCCTGCTCTGGTTCTGTCCCTGCTCTTCTCAAATTCCTTCAGTGATTTCCCCTCAGGAGAATGTCATAAGACTGCCCCCAGATGGATTTTCAAGCTTCTCGGAATGGCTTTCCAAGCCCTTTGGGGGCCAACCCTGGCTCCCTTAACAGCTTCATTTCCTCCCACATCTCTTGTGCCTCCGGACCTTTGCATATGCTGGTTCCTCTGCCAGAAGTGCTCTCCTCTCTTTCTTCACCACAATAACACCTTCAAGGTTCACTTTGGCATAGTCTTTCCCCCAGCGCTAACTGCTGGTATGATTGTCCATCTTCCCCATTAGACTGTGCGCCCCTGAGGGCAGTGACTATATCTCAGTCATCTTACTTCTTTCACACCTCGCAAAGAGCTCTGCACAGAGTAGGTACTGAAGTGTTTGCTGGTTGAGTGAGCAAATGAACAAATAGCCAGATTACTTACAGGAGCCATGTCCCACCGCAAACAGATCATTGTACTTTGGATTCCTGCAAAAGAAATATGAACCCATTGGCCCAGTAAACGAACGTGGCCTTCCCATGAACACTGGTGCCTAACTACACTGGAGACATCTACTGTTGACTTTAAAGACCTGGGCTGATCCCACAATCCCATACAAATCCCAGTCCCTTTTTTTTCTATAATGCTGCGTGTCAACCTCAGGGTGTGAAGTGCAGTAGAAGTGCCCGACTCAGGCGCTCAGGGGCTCCAGGTTTGCTGCAATGTCTATACTCACCAGCAGAGGGCGGTGACGGCCAGGCGCTTGGCTTTGTCGTTTTGGAACTTCCAGAGCGGCAGCAGCGTACCCTCCTGGTCTCGGTATTCGTCAGCAGCATCCTCGTAGTACTTAAAATCTTAAACACACCCAGGCTGAATCAGCCCTGGGACTGCCATTTTATGGCAAACCCAGGTCTGCCACTTTCTGTCTGTACCTCCTTGGCCAAAACAGACTCTGTGTTTCAAAGTGGGCACAGTAATAGTACCTATCTCAAAGGACTGTTGTGAGGATCAATTGCTAATATATGTAAAGTACTGAGAGAAATACCTGGCAGGTAGTAAGCTCTCTGTATGTGTTATTGTTACTGTCATCACTGTTGTTGGGGGCAATTTACAATAAAGCGGCCGTGTCCTCATAGCTAAAACCCCGGGTTTGTCCATCTTCATATCCCCTGCCAAGCCCCACTATGTTGAAGCGCCTGGCTCCCTGAAATGGGTTCTCTGAACTCAAGTTCATCTCCTGCCCTAAACTGTCTCTGCCTCCCGTTTCCTCTAAATTAGGTAGAAGCTCCATCTGTCTTGCCACTTGGCTAAACCAGAAACCTGGTAATCCTTGACTGATCTCTTTCTATCCTCTCTCATATTTTTCTTCTGATGACTTTTTTTAATCCCTTCACTTGTCTCCAAACCCACAGCCACTGCCCAAGCCTCAAGAGCCATCACCTGGATTCTTACATCACCCTCCTAGTTGGTCTCCCCACCTCCAGGAAGTCCTCCCCCAGGCGATGCTCCACAGAGCTACCTGCGCGAGAACAAATCAATCACCTCAGCACACCACCCCCTCCACCCCACTGAAAACCCCTCAGTGGCTCCCTTGCACAGGCTCCCTGGTCAAAGCAAGGCTCCAGGCCACCACTGCCGTGTCATTTCCAGTCAGGTGTTCACGTAACTTCTATATCAAATAGTGTCGAAAATGTCCTGCTCCTCCATCTTCCTGGCAAACTCCCACTCACTGCAGATTCAGATTAAACTTCTCTGTGAGGCCTTCATTTTCGTGTCAAGCAGAATTCATCACTTCCTCCATTCCAGCCCTGCCTCTTCTCTACTGAAATATCTGTCACGCTGTGTTGCTTCTCTTTAGCCTTTCGCCCGTCTCCCCTACCAGACAGCTCCCGGAGAGCAGGCAGCATGTTACAGTCATGGCTGGACTCGCAGTGCCCAGCACCGTGCCAGCCGCAGAGCAGACCCCCGGTGACCGCTCGAACAATGCAATGAAATAAATCACCAGAAGTGAAAATTTTCTCAATCTTTCTTTCCAACCAAGGGTGACCCATTAGAAAACAAATCCTCTTGTCCAGCATGGTCAAGGACATGCCCAGGCACTGCCCCAGCCTTGAGGCTGTGGGACCACATTTAAATCTCAAGAATGTCTGAGAACAAAAAAAAAATCAGACTGATCAGAGGCATGAGCCTGGATCGTATCAGAGAGGCCTGAGCTTCGGCTATCTTTGAAAAGACCTCAGCTCAGAGAGGAGATTAATTGGTAACACTTCTCTGTTTTCACTTCTTCATGATTAGACTTTCCCAAAGGGAAAAGAGTATGCAATTAAAAAAATCAAAGTTCAATGCATTTTTATGTGATTGTGTTCTTATAAATGAAAAGGTTCACCACGGCCAATTTCTCCATGGATATTAATCGTGTTTGCAGCCCTTTGGTGGGCTGGTTGCAGAGGCTGGGTTTCAGGAAGCCAAGCTGTGTGAGTGACAAATTCATTCACAGCTGCTGTGTACTTTGACAGCTTTGAAAAGCACTCAAGGTCGTTTTCCAGCCTGAATGATAACAAGGGGGCTTGTTTAGGCTGCTGGTCTTGGCAGCCCTGGTTTTTATGTCCCATGGGTGAGCAATGAGCATCAAGTCACCAAGAAGAGCCCTAGGCTGTCAGCAAAGGAGACCAGCCAGCAGCGAGGAGCTGCCAACTTTGGGGAGGCAGCTGCTCCAGATAAATGCACGACCTCTTAGGGAAATACAAGCCACTTGGGAACGTGCTGTTCATGCCATGGGAAGGATTCTGTTTCCCTGGCTCTGTCAAAGACACCAGGATTTCCCAGGCCCCCAGGATTTAAGCATTTCTGAATCAATCTCTTTCTTCACTTCATCACTAATTAATCACCAGCATAGACTTATTGAATGTTTACTTGAAATGTCTCTTCCAGCTCAGTGGTTCTGTGGCCTTGTGCTAAAGTACTTAGGCTATGGATCCAGGGGGCCTGTGTTCAAGTCCTGATGGCTCCACTCGCTCCTCATTCTAGCTGTGGGTTTGAACAAGTGGCAATAGCCCAAATTTCTCACCTATAAAATGGAGAGAATAATGGTATTCACCTGACAGTGTGGATGTCAGGATGATATAAGGTAATACATGTAAATTGCACAGCACAATGCCCAGTACACAGGCCGTTCCCAGGGAATGCTGATACTGGTTTTTCACTATTATAACCGCTTCCTTTTCTCCATCCCCTGGAAAAGATGTGATGAGGCCCCTCCTACCCCACACCTGAACCTCATCTTCATCTCTCTCCCTATATTTGGCCCAATCACATCCTTCTCCAGCCAGGTTCTCGCTGGGCTGTGTTCCTGCCCGGACAGTATCTTTGATCTCTCTGCAGAAAAAGCTCAGATTCCCTGAGATATTCCAGGCCCTTCATTAACTGGCTCCAACCACCTCTGTAGCCTAAACTCTCACTACTTTCCAACAAACCCCTGTTTGAGTCACTGGCCTGCTGCCCTTTGTCCTCAGAGTCCATTCCAATTTGTTTTTACCACCGAGTGACTGCTTATGCTGTCCCTTGCCCAGAACATCTGCCCTTCTGCTAATCTCTCACTCAAACTCTGCTTATCCCTTTGCACCTAGCTTACCCCTCCCTGCTGCTTTCCTTGACTGCTGCCACTCATTCCTCATTTCCCTTCCTCCATTCTTGAGGATCCCCAGAGCAGCTTCAGTCTGCATTCTAGCATTTATATTGCCCCCAAGCTGGACACAGTAGAGACAAGAATTAGGAAGCCCAAGATCTAGATTTGGGTCCTCTCTGCCATTCACTAGCCAGGTAGCCTTGGACTTAGCTTCCTCTTGTGTAAAGTAGGGGTAACACTCTCTGCTCTCTACAGGCCTCCCCGGACTGTTAAGATGACATTGGATCACTAATGTGCAGGTGTCTTTGCTGCACCATTGTCGGATCTCATCACTAGACCCATTTTTTCTTACTCCATTGTTTGTAGTGGACCTGTATATGTCTTGTCTCCCTAGTGACATCCAGAGGAGGGAAGGATTAGTTTTTTCCCCCTTGCACCTATAGGACTTAGCATGGGACACTCAAATACTTGTCTTGTATGAGGAATTTTTTAAAAAGATTTATTTATTTATTTTAGAGAGAGAGCGCGCACTTGTGAGCGGGGTGGAGGGTGGCAGAGGGAGAGGGAGAGGGAGAGATGCAGACTCCCCACTGAGCATAGAGCCCATAGGGCTTGATCCCAGGACCCTGAAATCATGATCTGAGCTCAAATCAAGAGTCGGACGCTCAACCAACTGAGCTACCCAGGCACCCCATGAGGAATTTTTTAATACAGGCAATAACAGTAGTTGCCAGCACTTCAAAATTTACCTTGAGCAACATCATCATATGTGTTCTGGTTGACCATCCGCTCCACAATTTTAGCGGCCTGAGTCACTTTGGTGATGTCATCACTCTGTGGAGATACAGAGGCCACAGGTCCTCATAGCTAGCACCTGGAAAGGTTATGGCTTGAGCCACAGCCCAGATGTGCAATTGTCTCTCTGACACCACCCACCCCAGACAGCTCTGTAAAGAACTCTCTTCATGCCTCAAGGACCAGCTCAGGTCACCACCCCCTTTTGGGAATGCCCAGCTTGTAAGTGGCATAAGGAGTCTGCACTGCCATACTGGGCTCCTGGGCACAGCCTGCCTCATGATCTTTCATTCTGAACTTGTTCTGGAGAAGGCATATCTTGGAGTACAACACAGGACATTGAAGAGAGCCCAGGAAGGGTATCGGAGGAAGAACAGAAAAGGGAAGGTAAGAGGCTTCTTTAGTGGAGACAGAGAGGTTTCACCATCTCAGGCAATGACAAACACTCCCATTAAAGCCCTTAGAGAGCTTCTGATCCAACTTATTTAGTCAAGAGTTGAGGAAGAGACAGAGACCCAGAGAGGGGGCAGAGATATGCTTGTACACAGGGAGTAGAAAGCAGAAATGACTCCTAATCCAAGGCCTTGACTACTGCAGGAAAGAACCAGCTGAGTGGGTAACCCTCGGGGGGCTCAAGCCCATGGTTCTTGAAAATGAGACTTCCCAGGAGTGTCAGCATCAGCAAGTAGCTAAGAGGATGGCTTCTGGAGATACACAGACCTGCATTCCCTTCGCATTCCATGGATTAGGAACCAGGTGGCAATGTTAGGTGAGTTACTTGACTTCTCTGAGTCTTCGAGTACACATGATATAGCAGGGATGGATGTCACCTGCATCATAGGGTCACTGTACTATACTAGCAACTGTACATGATCTTGGGTTCTCACAACAATCTTGCAAAGTAAGTATCATTAGGATGTCCTTACCAGTGAGGAAACAGGTTGGAAAAACCCAGGTAATAAGTAGCAAAGACAGGATGTAAACTCAGCTTTGTGGACTCCAGGTCCCATGCCCTCAGCCCCACACAGAAAGCCTCACTAGCCTAACCACCCTTCCTGGTCCTGGCAGACTCAGGGTTTTAGATGTGCTCTGAGGACTGAGTGTGGTGGACTGCTGTCTCCCTTGTTCTGGATACTATGCTACTTGAGCAGACAGCTCTTCATTAGTTCTGACTAAACTTGTGGCCTCTGAGCCCTTTCTCCCTTTCCTGTCCTAATCTTTCAGACCAGACAAGCTTACATGAATCCAAATCATTAATGAGACAGAAACCTGAGATCTATCATTGCAGACCTTCCTACAGGGTATCATGGAGTTATTCTGCTTTCTCCCCTCCCACACACTTGAGTTTTATATCAACCTCATCAGATGCAGGTCCCTGAAAAAAGGGTATCACTCTGTTCATGCACTGGGCCTGAGCAATGAGCCACTCTATTCTACAGACAGCCAGGCTCAGTACTTGGGATTCCCAGTTAAAACTCAATTCCCTCATGTAGAGGTTGCACACTGGTGTTGGGGGGTACCTTCCACCCCACAATGTCCTGCCACCACAGTAGCCTCTTGGTCCAGGGCCTGGAATCTGCTGCATTACAACCTTCAGTGTCAATCAAGCTGGAAGAATTAATTTAGTGTAGTCCCCCTTCCCTGGCCATGTTAGGCACCAAGTCTGATAGACATGTTAGACACCAAGAGCTTAGACCTGAGGACAGTTTTCAGTCTCAGCCACAGGGACATTTCTTCTGTTCTCCAGGTCCTGGCAGCTGCAGTTAAGGTTTCTGCAATAATGGTCCTAGCACACAGCCTATAGCCAAACCTTTGAAGGATCTTCAAGTGAAACTTGACCCAGGCCAACAGCCCCTCCAAAGCCACTAACCTCTAGGCAACAGCACAGGGGAAATCAAGGGTCTGGACAGGGCAACCCATGGGGCAGGGACTTCGTCTTTCACTTCTGGGTTCCAGTACCCAGCATGATCATGATCACAAGTTCTTGGTCTGTAGTTGAATGAAACTGAATTGGGGAAGTTCATATTAAGCCAAAGCAGGGAACCCTCAAACCTCTCGTAAAATGTGACTTTTATCAGGGACATGAAATTGAGTGGAAGTGGGCATACCTCAGACAAATCAAAATTTCCTTTAACTGATCTAGCTTCTATAGCAGAACCACTTCCCAGAGAGCTGTCTGGGAGCTCTCCAAGGTGCTGAACACAGACCTCAGCTTCCTGTGGCCCTCTGCTCTCCCACTCCATTGTCGGTCAAACTCATCCTGATATCCATACTGCAACTCTGGCTCCTGACCCAGCTTTCTCTCTGTTGAAGGGACAAATGGGACCCTTCATCATCTCCTTGTGGTGGTCTTCCCTGGGGTGACCTATCACCATAACTTCCATGATGATCCCCAACCTATACTGGCTGTACCCATAGTGAGTCCCCCAACCATGACCTCTATAATGACTCCTATAGGGTTCTTCACAGTAAAATCCAGCCCAGAATGACTACACCCATTTGCCTGGACTTGCTGGTGACTGATCAGCTCTGACTTAGCTTCTGGCCCATAAGACTCACCTAAAAATCTGAGCAGAAGTAAACCCGAGGATTGAAGGTCAAAGAGCAAATCACTCTTCCAAACCCCAGGAGCACTTGCTCAGGGAGGTGGTGCCTTATTCTCATATTCTACCCCATCCTGAGAAGACTCCTAAGCTCTTTCAAGGTGTATATTGGACTTTCAATAACATTCATGTTTTCTGTTACCCCCTAGCCCAACAATCCTGAATCCTATATAAGACTGGGGAGAGGTTTGGAATGCCAGAGGCAGCTGTAGCTCTTCTCACATCTTCCCACAAGGAAAGAACTATTCATACTTCAACATTAGCAGCCCCCCCCTTAAATCTGTGAAGTCCTTCCAAATAGCCAGGCATCTCTCTACCCAGAGACCAAGATCCCACTCAGTCATTCTCTGTGACAGAGCCATGGAAACCTCCACCAAACCTGGGACTCCATAGATGTCATCTTCCTCATGGTCATCTTCCCCATTTTTTTAGCCACTGGCGTCTTTGCCTTCTCTTTCTCTTTGGTCTTTTCCTGCTTCTCAAGCTCTTCTACATAGGCATCGTAGATCTCCCACTAGGCAAGGGCAAGATGAGAAGTATCATCACAGGGCAAAATTTTCATCCAGCTAGCTCCTATTCAGCTTTTAGAGCTTGAGGAATAGATTATGTCAACCCCTGTCACATGCCTCTATAGCATCCTATACTTGGCCCACTTTAATTATGTATCCAATGTCTGTCTTCTCTGCTGTCAGCTCTAGGACAGGAATGAAGCTCTCAGGGCACCTCTGGGGTGAGCTTTCCACCCTGCAGCTCGGAGGCTCAATTATCAGCTGGAGATCAGTATTGTTCCAACTACAGACCCCACTAGGCAAAACAAGTTGGCAAATATTAGACCAGCTCACATTTTTCTTGGTGATTTATAAGACTCTGAACTAAGACATTTTAAAAATGTTTTCCCCATGGAGATGTGATAAACTTTACTAGTTCATGTTGGCTGTCTATGGCACTGACCACACCTCCTGAGCATAAAAAGATAAAAGTATGGGATGGGTGCCTGGGTGGCTCAGTCAGTTAAGTGCTTGACTCTTGGTTTCAGTTCAGGTCATGATCTCAGGGTCATAAGATTGAGCCCCGAGTTGGGCTCCACACTCAGTGCAGAGTTTGCTTGAGATTCTTTCCCCATCCCCTCACTCCCTCTCTGCTCCTCCCCCTGCTCCCTGCTCGTGCCCTCTATCTCTCTCAAATAAATAAATAAATAAATAAAGTAAGTAAGTAAGTAAGGGAACCCCTGATAACTGGATCTGACAGCAAGAGAAACCCAAGGATGTAGCAAAGGAAGCAGCAAGAATCTGGGACTGGACAAAAACCCAAATCATATTCTGCTCTCTCCAGAGTTGGGCAGTCACTGCCACCTGGAGGCCAGATAGACACACCTTACATTAACTATTCACCCATGGGCGAGTACTCCATGCTACAATATAATTCAATGTTTGTTATCTCATTCAAAGCCTTCCAACAACCCTTGAGTCTGCTTTTTCTCCTCATTTGACAGAGAAAGAGAAACTGATGCATTAAGCGTGATATGATTTGCCCAGGATCGTAGAGTATGAGTAGCAAAGTTGGGGCCTGAGCTCAGGTCTCCTGGCAGCATACTCTGCCTAATCAGCATGGCTATCCAGTAGGATTTGAGAGGGAAGGAGGGTCTGCAGAAACAATGAAGGCTGCTGGAAGGCAGGTTAGAGTGCTAACACTTCAGAGTCAGCCTTGGGGTGCCATGGGCTGCAGAGAGTCAGAAACTATGCCTATTTTCCTCTTTGACAGCCTTGCCCTGTAGGGGGCCATGTAGCTGATCCAGAACTCACTGGGTGGGGACTGACTGTCTCATATTCTTAGTGTTCAGAGCCTGGACAAGGAGCAGGGAGATGGATGGATGAGGAGGGAAGACTGCCAGAGGAATCTTTGACAAGGATGCATGGGGTGAATGGCTGGGGATGTGGTGATGACTTTTAGACTGACCCAGGGTCTCACCTGATTGGCTGTGGCTGAAAAGTTTGTCCTGGGAGGAGGCTCCATCTGGCATTCTCGGTCCTGGAGAACAATGACAACAGGAAACCCACAGAAAGCCCTCAACTCCTTCTCACTTAACCCAATAGTATATCCATGGGTGAAACATTTCAGCTGGAGCAGAGGGAGGGATGGGACACAGAACTGGGGAAGTAAAAGAGGACCTGAACAAAGGACCAAATGACACAGTGAAAGTCTACGTTTTCCTTCTAAGCTCCTTCAGAAGAAGACTAAGCTAGAAATCAGGGGCAATGAAGACAAACTGCCAGTTTCAACCAAGAAAAATTCCAAGTGGGGAATGGACTGGTCTCTGGCCAGCCTTCTGATGCAAGACACAGAGGTCAGCCCCTGGCAAGCTACTGGGCTAATATCCCTCACCCTGAGAAGACTTCTCCCTAATACAGGGCTCTCTGGCTCCACCAGAGGAATGCACTCCCTTCTCATTGTGTATCACCCAGATTACTGAATAGGGAGTACACAGCATGATTAGGAGCTGCCAGAAACCCATCCCATAGACTTCTGTCCTCCATTCACAGGTTGATTTCTATAAAACACTGTCTTACATACATGAGTCTCTCCCCTGAAACCCTGAGAGGTTCTTTCTGCCTGGTACTCAGGGTCCTCCATACATAGGAGCAAGGGAACTTTTCTAGCCTTTTCCTGCTAGTCTATCACAGAGACCATCAGCTTCAGTCAAACTGGCTTAGTCCTGCCTCCCTGGCACATTCTGGCCTCCCCTCTCTCCCCCAGATCTTGACCTCTTCTCCAAGGCCCATACACGTTTCAGTCTCAGTGAAGGGCTCCAGACTCCTTGTTACCCACTCTGAACTCCTACCAGGATAGTTTATAAGGACCCGAACACAGGTTCCCAGCTCTCCTTGGAGAGATTAACTGTGGCGTGTGCCTGTCATCCTTCCAGGCTAAGGGCTGCTGGGGCTGGGATCAGGCCTGCTCCTTTCCTGCCATGCACAGTGCAGAGCTGGGAGGTAAAGGGGCTGGGGGGGGGGCTGCTCTACCCGGAGAGGGTTGTTTAAGGTCTGTGAGGCCCTCTCACTGAAGTTGAACTGGTTGGTGAGCTTTCGCTCCTTGGGCTGCTTAGGAGTCAGCAGTTCTTCTTCAGTCACTTTTGCAGCTGCCTAGAAGAAAAGACCCACAGGACCAGGGCTCAGCTGTGAGAAGAAGGTGGTGGGGAGTCAGGGGTAGGGAGAAGTCATGTCCTAGGAGAGGATGGAAGTGGGAGAGGGTAATGATGCCAGAGGCGTTGGTACCTGCAGCCTCTAACTTCTCCCCTTCAACTCCACCCCCCAACAAGTCACCCCTGAGGCTTCCACCGCAGCTGGAGCTGGAAGGGGAGGGGTGGGAGCGAGAGCATACTGCACCTCAGCTGCAAGCACATCTGTTTGACTCGCAGCTTCAGGTTCAGCTTCCGCTTCCTTAGGCTCTTCTTCTTCTTCAAGGATTTCGGTTTCTGAAATCACCACCTTGGCGGACTCCTGAGAACCTTGGTAAGATATTGCAGCTGAGCACAAAGTCCAGGCCTACTCCCCCATCCACTGGCAGGGCAAGGCTCTCTTGGTTTCTGCCTTGGAGACCTCAGCCACCTCAAGGTTCTCATGCCTTAACTCCCAGACGTAGCCAGGGCAGCTGGCTGTGGGACTTTATGTAAGTAGAAGCTCTGCAAAGTTATGGCTTAGTGTGTGCTCCCTAGGGTGGCCACAGAAAGGGCACTGGGCTCTGGGCTGCAGCTTCGGGCTGGCCCCAAGGCCTACCTGCCACTAACTCATCACGGTAGTGCTGCCGCCGTCCTTCATCCGAGTCTTTGGGGATCAGGTTCCCGACCTGGCTGAAGTGAACTGCCAGTTGGTTCACAACGCCAATAAGCTTATATGTGCCTTCCTGAGAGGAGAGGGGATTGAGTCAGACCAGGGGCCCCAAAAGAGCTGGCGTGAGAATATATATATTTATTTTATATGTATATATGTGTGTGTATATATATAATGTATAATTTATATATTATATATAATGTATAAATAATATATATAATATGTACATATTATATATATAATTTATACATTATATATATATAATCTCCCCAAATCTTCAATTAACCTGAAGTTTTCATTACATTCCAGCTTAGGAAGAATGAAATAAATGAAATAAAGGTTTTTTTTTTTAAGTTTTCATCAAAGACATATTTTTATTTTTTTTAATTTTTTTCCCTTTTTTTTAAAATGATTTTTTATTATATTATGTTAGTCACCATACAGTACATCCCCGGTTTCCGATGTAAGGCTCGATGATTCATTAGTTGTGTATAACACCCAGTGCACCATGCAATACGTGCCCTCCTTACTACCCATCACCGGTCTATCCCATTCCCCCACCCCCCTCCCCTCTGAGGCCCTCAGTTTGTTTCTCATAGTCCATAGTCTCTCATGTTTCATTCCCCCTTCTGATTACCCCCCCTTTCTTTATCCCTTTCTTCCCCTACCAATCATCCTAGTTCTTATGTTCCATAGATGAGAGAAATCATATGATAGTTGTCTTTCTCTGCTTGACTTATTTCACTTAGCATTATCTCCTCCAGTGCCGTCCATCAAAGACATATTTTTAAATACCTTTTCTTTTCAACTTTGAACAGCTCTGGGTTTGTCTATCACTGGCTCTCACATCCATGCCAAGGGATCCTGGTGTACCTGTCTCACCAGAGATTTGAGACAGGTCACACACAGTCATCAGACATACCCGGTCTGACCTTCTCTGCACTGTATTTAGTGGATGCGAGGACTGGACAGATTCTCAGAGACACCAAACCCCCAATCCCCCTGTTCCATACAAGGGCCACAGAAATCTAGAAAAGGTTTGAGTTTGGCACTTGTCCAGTTGATACAGCAAATGAGAAGAAGGGCTCAGCTTAAGATCCAGGCAAACTTGTTCATTCCTTCTTCAACAAATAATTTTTAAGCAGACACAACACAACATGCCAAGTGTTTTCTAGGTTACAGGGATAGAAATCCTAACAAAAGCAGATGGGATCCCTATGTTCATAGGGCCTATTAGTCTGGTTCCTCTAGATAGCCTCCTTACTGACAAGCATCTTAGTTGTACTGTTGACTCTGAGACCTTCTTTCAAAACATTTCTTCCCAACCCTTTACAAGCCACATAGAAAATTATTACATTTATATGACACACAGGGGTAAATTCTAAAGAGGAGAAGCTCTAGAGAGAAAACCAGCCCATGGGCTCTGGCTGTACCAAACCCACCTACCCCTGGAGGGCTGAAAGAATTACTATTTCTGCACATAGGTTGGAATGCTCTGCCTTAAAAAGTCACCACAAAGCCCTTCTCTCGGTAGGTCAGATGGATGGGAGGAGGAAACAGTGCGGTAGTTAAGAGCGGGATTTATGGCGGTGGGCAGAATGGATTCAAACCCTGATTCTGTCCCTTATTTTCTGCATGACCTAGGGCTTAACCACTCTAAGCCCTGATTTTTTTTCACCTGTAAAATGAGGATAACACTATCTAATTTTCAGGGTAGTTGTTAAGTGTTAAAAATAATGAAAATAATTTATTAGCACAGTGTCTGACATGTAATAAGTACTCATTAAGACTGCAAGGGAGATTAGTAAAGAAAATTTTAAAATCTCCAGAAAATTCCATGTAAAATTTCAAGGTTCCAGCCAAAGACCAAAGTTTAAAGGTGATCTCTCTAATAGCAGAGAGGCTTTTGCAATATAGCAAGTCACTGCCAAGATGAGGAGTACCTAGAGGCCCCTACCCCCGAGGGGATGGCTTACTTTGAAGCTGTACCTGACGATGTTCTGAGGTGCGTGCGGGTTGTTGGCTGTCAGAATGCGTGTGAACTCCTCCTTCAGCTCCTAAGGGAGAGAGATACCAAGAGGGCCATCCATGGAGAGCCCCCACCCCTTCTGATACCAGGGAGGACCCCTAAGGGTATCAGCAGACATCTCACAGCCGGGTTCTGTGCAGGCTGCTAATCAGTACTATGAAAGAACACATTCCTGAGGCTGGAGGAGGTGGAAGGGGCAGGGGCAGGATGCTGCTAACTCACCGCATCAGTCAGCTCCAGCTGGTCAGGGGGTCTAACTGTGGCTTTGGACTGGGCCCATTCATCTGCCCCTTCTCCCACGTCGGTCCCTGAATCTTCATCCTGGACAAAAACCTCCTGTGAGGATCAGCCAGCAGTGCGGCAGGAAGCCGCTTCGTTCACAGATCCTCCCAGAAGCTGAGCTCTGCCCCTAATACAGAGAATGCAAAATGCACAGTAGACCACTCTCGGAAGGGTCCAAAGGAACTGCTCAGGCCAGAATTCTCATTGCCTGGAAGATGTTGGCCACCTCGGCCCTTGCCGTCAGGGGCTAGCTGGAACATTGTGGTGGGCCTCTGGAGGCAGTAGTGAGACCAGAATTCGCCTCTCCCACCTCTCTCCCATACAGCCTAGAACCTAATGGTCAGGACCAGCGGCCCAAGGCAGGGCTTTACATAAAATGAAAGGACATCGATCTGTTCTTAAAGCTACTTCAACTCTGATGCATGTTTTATCTTCCAATTTGCCACCTTATCTTTACTCTTACAACAATACTACCAACACTTGGTAACTTTAAGCCTCACAGTCCCATCAGATCCTTGCTGCAAAAAAATCAAGGACTAGAAGTTTTTCCTTTCCCTAATAGATAGCTAAACACCTTGCCAAAGTGGCCCATGACATATTTTAAAAAATTAACCCTTGTTAGCAAAGATATGCAAAAAAAAAAATGCAATTTTTCACTATAAAACTCCTGAAAATTATGGGGCCCCTGCGTGGCTCAGCTGGTTGAGTGACCAAGTCTTGGTTTCAGCTCAGGTCATGATCTCAGGGTCAGGAGAGGGAGCCCCACAACAGGCACAGTGGGGAGTCTGCTTGGGATTCTTTTTCCCTCTGTCCCTCCCCCTGCTCATGCTCACTCTTGCTTTCTTTCAAATAAATAAATAAATAAATAAATAAATAAATAAATAAAATCTTAAAAAAAAAACTGTTGAAAACTTAAGCAACAATAAAAACCCAAAACAAAGAGACCCCTCAACCAAATGAAATTAATATCCAGTGTTGGTGAGGGTATGGGAAAATTGATACCCATAAATTAGCACAATCTTCCTTTCCTTCTTTCTTTCTTTTTTCTTTCTTTCTTTCTTTCTTTCTTTCTTTCTTTCTTTCTTTCTTTCTTTCTTTCTTTCTTCTTTCTTTCCTTCTTTCCTTCTTTCCTTCTTTCTTGTGTCCATAAATAGTTTTATTGGGACACAGCCACACTCATTCATTTATGTATCGTCTTTTGCTGCTTTCGCCCTACAAGCAGAGCTGAGTAGTTATACGTGAGACCATACGGCCTGCACAGCCTAAGATATTTGCGATCTGGCACTTTGTAGATAAAACGTGCCCACCCCTGAGGTACATGATTAACAGTTGGGCTGCTGGTGTTCAGTAGAATTAGATCAGTTTTCCTATCTTTATGTTAATAGTTTTTTCTTCTGTGTGGCAGACGACAGTTTCTGTATGTTTTGTAGGAGAATTTTACATTTAATCTCTTTGCTACTGTGAAAAATAGAAGATATTTTATTTATTCCTCAAAAACATGACTGTGGTTATGTGCAGGGCTAGTCTGGGTCATTTTTTTAAATTTCAAGTTTTTATTTAAATTCTAGTTAGTTAACATATATGGTAATATTGGTTTCAGGTGGAGAATTCAGTGATTCATCACTTACATACAACACCCAGTGCTCATCACAGCAAGTGCCCCCCGCACACCCATCACCCATTTAGCCCATCCCCCACCCATCTCCTTCCATCAACCCTGTTTGTTCTCTATTGTTAAGATTCTCTTATGGTTTGCTTTCCTTTTACTCTCTCACTCTCTCTCTCTTTCCCTCTTTCCCCCTTCCCTTATGTTCATCTGTTTTGTTTCTTAAATTCCACATATGAGTGAGGTCATATGGTATTTGTCTTTCTCTGAGTGACGTATTTCGCTTAGCGTAATACCCTCTAGTTCTATCCACGTTGTTGCAAATGGCAAGATTTCATTCTTTTCAATGGCTGAGCAATATTCCATTGTATATATATATACCACATCTTCTTTATCCATTCATCAGTTGATGGACGTTTGAGCTCTTTCCATAATTTGGCTATTATAGACATTGCTGCTATAAACATCGGGGTGCATGTGCCCCTTCGAATCAAGCACAACCTTTCTAAAGAACAATTTGGAAATATTTCTCAAATGCCTAAAAAGTATTTGCACTTTTTTGACTGAAGTTTCTATGTGTAAGACTTTATATTAAAGAAATAACCATGGGGTGCCTGGGTGGCTCAGTTGGTTAAGCATCTGCCTTCAGCTCAGGTCATCATCCCAGGGGCCTGGGATAGAGCCCCACATGGGGCTCCCTGCTCAGCGGGAAGCCTGCTTCTCCCTCTGCCCCTCCCTGGGACCCCCCCTCCCCGCAATGGACACACATGCTTTCTCTCTCCCTCCAATAAATAAAATCTTAAAAAAGAAAGAAAGAAAGAAAGGAAGGAAGGAAGGAAGGAAGAACCACAACTATGGACAGGTCCAGAGATTTAAATGCATGAATGTTTGCCGGAGAATTGATCATAATAGTGAAAAAGAGGAAACATCTAAATGTTCAATAATGGGGCATGGTTGAACAAATTATGGTATGGCCTTAAGGAACATATGGTAAAATATTGTACAGTAATTTTAAATGATGCTATAAAAGTATGTTTATTGGCAATGGAAAGTACTCTGTATTATGTAAAAAGCAGATAATAAAATAACATACAGTTTGATTCCATTTAAAAATAAGTACATATAATTTTTATATATGCACAGAAATATCTGAGAGTATATAACATCATGTGTTAACTAAGAGGTTTCCAGCAATGGTGGGTTTAAGGGTGATTTTAGTGTTTTTTTTGCTCATTTGAATTTTCTAAAAAACATACAGCTAATATTTTCAATGGAAAACTATGCTGTTAGCTTTTTGCTGAGAGCCTGCTTGGGCTCAGCACTTACTCTCTTCCTGGCTCCTCTGCCCACACTGATGCTCTGAAAGAAAGAACAGAAACAAGAGGTAAGTCATAGGCAAGTCTCTGTGGGAATATCAGAAACAGTGTTACAGGGAGGCTTCTGCCCAGAGACCTCTAAGACAGTGGACATTGAGCTTTCCCAAGTCTCTCTCTCTCTTTTTTATTTTTTTTTAAATAATTTTAAGGTTTTATCTATTTATTTGTCAGAGACAGAGAGCACAAGCAGGGGGAGCGGCAGGCAGAGGGAGAGGGAGAAGCAGGCTCACCACAGAGCAGCGAGCTCGATTTGGAGCTTGATCCCAGGACCCCGGGATCATGATCTGAGCCAAAGGCAAACGCTTAACCGGCAGAGCCACCCAGGCGCCCCTCAACAAACGTTTTTAAAAAGCATATTCTAGGGGCACCTGGGTGGCTCATTCAGTTAAGCATCTGACTTTCGGTTTCAGCTCGGGTCATGATCTCAGGGTTGTGAGATCAAGCCCCAAGTTGGGCTCGGCACTGGGTGTGGAGCCTGCTTAAGATTCTCTCTCACTCTCTCTGCCCCTCCCCACCCTTCTCTCTCTCTCTTCAAAAAAAAAAGAAAAGCATATTCTAAGTGCTCAGCTTTGTACTATGCATTAAGGGGATTTTGAGGTCAGACTATATTCATTAACACTTGTTTGGGATGAATGTAAACCCTTTCTGAGCAGGTACTCTGTTTTGTGTGCTGCTGTCTGAGAATATAGTAAGCGTTCAAAATACTTATTGAATAAATGAAGGAATGCCATTAAACCCATCAGTGATCATGATGCTGGGAAAAAATGTTTTTTTCTCTTTGGGCCTCAGTTGCCTTGTCAGTAAAATGCGTAGGGTGGGTGCGATAACCTTCCAGTACTAATATGCTAAAATTTCATGTCCCCAAGAGCAGCATGGTCTGTTCAGCTTGATAAACATTTGTTGAGCATCGATTTGTCTGTCAGTGACACGTCTAAGCAGTAGGACAAAAATGAAGAGAGATGAGGTCTCTGCTCCAGTTTGCTCAGGGCCCATGGAGGAGAGAGCAGTATCGACAGTGCTCACCATTGCTCTCTCATTCACTCATTCACTCACTCCCTCACTCACTCATTGTATGTTCCTTTGAAAGTCTGTTCTGTGCCAGCAGCAGAGATATGCATGCCCAGGGTGCTGGAGGGGTGCACAAAGACACTGACCCGACACAAGAAAGTCTCCCAGAGGTGGCTATTTCCTAGCTGGGTGTCAAAGAACAAGTGTGGGTTGTCCAAGTGGAGAAAATATTTTTCAGAAGATGAAAGCAGCATGCACAAACGCAAGAGAACAGTGACAGAGCACTAAAATGTTCCCTAAACAAAAACCGTGCAGTATATAAACAGAACGATAGGTGTTTCAGATGATCAAGCCGAAGGGAGATGTGAAGGAAGGGCTCTTGTAAGAAGCAAGTCTGACGTATTGAAGGAGGGACCAGAGCAGTGTGACAGCAGCACAGCACATGGGACAGAGGCCTCTGCTCCCTGCGCTCACAGGCCACCTGTGTGGTTTTGGGGAAGTCTCTTGGGCCTCAGTTTCCCAAACACAAAGTGAGAGAGTTAGGCTAGATGGGCTCCTACAGCTCTTACAGGATAGTCTATGGGAGAAGCTTTGATGGTGGAGGGGAGGAAAGGGATCCCAGGGAGAGGGAAGAGCATGTCTCAGCTTGGGCTGGGATTGTTGCCGGTAGAACAGGCAGCAGGATTCAGATTTCTGCCAGGTTGCCAGGGTTTCCAGTGATAGAACCCTTCTCTGAGGCTAAGCGGCGTGAGCCAGAAAGCTGCTTTTTTTTTTTTCTGAAGCACCTCTGATCCCTAAGGTAACAAGATAGAAGTGCCCCAAAGTCCAACAGCTTTCTGGCCCACAACAGAGCACTGGAGGGCCAATCCCAGTCCAAACTGCCAGCCTTAAATAGAAAATGGGATCCAGTTACTACTGCCCCCCGTAAATATGTCTGTAAAACATTCATCTGGCGATAAAAGAACTGACAAGGCAATTTGAGTGTAATTGTTTTTGGCAGTTGGAAATATTTCAATTAACACACTATAAAAGCCACACTATAATAAATGCAAAACAGGCCAATGAAATCAGCTGCAGCCCTGACTTCCCAACCATGGCGAAGGAGATTGAATGTCAGGCTGCCACTTTGGGCCCTTGGTCTTCCAAAAGGAGAAGCCTGAGACAGACAAGGCTGAATTCCTGGAAAGCTTTTGATGGTTCCTCCCAGAAGCCATCAAACCACAGAAGAACAAAGCCCAAACTCCCTCCCCTGGCCCTCAGAACTCTATCATCTGGCCCCACATCTCCATTCCAGCCTGTTCTTCAACCCTTCATGTGTTAGCACTTTGAGATGCAGCCTAGCAAGTCTACTCACATTTCCTAGGCATGGCCTGTGCTTTCTCACCTCTGCACCTTTGCTTTTTTTTTTTTTAATTAATTATTTATTTTAAAGTAATCTCTACATCCAACATGCAGCTCAAACTCATGACCCTGAGATCAAGAGTTGCATGCTCTTCCAACTGAGCCAGCCAGATGTCCCCTGCACCTTTGCTTTTTATAGTCCCTCCTGCCAGAAACACCATCTTCCCCCTCCCCCTTGCTGCTCCCACTATCTCTGCCAAACAAAACACTACTCAACTAACCTCTGCTAGTCCTTTATCTAACCCTGCCATATTATCACTTTTCTCCTACCTCCCTCCACTCTTCCATTCCTCACTTTGAGCAAGGCTCTGCCCCACCTTCCATCAACACCACAAGTACTGGCTGTTATGAGACGAAGGATGAAATGTATCTTCAAATAGACACTCTATTATCTCTGGGTTTTGGTCTGCAAAAGGGAATAGTGTAATGAAAAGAAACATAATACTGCAGTACATATTGGAGGCAGCTTGGAGATTCCAGCAAAGGAGGTCCACCATTCTTATGCTATTCACCAAAGAAGATCCTCTACGTTTGGATAGGTCATTTTTATTTGGCCAAGGGAGGATGTCTATTAGAGGAGTGATACAGGAAGAGGAAACCTCCCTAGACCACCATGGCAGTCAAATTAATCCTGATGATCAATGGGATAACAGATGTCCCGGTTTGAACTCCTCCATAGTAGAGGATTTTCTATTCTCATTATCACAGATTTTAGTGTGAGCATCCTGAGGGAAGAAACTGGTAAATACTCAGCTCCCTAGTGGTTACTTCTCATTTCTCTTTCAGGATGAGGGCTGGGCTCCCTTGCTCTCTCTTGAAACTTCACCACCTTCATTTCCATGTCACCTCTCCAGTAGCTCCTTCTCAATATCCTTGACCAGGAATATATGCTTGAACCCCTTAGTCGTCATCTTCTTTTTTTTTAAGGATTTATTTATTAATTTTGAGAGAGAGAACGCCTGAGCAGGGGGAGGGGGAGATGGAGAGGGAGGGAGACCATTTCAAGTAAATTCCCTGCTGAGTACAGAGTCTGATTCAGGGCTCCATCTCACAACCCTGAGATCATGACCTGAGCTGAAACCAAGAGTCAGACGCTCTGCTCAATTGACTGAGCCACCCAGGCACCCCCTGATCCAGTCTTCTTATTCTATACACTCCCCTTGGGTGTTCTTATCCCCACCTATAGCTTCATCTTGCACCTTACAATAGAGTTCAAATCAATTTCTTTTTTTTTAATATTTTCATTATTTATTTTATTTTTTTTAGTAATCTCTATGCCCAATGTGGGGCTCAAACTCCCGACCCAAGATCAAGCATTGCAGGCTCTACTGACTTAGCCAGCCTGGTGCCCCAAAGTTCAAATCTATTTCTGTAGCTTAGACTTCCTGGAACCCCCAGGGTTTGGTTACTCAATTTGGTTACTACAATTTGATACTCAAATTGGTATCAGAGTACTTAAACTCAATATATTTAAAAATCAACCTCAGTATGTTCTTTTTCCACCAATCATTATATTTTTTTCTACACCAAATTTCTTTTTTTTTTTTTTTAAAGATTTTATTTATTTATTCGACAGAGATAGAGACAGCCAGCGAGAGAAGGAACACAAGCAGGGGGAGTGGGAGAAGAAGAAGCAGGCTCATAGCGGAGGAGCCTGATGTGGGGCTCGATCCCATAACGCCGGGATCACGCCCTGAGCCGAAGGCAGACGCCTTAACCGCTGTGCCACCCAGGCGCCCCCTACACCAAATTTCTATTTCTTCCAATATTTCCTATCTCACTCAAGTGCATCCCCATCCACCCAGTCACCCAGGTTGGAAAGTGGAAACCATCAGAAATGCCTGCCTCCCCCTCCCTTCCATTAGCATCATGTTTCAAAGTCTAACAATTCTATCTCCTTAATGTCTTTCATAACTATCCTCTCCATTTACACCTCCCTTAATTCAGGCCCTTACTATCTCTTGCCTAACTACATTTGATTTCCCTGACTCCAGTTTCTCTCCAATCTAATAATTATATCATTATCATCATTCTCAGCTATTGAGCATTTACTCTGGGCTAGTCATTTACTAAGCAATTTATATGAATTATCTTATTTAACCTTCAGAACTACCCTGTCAGGTAAGAGCTATCATTATTCTATTTTACAGATGAGGACATTGAGGCTTAGAGAGATCAAGCAATGGACCCAAAGGTGACCAGGATTTGAACCCAAACGAATCACTATAGGTGATCTTCCTGAAACATAAACCTGATCATATCACTTTCCTGATTTAAAGCCTCCAAGGGTTCCTCATTGGCCATGAGATAAATCTCAACTCTCTAACACAGCATCCACTTTGTCCCCTACTCTATTCCTCCCACAGCTATGGGAGGGTGCTTTGAAAATGAAAATTCTGGTCAAGGTAACAGATGATTATTATTAACACCTACTGGGCATTTACCTGAACTTAGATATGTTTTGGTACATGGCCCACTGAAGAGTGTAAGCAACCCATTTGTCCCTGAGCATATTTTAGGGGTAAGGAGATAAAAACATTCTTAAACTGTTCCCTATCATGAAGATACAATATTTTTTTAAACAAGTACATGATCAGATATATTCATGGAGCCCAAATGTGGGCTCTGAAGTCAGCCATACCTTGGTGTGGGTCCCCACTCTGCCACCTACTAGTTCTATGACTCTAGGTAAGTTATTTGTCTTCTCTGAACCTCAGTATCCTTATCTTTAAACTGGACATAATGACACCCTCTCAGTCATGGGATTGTTATGAGGATTAAATGAGTCAATGCACATAAAGTGCATAGTGCGGTACTTAGCCACAGTTCATGCTCAATTAATGATAGTTGGCAGCCTTTATTCCCATTTATAGCTCTTGCTCTGCCCTCAGCCACCCAGAATCTGTGTGGCCTTTGCTTACTAGGAGGCCACCACTCTAGGGACTAGAGCCTACAGCAGCTCACATTTCCACCAAGGACTTCAATGCTGAAACATGTTTGTTCCTGGAAAGAGGGGCTCTTCGAAGCATACAAACCCACAAATGCAGAATCCTCCTTCCTGGAGCCCAGGAGACTTCGTTTACCATTTCAGTTGTCTTGGTCCTTATTTTAAAACTCACTAACAGGTTTCCATTAAGCTAAATTGAAACTAAATACCTCACCAGCTTGCAGTTTCCATTTTTAAAAGGGTAAAAGCTCTTAGTCCCAAAGGAAAAGTAATTCACCAACAAATCTTTCTCTTGCTACACTGACTGCATTTCGAATCTCTGAGCCTAGTGCAGTGTCTAAAGCACACAGAAGGCACTAAATAAGTGTAGTTGAAAGAAATCTCAAAAATTTGAAACACTAGAGATGAAGGTAGTAGACATTATCATATGCTATTGTGGGAGTGCCAACTGATGCAAACTTTTTATAGGGTTATTTGGCAATACCTCACAAAATTTAAAATGCAGATACCCTCAACTCCACTTTTTTGAATTTTTCCTATAGCAGTATTCGTACACATGCATAAGATGTATAAAATTTCTCACTGCAGCATTATTTGTCATGTTTTTAAAAATGGAAAACACCTAGATATTCATTGGTAGGGGCCTAGTTAAATAAATTATGGTATAGCCATTCAATAAGATACTATCATATTTTTAAAAGAATGAGACAAACATTTATGTACTGTTATGGAAAGCTCACCAAGGTACGTTGTTAAATAAAAAAGCAAGCTACAGGAATAGATGACCCATCTGCTTACTTTAAGGCTATGTATGTATGTGTATTTGCATATACATACAGAATTTCTAGAAGAATATATAGAATCTGTTGATAGCAGTTTGGTTTAGGGAATGTGACTGGGGAATTGTAGGGGAAGGGACCAATAATGTTCACTGTATACTCATTCTCATGCATGAATGTGCATTACTTTTATAATTTAACATGCTAAGAATTTTTATTTATATATTTATTTTTTAAAGATTGTACTTATTTATTTGATAGAGAGAGAGACAGCAAGAGAGGGAATACAAGCAGGGGGAGTGGGAGAGGGAGAAGCAGGCTTCCTGCTGAGTGGGGAGCTCTATACAGGGCTCAATCCCAGGACCCTGGGATCATGACCTGAGATGAAGGCAGACGCTTAATGACTGAGCCACCCAGGCGCCCCCTAACTAAGAATTTTTAAAATCAACAAAGTACAATTAAATATGTTTTTCTTTCCTATTAATGCAGTGTTAGTTAGCACAGTGCTCTGAATGCAGGAAAAAGGGATATGAGACCAGGCTGGTGCCTGCCTGGAAGCCCAGGAGGGCAGAAGCCAACTCCAGGGGACCCTTGCCAGATAAGGCTACAGTAGGCAAGGAGGGTAGGATTTAAAAGCAGAAGCTTTAGGGTAAGCCTTGGCTGGATTCCTAACTTGGCCATGAACTATATGTGAAATCTTGAGCGAAGTATTTGGTCTCTAATCCTCATTTTCTCATCTACAAGGTAGAGAAAAATATTAGTGCCCTTCTCAGAGTTGCTCTGAGGATAAAACAAAACAATGCCTGAAGAGCACCTAATTGAGAGCCCAGCACTCGGTAAGCCAAGTAACGGTGGCAGTGTAGGCTTTGTGGTGTCATTATGTCATTATTCTATCATGATCTGCTGTGCATGGCAATTGAGTCCCACTCTGAGGGCATTTATTGTACAATTGAAAAATGTGTTGTCCAGGCCCCAAGAAGTCCTTATCAGAAAGGAGCCTATAAACCTAAGGGTTTTGTAGAGGGATGACAATAAAAACATCTTCTGTTTCTATAACATCTTTCAGTTTACTAAACATTTTTGAGTACATCATTTCATTTGACCCTTATACTAATCTTTTGTGGTTGGTTGTTGAATTTTGACCTTTTTTCCCCCTGAATCTATTGAGATGTCATTATATGAGATTTCTCCTTTGTCCTATTAATGTGAAGAAAGACTTTTATTTTTTAATGTTGAGCTAACTTTGCATTGTTGGGTTAAACCCCACTTGATCTATTCTTTTTATGTTTGCTGAAACAGATTTGCTAATTTTGTTGCATTTATGTTCATAAGGGATATTGGCCTGTCATTTTCTTTTCTCGTAATAACTTTGATTTTGATATCAGAATTATGCTGGCATCATCAAATGAGTTGGTATTTATTCCTTTCTCTATTTTCTGTAAGACTTTGTGTAAGATTGGTGTTATTTATTCCTTTTTAAGAAAGAATTATTTATTTTAGAGAGAGGAGAGAGAGAGCATGGGAAGGGGCAGAGGGAGAAGGAGAGAATCTCAAGCACACTACCCAATGAGCGCAGAACCGGACATGGGGCTCAATTTCTTGACCCTGAGATCATGACCTGAGCTGAAATCAAGAGTTGGACACTTAACCAACTGAGCCATCCAGGCACCCCTGGTGTTATTTATTTCTTATGTATTTGAGACAATTCATCAGTGAAACCAGTTGGGCCTGGAGTTTCTTTGTGGGAAGGTTTTAAGTTATGAACTCAATTTTTTAAAAATAGGTACAGAGTTTTCATATTTTCCATTTCTTCTTGCGTCAATTAAGGTAAACTGCATTTTTCAAGAAATTTGTCTATTATGGGGCACCTGGGTGGCTCGGTCAGTTAAGCCTCAGACTCTTGATTTCAGGTCAGGTCATGATCTCAGGGTCATGAGATCAAGCCTATGTCCAGCTCCAAGCTCAGTGAGAGTCTGCTTGAGATTCTCTCTCTTTCCCTCTGCCCCTCCTGCTCTCTCTCTCTCTCTTAAATAAATAAATAAATAAATAAATAAATAAATAAATAAATCTTCAAAAAATTTGTCCATTCCATCTAAATTGTTGAATTTATTGCCATAAAATTGTGGTAATATTTCTTTATTATCCTTTCTAATGTCTGTAGGATCAGTAGTGATTTCTCATGTTCCATTCCTGATATTGCTGTTGTGATTTCTTTTTATCTTGATGAGCCCTGTTAGGTTTGGTCAATTGTATTAATCTTTTCAAAGAATGAATGTCTGGCTTGTTAATTTTCTCTATTGTTTTTCTCATTGTTTCTATGAAACATTGATTTTAAATCTTTCCTTTTTTTCTAAAATAGGCATTTAAAGCTATATGTTTCTATTATGCACAACTTTAGTTGCACCTGCAAATTTGTGATGTTATATTTTCATACCACTCAGTTAAAAATGTTTACTAATTTCCCTTGTTTGTTTCCTTTCTTTGTTTCTTTTTTATTGAAATAGAGTTGACACACAATGTTTCATTAGTTTGAGGTGTTCAACATAGTGATTTGACAAATTTATACATTATGCCAAGCTCACTACAAGTGTAGCTACCATCTGCCCTTGCTCCTTTTGACTACCTTTATTTAGAAGTGTGCTCCTTAATTTCTAAATATTTGGGGATTTTAAAGATGTTGCTATTTATTTTTAATTTAATTCCGTTTTGTTCAAACTATTCCTAGTATGCTGAGATTCTTTCTCTCATGGATGGATGTTAAATTTGAATTGAATTAAAATCTGTAAGATTTTAATCTTTTGATATGTCTTGGGACTTACTTTATGTCCTAGCATATGGTCTATTTTTATGAACACTCTGCAGTTCTTGGGTGTAGTGTTCTATAAATGTTAATTAGGTCAAGTTGGTTAACAAATCTTCTATAACTTTTTTAAAAAAAGATTTTATTTATTTATTTGACAGAGAGAGAGACAGCCAGAGAGAGGGGACACAGCAGGGGGAGTGGGAGAGGAAGAAGCAGGCTCCCAGGGAAGGAGCCTGATGTGGGGCTCGATCCCAGGACTCTGGGATCACACCCTGAGCCGAAGGCAGACGCTTAACGACTGAGCCATCCAGGCATCCCAACAAATCTTCTATATCTTTCAATTACTGAGAGACAAGTATTAAAATCAACTACCTTTGTGTATTTTTCTATTTCTCCCTTTAGCTCTGTCAGTTTTTGATTCATATATCCTGAACTTCTGTTAATAGGTACATACATGTTTGTGACTTTATGTCTCCTCTTGAATTGATCCTTTATCAGTATGAAATGTCCCTACTTTTCTTTGAGAATATTCCTTGCCTTGAAGCCTACTTAGTTCTGATAACACAACATTCTTGGGCTTACCATTCTCAGGGTATATTTTTTTCTACTCTTTTATTTTCAACCTATCTATGTCTTTATGTTTAAACTGTATCTCTTATAGGTAGAATTTAGTTGGGTCTTGCTTTTTTCTCCCTAGCTTGAGAAACTCTACCTTTTAATTGAAAACAATGGTATGGTTGTCTTCATTATGTTGCTCTTCGTTCTCTATTTTTTCCCATCTGCTTTTTAAAAAAAATTTTTTACTTAAATTCAATTTAGTTAACATATAGTGTTTTATTAGTTTCAGGGGTAGCATTCAGTGATTCATCAGTTGCATATTAACACCCAGTACTCATTACATCAAGTGCCCTCCTTAATGCCATCACCCAACTACCCCACCCCACCCTTCCCTCCAGCAATCTTCAGTTTGTTTCCTATAGTTAAAGAGTCTCTTAGGATTTGCCTCCCTCTGTCTGCTCATTTTGTTCTTCTGTTCATCTTCTTCCTTCGTTAACCGAGTTTTTTTAGTATTTCATTTTATTATCTCTGTTGGCTTTTTAGCTTCGCCTTTTTGTATTACTTTTTAGTAGTTACTCTAAGGTTTACAATAAGCATCCTGAACTTATAGTCCACTAAGAATAAATAACATACCACTTCATATTTCACAGTGTAATAACCTGATTAACATCTTAATTCCATTTACCACCACCACCTCATCTTTTGCCCTATTGTTGTCATATATTTTATTTCTATATACATTATAAGTCCCATCTTATAATGGTATTATTTTTCCTTTAAACAGTCATATGTCTTCTAAGAAAATGTATAGAAGGGAAAAAAGATAGTACTTTATCTTTAGCCACATATTTATCATTTCAAGTACTTTTTGGTCCTTCCCATAGATAGAGCTTCTATCAGGTATCATTTTTCCTTTAGCCTACAGAACTTCACTTAGTACTTCTTGAGGTCAAGGTCTGCTAATGACAAATTCTCTCAGCTTTAGTTTATCTGAAGATGTATTTATTTCACCTTTCTTATTTGAGGGATATTTTTGCGAGATGTAGAATTCTGTGTTGACAGTAATTTTCTTTCAGTGCTTTAAATATGTCATTACATTGTCTTCTGACCTTCATTGTTTACAATGAGAAGTCAGCCATAATCATATCATTACTACCCTGTATGCGATGTGTCATTTATTTCTGGCTACTTTCTAGATTTTATTTTTATCTTTGGCTTTCAGTATTTTGTCTATGAGGGACCTAAGGGTAGTTTTCTTTATATTTATCCTGCTTGGGACTCACTGAACTTCTGATTTTCCATCAAATTTAGAAAATTTTGGCCACTGTTTCTTCAAATATTTCCCCCCTCCTCTATTTCCTTCTGGGATTCCAATAACATACATGACATACATATATGACATGTTCCCAAGAGGTCATTAAGGCTCATATTTTTTAATCTTATTTCTCTCGGATCTTCAGATTAGATCATTTCAATGGACTCTTCTTCACATTCAGCTGTGAGGCCCGTCCAATTATTTTTCCATTCTGATATTTATTTTTCTATTGTTTCCATTTTTCTGCTTAGACTCCCCATCCACTAAGTCAATATTTTCTGTAAGTCCACAAATATAAAAGCTGCTTTGAAGTAATTGTCTGCTATTTCTTTCTTTTTTTTTTTTAAAGATTTTATTTATTTATTTGACAGAGAGAGAGACAGCCAGGGAGAGAGGGAACACAAGCAGGGGGAGTGGGAAAGGAAGAAGCAGGCTCCCAGCGGAGCAGGGAGCCCGATGCGGGGCTTGATCCCAAGACCCTGGGATCACTCCCTGAGCCAAAGGCAGGCACTTAATGACTGAGCCATCCAGGCGCCCCTTGTCTGCTATTTCTAACATCTGGGTTATCTCACTGTATCAGCACACTCTCCTTTGGGATCTACCTCTCTGAGTCACGGTCAAGAAATTGTCCCCAGCCAGAGAGCAAAGATAAACATGTGACTCATGTTGGATGCTTTCCTTCCCTTGGGAATCACTGTCCTGAGGGCATGTGGCATATATTGTGTCCAGAATTTTATCTGTTTACAGTGGGAGGGCAAGTCCAGTATGGACTGTTCCATCATGGTCAGAATATAAATCCCCTACACCAAGGTCTTTAAAATTCATTGCAGGGGCACCTGGGTGGCTCAGTCAGTTAAACGTCTGCCTTTGGCTCAGGTCATGATCCCAGGGTCCTGGGGTCAAGTCCTACATTCAGCTCCCTGCTCAGCGGGGATCCTGCTTCTCCCTCTGCCTGCTGCTCTGGCTACTTGTGATCTCGTTCTCCCTGCCAAATAAATAAATAAAATCTTAAAAAAACAAAAAATAAAAATAAATAAAAGTAAAATCCATTGCAGAGGGGCGCCTGGGTGGCTCAGTCAGTTGAGTGTCTGCCTGCCTTCAGCTCAGGTCATGATCCCGGGGTCCTGGGACTGAGTCCCACATCGTGCTCCTTGCTCAGGAAGGAGCCTGCTTCTTCCTCTCCCTCTGCCTACTGCTCCCCCTGCTCATGCTCTCTCTCTCTCTCTTTGTCAAATAAATACATAAAGTCTTAAAAATAAAATAAAATTCATTGCAGAAACAGGCTGTTTAAAACACACACACACACACACACACACACACACACACACACACACACACACACAGGAACAACAACGCTTAAGTAAAAGCTTCTCTAAAGGACAGAACCGTTTGTAATGTAAATGTCAGCCCTGAATGGAGGCACTGGGTTGGAAGAAATCTGAGGCCCTTCCTGCACAATGTATGAGAAAGAGATTTTTCAGAAACGATGTAGAAGTTACTTTGGAGTAAAGCAGGTTATACCTTACACTCCTTGCAAGAGAAACTGCCCTGCTCACAGTTTTGGCTGCTTAGAAAGCCACGGAATCTTGTCCTTCCCTGATACAGTCTAGCATGAACAGATAAGCTAGACTCCAAGAGTTTGAACTGGAACTCCTGAGAGAACTGGTGACTGGATGGAGATAGTATGGAGATGTTTGCAAGTTAGAGAGAAGCCAAAGCGGCACGATGAGCTGGAAACATACTAAAGTTACAAGGGAGCAGAAACCATCGAAAAGTCGGCTGATTGGGAAATGAAAATAGGGAATGAAACATAGTTGCTAAGAGAAGAGAGGCCATGAGAGACACAGAGAAAGTAATGAGTACTTACATGTGTTTCAGAGCCAATAGTTTTCCAATTCTGATTCCAGGCTACTTGTGTATTTATAATACCCATCCACAAACCCCCACATGCACCCTTTCCCCTTCACCCACCCTCAGTTTACTTGAGGCAACGTGAGTGAGCCTATGTTCTTTGCAATTTAAAGAGCTCGACTAAAATCCGTGTGCCTCAGAGTTTGCCAGGTCCATAAAGACTAGATGTAGGAAAGCCTTGGGCATTCCAGGCAGAGGAACAAAATCATTAACAAAGGTACAGAGACTTGGAACCATGTGTCTGTCCAGAGACCAGCAGATTTTTCTTTTTGTTTTGAGAGAGACAGAGTGAGCAGGTGAGCACGGGGACACACATACACAAGTGCTTGGGGCGGGAGAGGGCAGAGGGAAAGGGCAAGAGAGAATTCTTTTTTTTTTTTTTTTTAAAGATTTTTTATTTATTTATTTGATAGAGACAGCCAGCGAGAAAGGGAATACAAGCAGGGGGAGTGGGAGAGGAAGAAGCAGGCTCATAGCCAAGGAGCCTGATGTGGGGCTCCATCCCAGAACGCCGGGATCACGCCCTGAGCCAAAGGCAGACACTTAACGACTGCGCCACCCAGGCGCCCCACAAGAGAGAATTCTGACCTGAGCTGAAATCAAGATTCGGAAGCTTAACAAACTGAGCCACCCAGGCACCCTGGGATCAGATTTTTTTTTTATCCATTTATATTCTAATTTGTCCCAAAGCAAGATTTGAGGCTAAATATATGACACATGGGAAAAATAAGTAAATAAGAAAATGGATAAAATAAAAGGTAAAAATAAAAGTAGGGGAAAAAGCTTAGCATCAGGAGTAGGGTCCCTACTTAATTAACAGAATAAAGCTGCTTTGACTAAGACAAAGGCACAAGCAGCTTCTGCTGCAGGCCCAGAAAGAAAAGTTAGCGTTCAGAGTATTGCAGTACAGACCTTCCCATCATGAATTTATTTACTCATCAACAGACTCATTCAGTCATTATTCACTCATTCAGTATTTATTAAGCATCTACTATGTACCAGATCCTAGGATGACAGCTAAAGAAGAACCAAAGTTGAGTTGGTCCCACCTCCAAGAGTTCTCAAATCTACGAGGTGAGAAAAATAGAGGACATAAACGCACCATACAAACCAGAATCCAGTGACTCCATGAGTAGGACAAAGTATTTTGAGACACAAAACAGGGAAAAAGTTTGATCAACAGCTGCGTCCTTTGCCTGCTTCTTCCATACAACTCTGTCTCAGCGATAGGGAAGACCAAACGCTCCATACAAATCCCTAACTGGCAGAAAACAATTCCATGTCACTTGCTCACAGCTGGAGACAGAGAATCAAAATTACTCTTCAGCATCAGCTTGCAGGCTGCAAAGCCCAGGGATAAGCACAAGAGCCCTCTGCCATTGTTATTCGAGTACCTGGCATGTTCTGAGTACTAACAATGTGCTAGGCTCCACAGTAAACAGGGGAGGAGACAAAGTTCTGGCTGCAAATGCTCACAGCTGTTTTGTAATCTGATAATTGTGCATGACAAACCTCAGACCGTAACTCTGAAAATAGCATGACTATAATCATAACAAAATGGAACTGCCATTGGCAAAATTTGTTTTCTAGTTATCACTTCCAGAAGGAATTCCATAACACTACTAGGGGAAGAGAAGAGAAAATTCTCTCAACTTCCTGCCACTAAACCTCTAAATTATCATCATCTGCATTCATCCCTTCCTCCTTTCTTTTCTCCTGTTACAGTGTTCTGTCTCCTGTCCACAAATGATCCACTCTCACCTCCTCAGAAACTTGGCTCTAGTCAATATTATATGTCTCCTGATCTCCAACTTCTTCTCTATGTCAGGGTCCCTCCCCTCAGCATTTAACATATTCAAGTTTTACTTTCATCCCTAAAAAAAAAAAAAAAAAAAATCCTTGTCTACACAGTCTTTATTGTCTTCTTAGCTCAATTCAGTCTGGCTTTTATCTTGAAAATTATTCTTCCCAAGGTCACCAGTGACTTCCTAATTATTATATCTAATAGCTAGGTCTAGTTCCTATCTTCATTGACCCGTTGGCAGCATGTGACACAGCTGACCACATACTCTATAAACACTGTAAACTCACTATAAACACACTCTTCCTTAGGACATTATTCTTCTTTGTTGTCTTCTATGTATGTTCTTGTATGTCTTCTATTTTGTGTTGTCTTCTAACTTCTCTGGTCATTTCTTCTTATCCTACATTTTGAACTCTTCTTCCTTTGTCCAAACCTTAAATCACAGTGCTCCTCCTAGAAGTCTTCCCTCCCTCCCCCAGAATCAGTGTTAGGATATCCTGCTACATGCTTTCATAACACCCTACGCTACTTCCTAATCACACTCTATCATTCACTCATAATCATTTATTGAGAGCTTCTGGTGTGATGGCCACTGTGTTAGGAACTTGAGAACAGATGTGAGCAAAAACATCCACAGGTCCTACTCTCAAGGAGCTCACAGTCCAATGGGAGAGACATAGAATAATCAAATAATCCCACAAACAAGTGAATAAATACATACATTAAGGAAGGAAGGATCACGAAAGGATCAAGATATATTTCTACATAATAGAGGAAACAACCCTATCTTCATTAACATGGCAACAGCACTGGGGCAGGTTGTGGGGATTGATGATTGGGCTGAAATCTTAGGAGTACTTGTGTGAGGGAGGGTTTGAAGAGTGTTCCAGAAAGAAGTACATAGAACTAAAGTACAGCAATAATAGGGGAAGAGTGATAAAAGTTAAGGCTTAGAGCTCCAAGTGGGCCTCAGCCCTTATAGGCCCCAGAAGGGTTATCTAAAAAATTTGTCCCTCTCCTAAAAGCAATGGGAAGTCACGGAAAGGTTCTGAGTGGAAATGATACAATCAAATTGACAGTTTGAAAAAATCACTTGATGCAGTTGCGGAGAATGAATTAAAAGGGGCATGAGTGGATGAGGGGAATACCAGTTACAAGGCTTTTACAGCACTCTGGCTGAGAGTTGATGTAGGCTGGGCTAAGGAGGTGGCAGAGACTATGAAAAAAGAGGTTTGATTTGAGAGCTATTTCAGAGCTAACGGGGCAAAGGATCATATCTAGGGCTTGAAGAAGGTACGAGGTATAAGAATGACACTGAGGAGAAGGGTCATAAGAACATGGATATCTTACTTTGAACATACAGAAGCACTTCGACTGGCCTTAGATTCCGCTCACCTCCTCTTGTCCTTTCCTCTATGGATCCCAGGCCCAGTCACCAGACCAAAAATCTCTGAATCACCTAAGACTCTTCTTTGGCCTTGCATGTATTCTTGCCGATTCCCCCCTACACTAGTCACCCCTCATCAAGATCATCAGTTCTAAAAGTATTGGCTGTGAGGGGCCTCTGGAGAGACCATAAAATGATCCAAAAATGCAAGTCTTTTCTTTGGCTCTCACAGGCAAATGATGCAAAATTCCAGACTGATTTTTTTTTATGGTAACTAACTGAGTTATAAAGAAGTACTAAAATTTGTTAGTCATAAACTAAAATTAGCTTTTAACTGGAGTTCACAGAAGACTCTAATTCAGTTCTCTACGAAGAAGTCTGGCTGCCAGGCAATGTTTGGCAACGTTGCAAAACTCCTCCTGCACATACACACATGCAGCCAGTTGGAATTCTCAACATTTTCAGGAAGGACGCTCCGTTATTGGGGTGTTACCAGTGATGTTTTGAGCTGGTCATGGTTTATGGTGCCTGACATTCATGCATTTTAATTACAAATTATGATTCATGAAGCTCTATCATGACCAATTGAATATACCATGGGTTATTTGATTAACCCTATGGAGTAGAGGGATACACCTCTCTGACCTTATTTCCTGTCACTTTCCACCTTCCCTTCCTTGCTGATCCAGAACATGGAGAGCAAGTTTCCATCTTAGGAACTTTATACTTGCTATGCCCTCTGTCTGGAGGCTAACTCGTTCATTTCCTTCAGGTCTTCTCAAATGCCACCTTTGTGAGGTCTTCTCTGATGACTATATTTAAATCACAATCTTCTGGTTCCCTGAAATTCTTCCTCCACTTCCCTGCTTTATTTTAATCCTTGACACCTATCGCCATCTGATTAACCATATATTTTACTTGTTTATTTATTGATAATTTACCTACAACTAAAAGATAAACTCCATGAGAACAGGAATTTGGGGTTTTTTTGTTTGTTGCTGTATCACCAATACCTAGAACAGTACCTGGCATATAGTAGGTGATCAGTGAATAATTGTGGAATGAGAATGACTATATCATCAGAATTGTTGCCCTCTTAAGTCTCTAATGCCCAGCTCTTAAACCATAGGTACATGTGATTCAAATTTGAATTATTCATAGACCTACTGCCAAAGCAGATATAAACATGAACCCAGAAAACATGCTTCTACAGTGACATTTTCTTGTTATTACTCCCCACTGGTCTCTTCACCCCAGGTTACCCCTTCCTATCCTTCAAACGCACTCAGATCAAAACTTCTGAAGAACAGCTCCAGGCATTCAGAACTCATATTCAATTCATTTTCAGAATTTAATATATTCCAGACATTGTGCTAAGTTTAGGAACTCAACAATAAATGAGATAGACATGATCCTTGCTATCACTGAGTTTATAGTCTCGGGGGGCTATCACCCTATCCTGCCTCCAGAAAGGGGACTTAATCCCTTATAGAATATGACAGCCAAGCTGAAACCTGATGCATGACCAGGAAATGAAGAGATTTGAGGGACAGTGGCATGGAACAGGTGGCAGCAGACAGAAATGATTATACCAAGCAGGTAGAGAAAACAGCAGTTCCAAAGGCCTAGAGGAGAAGAGTGTGTGGATGTCACTTTCCAGGAAGTGAGGGTAGTTCAGTGTGCTGGGACTGTGGAATTTTCACAGAACAATGGTGGCATTTGAAGTAGGGTTGATAGCAAGGCTAGACTGTGCTAGGTCTTGCAGGCCATATAAAACAAGTCAGACTTTTGGGACTTTATCCTGAGAGCAAGAGAGAGCCATTGAAAGGTCTGATCAGTGGAGTGACATGAACAATGGAATTAAACTCTTCTCTGTCCCCCAACAAGCTCAATCCTGACCTTCCCTCTCCACTGCAGGCATCCAAGTCATTGATACCTCCTCCCTCAACCTTTTCTGCTGCTCCAATCTACATGTCTCTCTTCCTGCCAGCCCCAGGGATCCCATCCTCTTTAATCTTTGTATGCCTGTGTTCTGTCTCCCCCACTGGGCTGAGTTCCCAGAGGAAAGGCACAACTTCTCAAACCTCTCTAGACTGTCCCACGCCCAGATCACCATTGACCCAGACTGCTGTTCACTGAGACAAGAGACTGAGGAACAAAACCTAGCACAACCCATCCTTTTCTCACACCCCACACACCAATATTTACACAACATAAAAACAGCCCTTCCCTCCAGGGGGCAGTGCTGATATGCACTGGACCAGTTGACCCAGGTTTCTCTGCTTCCTGTCTGCTGTCACCTCTCTCTGCTCTCAGTAAAACCAGCCTCGAATGTCTCCCCTCATAGGCTGGAGAAACTGATCCCAAGCTTGTTCAAACTATAAGTTCTAGAAAAGACAAATATAATCTTCAGTGACAGAAAGCAGTGATTACCTGGGGGTGGGGGGTTGGGGAGAACTGACTGGGATGAGGCACAAGGAAACTTTATGGGTAGAGGAAGTGTCCTATATCTCAATTGTGGTGGTAGTTCACAACTGTATAAATTTTTCAAAACTTGTCAACATGTACAATTAAAATGTTCATTTCAGACATTAGTAATGCTGAATTTAAAATAAACTTCATGTAAATTAAAGTCAGTAGGCCCAAGCACAATACATGAGCTTCAAAACACAGCCCAACCCCAGCATAAAACTAGGGCATGGCCATAGGAATAGTAGCCTCCTCATGGTTGCAGAGATCTAAGAAAGATGAGTCCACCTGCTATGGAAGGCCAGGTGAAAGAAGCAAAGTAGCAAAGGCTAATATGGAGAAGGCCAGACCAAAGTGTGTAAAGTCACAAACATCACGGACACAAGTGTGCTCTCCAAACCTCAAAATACGTAGATCTCAGTGAGGGAAATTCAGAATAAATAAATAGAAGTCCTGCTTCACGGAGCCAGAAACTGCCTATTAGTACCAAGGTGATAACTCATAAAGGGTTTAGAAAAAAATGATTTCTTAAAGGACTGAGTGGCAACCACAGAGGGATCCTTGAGAAGCTGGGCCTTATCTCACCTTCCAGAGTGATGCTGGGGAGGAAAATAGAACTCTGTACTTGGTGGGTGAAGGGGCTAACTCTTGGGTTTCCTGTGAGAAGGAATGACATATGGCCAGGTGGCAACAAGGACCCAAAGTTCGCATGCCTGAATAAGTCACAGGAGTGGCCCAGAGGCTCACAGCAGTGGGACATATGAGGCTCCAGAAATGGTCAGGGGCTAGTGTTTGGTGTGTGCAAGTGTGTGAGGTGGGGGGGGGGGGCAAGAATGGGAAAAAGGTCTCTCTCCTCTTCCTCTTTACCTGACCTCTCTTGACAAGTCGCCCAGCACAGAAAATCTAAGCCAAACTCCTGTAAATAATCTCTTCTGGGTCTGCTGTACAATTCTCTTGCACTCCTTCTGTGGGCTCTCAAAGGCCTGTGTCTCCATCTAGCCCAGCACTGGGCATACGGCGAAGGGCTGGGAAAAGAATTTCTTTGGGACCAGAATGTGAGGGGAATGAGGGATGCATTAGTGGGAGTGGGGGTGGGGGATGAGAATAGGTTGGTCAGGAGGGTCTGTATGAGTGGAGAGAGGGAATGGAAAGGGGAGGGGAGGACAAGTGGAAGGGAAGTAGGAAATAGTGGGTCAGGGGCAGTGTGGGAGAGCAAGCTAGGATTAGAGGAAGAAAGGAGAGGGTTAGAGGTCAGTGGGAACACAGGCCAGGGGTCACAGGGAGAGAGAAGGTTAAGGGTCAACAGGGAAAGGAAGATGAAGGATCAGTAGGAATATGATCTGTGGTCATTGGTGGCGAAGGTCAGAGGTCATTGGGAGAGAGCAGTCGGGGTGTGTGTTACCTGCCTACGAGGCGGCTGTTTCTGGGGCATCTTGGACGAAGCAGGAAACACCTCAACACTTGGAACACCTTCAAGATGCTCTCTTGCCTAAGGACAAGGAGTTTGTCCCCTCGATCACGCACAGGAAATCTGGATTCTTTTTCACTTCAATTCCCAGTCGCAGGGGTTCTTTGGGGACATCCGTCGTTGTGGGTCCCCGCGCCCTTGCAGTATAGAATCGGCTCCTCCCTGACGCGGTTGCCCAGCAACCAACCGTTAGCCAAGGCGCAGGCGCCGCTGACGCCCCCTCCCGGCTTGAGGGAGAGGCGGGGCTGGGCGCGCGGGGAACCTCCGGCTCCACTAAGACCCGCCCCCTCAGGAATAATAAGACCCGCGGCAGCGCGCTTGAGAACACCCCGCATATGGGAGGGGCTGGAGCACCCAGGCACTGCCTCCTCATGAATAATGCAGATTCAGGCGGTGTCCCGGACCCGGAAGTGGAGTTGCCGAGTCACCGCAGTGGCTGAGCTGCTGACAGGAGGCGGCGGCGGAGGAGGAGGCGAGGCAAGACCTGCGGCTCTGCCCGGCCACAGCCGCGGTAGCACTAAGGCAAGCCCACGGAGCCACGCCGGCCTCAGCGAGACAGCGAACCTCCCGCCCCGCGCCCACCGCTCCATCTGCCCGGACGCTTGCCCGCCCGACTAGTCCCGGGCGGCCTAGTCTGCACCACCCACCCGACTCCTGGGGCCGCCGCCCCGCGCGGTCCCGTCGGCGTCCCTGGCCGCGCCCGGCCCCCGGCCCACTCGCCCGCCGGCACCATGATGGAGGAGATCGACCGGTTCCAGGTGCCCACCGCGCACTCGGAGATGCAGCCGCTGGTGAGGGGGCGGGCGGCGGGCAAGCCAGGACCGGGAGGTGGCGCTGCTCGAGGGGGAGGGAGAGAATCAGGCCTTGGTGGCTGCGGAGGGAGCGCCTTGGGATGGGGCAAAGGGAGACTTGAAATCGCATTGCCGGGGGAGGGGGGACTTGCAGGACAAGAAAACCGTGGGAGAATACGCGGGGTGACAGCAAAGAGGCCTGTAAAGGCTTAGGGCACGGTCAGCAGAGACAGGCCAAGGGAGCTACGGGGAGGGCCGTCGGATGGAACGTTTGGGGCACAATGGTGCACACCGCTAGTTGGAGGCCCTTAGCTGGGAAAGGAAGGGAATTGTCATGGGGCACCGCCATCGGCAGGCCCAGGGGGCTGGGATGAGAGGTGAGGAGCCGTTTAGCCCTAGAGGCCTGTGATGCCTTCTGTGGGCCAGAAGCAATTAGGCTAAAAGGGACTGGGAATAGGCTGGCAGAGGGGGGGGGGAGCTAGCCCTCCAGTTCGTTGGTTACGGATGGGAACGCGGGGCCGGGGCCGAGGACCGGTGGCGACAGGGGGGTCGGTGCGGGACCCCTGAATTCCGTTCTTCTCCTGAGGAGAGCGCAGGCAGTCTCAGGCGGCGGGGCGGGGGGGGTGCTAAAGCCGAAGTCGCGGAGGAGAGAGAGCAGCGGGGAGGTGGAGAAAGAGGGGCGCCGATGAGAGAGCTCCGGAACCGACGGGAGAGGGGGCGGGGTCGCGCTGGAGCCGCCTGTGCCCACCCTTTCGGAAGAGCCCCCAGCATCCTCGGCCTACGTGCACTGAGTACTGGGCGCCCATCCTGCTGCCTGTCCGCGGTCCCGGAGCCTGGGAGGAATGATGTCATCGTCGCCGGCGCGGAGGGGATGGAAAGGGAGGGCGAGGGCGGGAGACCGAGGCCAGCCCTAGGGGAGACCGTGCACATGCCCACCGCTGGGGGGGGGGGGTGGTACCTGACTGGCTTGTACGTCCGGCGGTGGGCCGCGGGGCGAGAGGCACCGCGGAGGCCTAGCCAGCTGATACAGGAAGAGGGGGAAGGGAGGGAGTGCCCTGCTCTGTTCACTTTTCCATCTCCCTTCCTCCTTGGAGCCCGAAGGGGAGCTGGAAGGAGACAGGGCAGGCCAGGAACGTGAAGGTGTGGATGCCCTATTCTCTGAGCTCTGCTGGAACCGAGCAGAGCTCTCCAAGCTTGAAGATCTGGGGCTCCCTATGGCTCCTCCTTCTATGTTAGGCAGAGAGGTGAGGAGTAGGTTCCACTCTTGGGCCCTTGGGCCCCTGGATAAAGATGTGCTTTGTAGCTTCCTGAACAAGTAACCTACCCATTACAGCAGACCAGACAGACCCTGGCAGAGACCCATGACCCACTCTAAGCCACACCTTTTGGGGGATGATAGAATCATTGGGAGCCACCTATGAGGAAATAAGTGGCCTTTTCCCCTTTTTATGACTACTTAGTTCTAGAAGCCCAAACAATGAAGCGTTACAGAAGTATACAACATTAAAGTGGGGCGAGAGATGCTGATGGACATTTTTCCTAGCCTGATGCCGTCATTGGAATATTTGAGGGCCCAAAAATCCTGATGAGAAGTCTCTCCCATGAACTTGAAGAACTTTAGCCTGGCTTAAGAGAACATTCCTTTCTGGATTATCTTTCCAGCCTGGCTTGTCAAACTAGATTGCCCTTCCAGTGCTAAGCATCTAATCGAGAATCAAAAGGGAGGGTGGATGAAGTAGGAGGAGGAAGTCCAAGTGAGTCAGGAGAAGAAAGCAATGAGTTGGTTCTTGCCTCCCATCTGGGGTTCTTAAGAAGGTAGGCAATAGTTCCCCAAGGAAAGGAGGGAAGGTATGGGGTCACAAGGCCTTCTTAGTTGTCCTTGGTGCCTTTGTTATTGCCTGAAGTTCTCAATGATAGTTTGAGTGACTAGTGACCCCAGAAGACTCCTGAGATGCTTCTGGTCTGTGTGACTCTGGAATAGAAATGCTCATGCAAGAAAGCACTTATCAGAAAAGGCTGCCTTCAGACCCTTTTCTTGAAGGCTAAAGGAGCCCTTCTGTGCAAGAGGATACTTTGTTGAGGTTGATGAGAGCCTTTTGGGTGTGTCAATACAGTCATCCCTCCATTTGGGGGCATAGACATTGCCCTGTAGACCTCTGCCTCTTGAAGTCTATTCCCAGTTGAAGTTTAGAGGATCCCCAGAACTCCTTAAATGCTCTGTGTATTATTGAGACCAGCAGACTTTTGTGTGGAGTTTCCAAAAGAGCCTTTGTTTCAGGGCATAAGGAATCAAAATGGTATACCACAGAAAAGAAGGGCAAAGTGACTCTTTAGAGGTATTTGGGTAGACCATAAAAACTAGGGTCCTAGGCTTGGACTCAGCTGTGACCTATTTCATTTTTTTGCCATTATTTATTGAGACCTCTAGGAAGTCTCTCCTCTTCTCTGGACTCAGTTTTCTCATTTATGAAATGAAGACAAACTATCTCACACAAACAATTTAAACTTTAAAATTTAAACAATAGCTCCTCATTCTGTCTTCCAAGGACTATCATAGGGAGCTGGTATCACTGTTTTAGCTAATTCATTCATCAAATATTTAAGTTGTATCTGCTCTGTTCCAGATATTACACGAGGTATTGGGGACACAGTAGTTACTAACACAGATGCAGTTTGGCAGCAGTTTATTGTTCATGCTTGCTTACTCCTTCGGTGTGAGCCCCTCTGAAGGCAAAGTGGGGGCTGTCTCCTTTAGCCCTAATGGAAACAAAGCAATGCCAGCATCAGCATCTGAACTGAGCTGCACTGATGGAGGCCTATCACAGGGACTCCATCATTAAATAACCCTCCCTAGCCCATAGTGGTGGAAAGAATCGAGAAGGCATTCTTTACTTGAAAAGCTCTTCAGGGGAAGAAGATTTTTATTCTTTTCTTATTTACTTGAATGAGAACCTCAAGCTTGAAAAGGAGGCCTAAGGGAGTGGCAGGAGCTGCGAGAGAAGGCACAGCCGGCAGATCTGGGTGTTTCCAAGGTGCTAATTTAAGCATTAGTTCTCAGCTCGTGGGAGGAAGAGGAAGAGATCCCTGCCCTGTTGTTGCTGCTGCTGTTGCCACAGCTGCATGGAGCCTCCTGTCTGGGATGGGACTTTGCCTGAAAGGAGTGGCTTCCCTTCTTTGCCCATCGCAATTATTTAATTGGCCTGGCTGCATCTCAGCAGCTGAACCAGGCCTGGGCCTATCACTGAGAGCTCCCCAGGGTCTCTTCCTGTCTCCTTATGAAAGGAATGAGAACTCCTCTTGGAGACATGGTCCCCGTGCTCCACTCTGCTGTGTTCATCTCCTAGACAATCCTGAGTGTTTCTGAGCACTCAGATTTTCCCAAAGAAACTGCCAGGAATAGGCATACCTTATACTCAGTTCTGTGTCCAAGCCACACATGCACCTCACTGATCTAGGGAAGCTCCCAGATGTCCAAGTCTCTCTGTTGAACTGTTGGATTAAATTTGGGCTGTTGTTTGTGTGAGTAGCAGGGATAGGCTCTCTGGCCCTATTTGTCTGTTGGGCTGATGGGTGCAGCCTCAGTCTTATGTCTTCTCTTTGGCTGCAATTGGAGAGGAAGAGATTTGTCGAAAAAACAAAACAAGAAACAAACAAACAAACAAAAAAAACAAATGGAGCTTTTAAGGACTTAATTATGTCAGGCAAAAATCTTACCTCCTGTGCTCTCTCAGAGACCTAAGAGACCAGGAAAAAAAAAAAAAGCGTATCGCACCAGATGGGGTCTCTGTAGGCCTGAAAGAAATGCTAGTCTGTCCTCCTTGAAACCCATATTATCCGTTAACTCATTTGTTTAGTTCACGAGCATATGCTCATTTCCGGGTACTTTAAGGATAGAGACAAGTGAGATTTCTCTAATAGGTAGCCAGGAAAAGGATGGGCTCAGACAGCTGCAGGAAGCTTTTAGATACATGTCAGGAAAGAGTGGAAATCAATGGAGGGTGCTCCTGAGAAATAGTGACACCTCCCTTGGGAGAAGATGAGCAATGCTGAAGTTTTGACCCTTGACCGCATGAGTTTGGAAAGCTGTCTCAGACTCCTGCCTCTTGACGTTCAGAGATGGGGATGGTCAAGACGGTAATTTGGTGAGTAGGCCATAGTAGCCCCTGAAAGTGGCAGAACGTTGTAAAGATAGCAGGAAGGCACTGTGAAAAATTGACCTATGTGTATTCTGTGGTCTGGGAGCCTTAAGTTGCCTTCTTGTAGTCAGATGACTTTTCAGTTTAAGGGTAGATTCTCCTAGTGGGTCCATGTGGCTTACAACCTAGTAGTATTTCTCAGGTTCTGGGAAGAGGCACATCCTTCTCTCTTTTCCTATATTGCAAAGCGAGGATCAGGTTTTCTCAGGTTTCCCCCTTCTCCTTTACTACTCCTCTCTTTAGTCAACAAACACGAAGAACCTACTTTCTGCCAGATGTTGTGCCGGGCTTGATAACACAGAATCTTGCTTGCTTCTCGGATACACACAGTCAGGATGGATTGAGGTGCTGCAGGTAGTGAGCACTGCACAAGGTAAGAACCAGGTCAAGCAGGGCCAAAGGAAAACAAGAAGTGCTCTCGTCAAATGATCAGGGAAGGCTTCACAGAGGTGATACTGCCACCGAACTGGTGCTTAGAAGAAGACTAGCAACTTGGCAGACCAATAAGATGTGGTGAGGGCAAGCGTTCCAGCCAAAGAGCATGGAGGAAGAAACAAAAGGGCACATTTGAATGAATGAAGGGTTTAAAGGAATGACATGATCAAATTTGAGTTTAGGACTATCGCTCCAGGAGTGGATGAGAGATGGGAGAAGGTGAGATTGGAGGTTGGAAAACTAAAATGGAGGTGGTACGGTACAACTCCAGGCAAGAGATGATGAAAGCCTACACTAAAGCAGCAAGAGAGGAGGGACCCATATACAGATACTAATACAGTGCAGTAAGAGGATATGGTACCTGTTTAGAGGTCTCATGGAGAGGGAGGGAGGCAAGGATGACTTCCAGGTTTCCAGCCTAGATATCTGGAAGGCAAGAGGCACCATCACCACCCCAGGAAATTGAGGGGGAGCGGTCTGTATAAGTCTTGGCTTCAGAGACTGATTATATGGGAGAAAGCTGCTGTTTTTCCTTTGCTCTGCTGTTGAAACTGCATTCTTGGGGTTACGAGGGACTCAAGAGTCCTGGAAAGCCAAAGACCAGAGTGATACTGGCCCCCACAGCCTCAAAAAGGATACTGAGAAATGTGCTTACCTGCCAGTGAATACTTTTTCCCTGAAACCTGCTTTGATAAATGCAAGTGAATTGGTGGCAGCAAGGAGCCATGGTGTTTTGTTGTTGTTGTTGTTGTTGTTGTTGTTGTTTCCCAGCAGCACTTTGTTGAAGAAAAAATAAGATCCTTTGTTGGCTGAGAGAGTGTTTTATGTTGCAGTTTCTGGCCTGGCCTTTTACCATCATCCTGATTAAGCTTATAATGGTTTTCTCTCTAATTGGTTGAGCTGGGCTCTTGTACTGATTTCTTTTCTTTTTTTTTTTTTCTGTAAAGATTTGATTCATTTATTTATTTGAGAGAGAAAATGTGCACGGAGGGAGGAACAGAAGAAGGAGACTCTGTGCTGAGCCTAACACAGGGCTCAATCCCATGACCCCGAGATCACAACCGGAGCCGAAATCAAGAGCCAGATGCTCACCCAACAGAGTCGCCCCGCCACCCCTCATTGATTTCTTTTAGAATAGATATGTGAGTTACTGCTCCACCTGCAAGAGTCAGAATAGAAAAGGACATATACCTGCCTTCTCTGACACCAGCTTGGAAAGCTGCACGTGGGGTAAAAGCAGTTTCCAGGCTGCTATCTTCCAGGCAACGTATGCCAAGGGAGCATGCTTCTGGAGTGAGATCGCTTAGAGGTGACTTGTCTTAAACGCTCCAGGTGTAGCCTTTGTGGGCAGGTGCTTCAGTGGGTAGCTGGATGTCAGGCTGAATCATTTCCAGCCCCCAGCTGCCTGCTGCTTTTGACCGACTATTGCTCAGAGTGAAAAGAAATGGAAAACAGAGGGGTGCCTGGGTGGCTCAATCAGTTAAGGGTCCACCTCTTGATTTCGGCTTAGGTCATGATATCAGGGTCGAGAGATCGAGCCCTGTGTGGGGCTCTGTGCTCTGCTTGAGATTTTTTTTTTTTTTTAAAGGAATGGATGTTTATAGAAAGATTTTTTTTTAAAGATTTTATTTATTTATTTGACAGAGATAGAGACAGCCAGCGAGAGAGGGAACACAAGTAGGGGGAGTGGGAGAGGAAGAAGCAGGCTCATAGCGGAGGAGCCTGATGTGGGGCTCCATCCCATAACACCGGGATTGCGCCGTGAGCCAAAGGCAGACGCTTAACGACTACGCCACCCAGGCGCCCCTGCTTGAGATTCTCAATCTCTCTCCTTCTGCCCCCACATGCGTACACACACACTCTCTCTCAAATAAATAAATAAATTTTTTAAAAAGAAAGAAAGGGAGGAAGGGAAGGAGGGAGGGAGGGAAGAAGAAAAAAAGAAAGGAAGAAAGGAAGACAGGAAGAAAGAAAAAAAAATGGAAACCAGAGCATTCTTCACTTAAACCTGATTCACCTCAGGGACTAGCTCCCCTTCTTGAAAGGGCAGATGGAGCCTTGTGTCTAGGAAGGATATAGGAGACTCAGCTTCTTCTTCTTTTTTTTTTTTTTTAAGATTTTTTATTTATTTATTTGACAGAGAGAGAGACAGCCAGCGAGAGAGGGAATACAAGCTGGGGGAGTGTGAGAGGAAGAAGCAGCCTCCCAGAGGAAGAGCCCGATGCACGGCTCGATCCCAGGACCCTGGGATTAGGCCCTGAGCCGAAGGCAGACGCACGACTGAGCCACCCAGGCGCCCCATGGAGACTCAGCTTCTTGGGCTTAGCTGCTTCATGCCTTCCAGTAGACCCTGGGAGAACGGGTACAGGAAGAGGAGAGGGGACAGGAAGGGGAGAATCAGGCAACAGCAGATACCCAGAGATGCTGGCTGAAGAAGGCAAGAGGTGTGGCCAAGCAGGCTCTCAAGTCATTGTTTCCTAAGGAAACTCTAGTGGGAATGTGGCCATCTGGGCCAGAGAAAGGAAGGAAGGAAGGAGGCAGAGCTGGGACCAGCTTTGGATCTGGCTCTGCTTTGGAGTTCAGAAATTGGCACATGACCCAAAGGCTTCACTGTGGGGCAGCCAAGTGAACTCCTGGGCTCTAGAGAGAGACTCTGGAGTAGGGAATTCCACTAGAAAGGAGGCCCAGGAGGTCTGGCCTGGGGACTTGTAGACAGGCGCCAGTAGGAGTTCACTCTAGGTCTTACATTCTTAGGAGCCAGTTCAAACGGATACGTACTTGCATTTGTTATTGTTGTTAGTCAGTGATGTCAAACTGAGGATTAATTGGTTGTGGTTCTTGAGGGTCAGTTTTAAGTTTCTGTGATGATGATGATGTATGTGCACGCATAACGTGGAACTAATGGCCACAAAGCGTGTTTGACCATTCTAGCCCTGAGGAGTGTAACTATGACAGCCGGCCACACCCAGGAAGAAGTGAGTCCGGCTACTGCGGTACCTGGCCTGGTTTTGCCTGTTTTCATCACAAGACTCTTGACTGTCATAACCAGAGTCTACCCCATCTATCTATCTATTTAAAACAATACCTAAAGGGGTACTTTAAGATTTATTGAATTAACTGCATCTAAATCATGGAGTGAGAACCATATGTATTTTACTATGTAGTTAACTTAAACATAATTATGTACAAATTATAAATGATTTATAGTTCCCCATATTAATTTCCAATTTTATCTTTGTAAAGGAATTGGTGAAGCCCTCAGCCAAGCATGGCTTAGACCAGCATTTCCTTTGGTATAATTCTTAGAAACATTGATCCTTTGAGATACTTTATGGGGGAATAAAAATGATTTATAGACAAATTCCTTTGGGAAACACTAAACATTCTATCCCATCACAATGTTTACTAGTATTTTAAAGGCTCTGAGAAGTCCTGCAATAAAGAAACCTTTCCAGCTTTGTTTAACCCAGTGTTTCACAAGCTTGTGTAACTATGGGACATTTTTTTCATGTTACATCTATTACATGTTACAGAACCAATGTGGTTAATGGAATATTCTTTGGGAAACTGTCTTAGAAATTAGTCTCTGGGTGGCTCAGTCGGTTAAGCATCTAACTCTTGGTTTCAGCTCAGGTCATGACCTCAGGGTCGTGAGATCAACCCCCACATGGGGCTTCATGCTCAGTGCCCAGTCTGCTTGAGATTCTTACCCTGTCTCCCTTCCCCTCTGCTGCTCCCCCTGCTCTCTCTTTCTCTCGCAAATAAATAAATTAATTAAAAAAAAAGAAATTAGTCTCTCTTCTGATTCAGTCTAGATTTATAGTCTTTCCAGTTCCTTTGAGCCTCTTTTATAATCTACACCATTTTGCCCCATGCTACTCTGTCAGAAGATGTTGTTGCTTTGTGTCAGGGTCCAGTATTGCCATCAGTAGTGAACTTTGGTCAATGCGAAAGCAAATACCTAATGCTTAGTTTTTCTCATGATAATGTTAAAGGGATTTTACTTTCTTTCAAGTCCCTCCCTCTACTAAATGTTGGTCTGGTGAAGCCACTATTTTTACCATTAACCTTTTTTTGACAGTTTCATTGAGACATTGAGATATAATTCATATACTGTACACTTTACCCATTTAGTACTTTACTTTGAATCTTTGTGTGGCTGCTGCTTGCCTCAGTTCTGTTTCTCCTTTGTAGCTGTGGGCTGTGCTCTACCCTTTTGTGTTCTGCTACACAGGAGAGAATACAAAGATTATAGTCATCAGAAGGAAATCTCTCATCAGAAGGAATCCCATCTCAACTGGGATTTAAGCTGAAAAAATGGTTCCCTGATTAGGTAGGTGCCTCAACACTTCCTCTGCAGTACCATTAAACGTGCCCCCACATAATCATTTCACACTCCCTACTCCGTGGGCTATATAAAGCATGAATGGTAGGCAGGTTTCACCCTTTATGCCAATGCCCATTGATCAGTAGTGGCTACCTGGAGCTTGTGTTAAGGTGGATTCTGAGGCAGAGTCCTGGTTCAGTGAGAAAGAGTGACGTGGTTGATTTTCCATGTCTGCCATGGTCTTCAGCAGGGGAAACATCATTTCTGCTTGCCATCCTGGCAGCCCTGAGCCCTGAGTCATCATAGTTATCCTAGGCAAAGAACACAGGAAAGGAGGAATCTTGGAGATGTTAGGCAGCTCAGCAATCTGTTTCGCAGAGGGGCTGGAGTCTTATGATATGGCTCTTTAAGAAATGAATGGAGAAAACTGATCTTTCCTACCCTCATATTCAGCATGGATTTTTGAAGTGTTGACTTCATATAAATTTAATAATCCTTTGGAAATAGGCCAGGCAAGAGGAAGTCACCTGGACTGTGCTGAGTGAGTAGGAGGGAAAAGGAGACAGATTGAGGAAGAGACTTCATAAGTACCACATAAGTGGCTGGCCACACTTCGATGAAACTATAAGCCCTTGACTAAAGGATCAAGGAGAACGAATAGGCTCCAAGAGGAGACCCTGAAGCCAGCAGTTACTGGAGAAGAAAGTCCCTACTGTGTACTCTACAGCCTTAGCATTCTTTTCCTCCCAGGCTAACCAAGCCCTGCATTTTCCTTCTATCATTTTCCCAGAGACTGGTTTCCAAATCTCCAGTTATCCTGGCTGCTGTCGTGGATTTTTTGAGTTTTTCACCCCTGGAACTAGACCTCTCCATGCGATCTGACTGGCGTAGATTACTGTGGTGTAGCCGCTATCCATACTGTGATATTGTACTTCTGTTATTATCAGTTGAGTTTTCATGATCATATTTAGTAGCTGTACCTATTGTTATATTGAACTCAAGATACATCTGATATAGGGGCGCCTGGGTGGCACAGCGGTTAAGCATCTGCCTTCGGCTCAGGGCGTGATCCCGGCGTTATGGGATCGAGCCCCACATCAGGCTCCTCTGCTATGAGCCTGCTTCTTCCTCTCCCACTCCCCCTGCTTGTGCTCCCTCTCTCGCTGGCTGTCTCTATCTCTGTTGAATAAATAAATAAAATCTTTAAAAAAAAATGATACATCTGATATAGGGCAGACCTTTGCCTTAGCACTGTAGAATCAAGACAAGAGCCTGGAATCACATCTTGGGCTAGGCTGGCTGCTAGTACAGGTAAGGATCCACTGGTGCTAGTGAAATGGTGGCTTCATATTGATTAGAAACTATGCCACATGTATGTAATTGATTCTTACTCTCAGAGAGGTAGCTGGCTGACTTCAGCAGTATGGAATTTAAATCTAGGTGAAGCTGTGTGATGGGGTAGGCTAGGGTAGACCTTCAGAGAGCTAGTGCTTATGTGGACAGAAAACTTCTCGTAAGTCTACCATGTGACATAGCCATGAGCAGAGCTAATGTGCTGTTGAGCTGCATTCAGGTCCTAGGAGTTCAGGTCCTTGGAGGTGATAGGTTAGTGCTATCCAAAGTCCTGTGTTCTATGCTGATGCCATTATTCAAGAGGGGAAATGACTGGAATGAAGGAAGGAGTCAAAACCTCACCATGTAAGCACAGTTGGTAGAACTGAGACTGTTCAGCCTGGGGAAAAAATTGTTACAGGGAAACTACTTTAAGGTTTTCAAATGCCTAAGGACTGGAATTAAGAAAGGAAGAACGGTTAGACTTAATACTACCTGTGGCTTCACAGGGAAGAACCAGGGCCTTTGGGCTGGGAGTGTGAACATGCTTCTATCTCTGGGCTTCATTGCCTTCCGTTCCCTGTGGTAACGGTTCTTAAACTGGGCCAGAGGCCAGGGCACTGGAAGACATGTTGCTCTCTGCAAAATGCCACACTAAAGTAGGAGCCAGGAACAACACTCTGCAATAAACACGGCTCTATTATGTGTGTGTAATATAAACATGCCTAAAAATCCACTGTAGAATGAGCAGCAACTCTCCTACTTTTCTGTTAATATGTGTTTGCTCGTTTTTCCTGTCTTTCAAGCCTATCACAAAAATGCCACCTTCTTCATGCATCCTTTTCTTTCCTTCAGTTAGGTATGAACTCTCCATTCTACCTGTCCTATGGTCAGAATACATTTTCTTTAGAATGTGAAGTTTATGGATGCAATTATCCTTATAAATTCCTTTCTAAAGTAGATGAAAAGATGTTTCCAAAGCACCTGAACCACCTTGTGAAGTAGATTGAGAAAGTCATTTTTGCCCATATCTGTTTATGCAAGCAGAATCCCAGAAAGGTAAATAGGCTTGGCCATTACCCAGCTGGAGGTTGGCATGGCCTAGACTAGCACCCAGGTATCCTGACTCCCAGGCCTATGATATTTCCTTACAATTTGGGACCTAATTTTAAGTTCTTTTGCATCAACTTAAACTTCTCCACTGGCTTTTGAGGCATCTACACTAGGCTTTGCCCCTCCCAGGTAGCCATATTTTCTACCACTCATGCTAACTTTCTAGTAGGTTGAGCCAGGCCCCTCGCCTCCTCTTGTCTATTGGTATCTTGAGGCCTCCTCTCCTCCTTTTTGTTTTTTTTTTAAGTTTATTTATTTAAGTAATCTCTATACCCAACATGGGGCTCAAACTCATGATCCTGAGATCAAGGGTCACATGTTCTTTCAACGGTGGCTGCCAGGAGCCCCAAGGCCTCCTCTCCTCTTAAGAATTCTTTCTGCCAGGGCACCTGGGTGGCTCAGCCATTAAGCATCTGCCTTCGGATCAGGGCATGATCCCAGGGTCCTGTGATCGAGCCCCGCATCGAGCCCTGCATCAGGCTCCCTGCTCATCAGGAAGCCTGCTTCTCCCTCTCACACTCCCCTTGCTTGTGTTCCCTCTCTCGCTGTCTCTCTCTGTCAAATTAATAAATAAAATCTTAAAAAAAAAAAAAAAAGAGGGGCGCCTGGGTGGCTCAGTCGTTAAGCGTCTGCCTTCGGTTCAGGGCATGATCACGGTGTTCTGGGATCGAGCCCCACATCAGGCTCCTCCGCTGGGAGCCTGCTTCTTCCTCTCCCACTCCCCCTGCTTGTGTTCCCTCTCTCGCTGGCTGTCTCTATCTCTGTCAAATAAATAAATAAAATCTTAAAAAAAAAAAAAAGAATTCTCTCTGCCCTCCTCCTCTGCCTAACCCACTCTTATCTATCCTTCAGAAGACCCTATAAACTCCCTTTCTCCAGGAAGCCTTCCCTGACTATTCTAGTAAGCTCTTAACCATCCCCAAAGCCTCTATATCTCTAGCACATAACTTGATACATACAATATCCTAATTTAGGGGGTCCACTTTGATGTGCTATGTTGTGAGTCTTATAACCCCAATGCCCCTTTTAACTCCTTGGCAGATAGTTCTGCCCCCAGAACCTATAGTCTGGCAAAGAAAAGAGTGAAACAGAACTCCAGAAGAGTGTACCTGGTTTCTTTAAAGATGAGTAAAAAAGGAGGGGAGGTTGGGAGGTGATTCTATGGATGGGACCAGTAGAGACCCAGAGGAGAATGAGTAGGTGGGAGTTAGTGAGTGGAATAGAAGGTACATGTGGGGAATTGTAGGAAACTCAAGGGAATACATGGCTTGGGGTATTCATTCATTATTCAAAAAATACCATTGTTGGGGGTTCCTGGCTGACTCAGTCAGTAGAGCATGTGCCTCTTGATCTCAGGTTTGTAAGTTCAAGCCCCACATTGGGTGTAGAGATTACTTAAAAATAAAATCTTTAAAAAAATACTGCTATATGCAAGACACTGTACCAGACACAGGGGATAATATGAATAAAGCAAACATGGTCCCCGCTTCTATGAGCTGCCGTCCAATGGGAGAGACAGACACTAAACAAATGAAGTGTGCTAACAAAAATCACAATTACAAACTATGACAAGTGACGGAAAAGACAAGAACAAGGTAGCATGAGAGAGAATAATAAAACCTTCCACATTAGATTGGGGATGTCAGGTAAGGCTCCAAAGCTGAAGTAATGTTTGGGGCGGCTGGCTGGCTTGGTCAGTAGAGCATGTAACTCTTGATCTCAGGTTCTAAGTTCGAGCCCCACATTGGGTGTAGAGATTACTTAAAATCTTTAGGGGCGCCTGGGTGGCTCAGTTGGTTGAGCGTCTACCTTCGGCTCAGGTCCTAATCCCGTGGTCCTGGGATCCAGTCCCGTGTTGGGCTCCCTGCTCAGCAGGGAACCTGCTTCTCTTTCTCCTCTGCCATCCCACCCCTGCCCCCGCCAAGTTGTGCTCTCTGACTCTCTCTGTCAAATAAATAAATAAAATCTTTAAAAAAAAAATCTTAAAAAAAATAGTGTTTGTGCTCAGACCACAGAATGAGAAGGACCTTGAATGCCCTGACACGGAGTGACTTGCTGCATGTTCCCTAGTGGGGTGGGGGCTCCCAGATTTGGTAGTCTGAATCCCTTACAAATTGACCTTTCTGCCTCCTCTCCCTTTGGAGCATTAGGTTAGTTTTCAGGAGTGAAGGACATAGGGGAACATGGGAAGGCTGGTCCAGCTTCTCTCCCATAAGTAGCATAACTGATGACTGTGCTACCAGCTTTATTGTGAGGCTGAAGAAGCTTTTAATAGAGTTGTGACGTGTAATATTTAGCGAGCAATTTGACTCTCCTGATCAAGAGCTCCTACCTGAGTCTTCCAACGTTGTATGACTTGCACACATCCTCCTGGAGATGGAAAAAAATATCTGGAGCTCTTGGAGGGAGGAGAGTGCCAGCCTGGATATCTTGTTCTTTGTGTATCAGGCACAGGGTTCCCATTCTCCTTACCAGAAAAGCCAAACACTACAAGCTGTTCTCTCCAGGGGCAGGCCTGCCTCTAATGGGAAGGCCAGTAGCCACGTTGGAATGTAGACTGCAACAGCTAGGGAGAAGAGCCTCTGTTGGACCTCTTGCAAATCCCAAAAGTGTTTCCTAAGGATTTCAGCTTCCAGAAAGTCCTCTCTGCCCTCAGCTGTGTTGCTGCTTCCAGCCCTGGCTCAGAGGATATCATAAGCTCAGAGAAAGGCCAAGTGGGGATAATGATGTGGGGAGGTTGTGGTGGTGGTTAGTGGTTTGGGGAAGAGGAGGGAGAATTATGTGGAGTCAGGAAAGGAGACTAAGTGGGGAGGTAATAGTCAAGGTAGCAAACAGTGGCACCAAAGAGAACCAGTCAGGAACCATCTATCAGCCTTCCTATCAACTTCCTGATGGAACCTCATGTTTCAGATTCTTTATTTGCCAAGGGACTGAACTACAGTAGTGAGGCAGTCTCAGAGAACTCCCATGAGAGGAATTGGCTTGAGTATCCTTGAGGGTCTGTGGAGATCAGGGTGAGCTAGTGAGGGGCACTGGCCTCAGGGCAGGAGCTATGCACAACAGTGGTAGGGAGTCGGCTGGGTACATTCCAGCTCTACCACTTTTGTTGTCTAGCTCTACCACTTTTAGCCTAGCTCCTAATCTCAGGCTATTTATAAAATAAATAAGATCATGTACGTGAAAATGAACTGCAAATTACTGTATCATTGCTGATCTGAGGGTTGATGGTGATTAAGGGGTTGGTGTTTTCCATTTTTTATTGATGGTTCCCAAGGGAGCTTTTATAGGAGAGGGTGGAAGGATGGCTTATTCTTCTCATCATCAATTGAGAAGAGTCCCTGGCTTCTTTTACAGGGCCATGATGAGACCAGACTAGAGATGGAAGTGCTCTGTGCTCCCACTGATTCCCAAAGGGGTTCCATTGACTGGAGGAGTCCTGCCTCTGCCCCTCCCTGTCATGACTGCTGTAGAGTTCTTTTGGCAGATTGGGGCCTTCCTGGAAAGCCCCAGCACTGATGCTGGTGGAGGATGTCCTGCTGCTGTTTCAGCTTCCATAGGTCAACACTCAGGGCTCAAGAAACATTTGAAAAGGTCCACGTTGTTACTACTCTCCCAGTGGGGACTAAAGAAGGAAGTTTCTAGTCTGCAGACCTTCTTCAAATTTTAAAAACGTTTTGCTATGGAAAATTTTAAACATATACAAAGTAGAGGAGAAAGTAAAATGAACTCCCTAGTACTCACCCAGCTACAACAGTGATCAACCCAGTGCTGATCTTGTTTCACCTATACCCCACCCACTGGATTATTTTGAATAATTGTTTCATTTATAATCCTCTCTGTCTCTTGTATTTCTGTAAACCATTTCTGCAAACTGGTAATTATATCCCAAGGTCTGGTTAGGTTCAGATTCAACTTTTTTGTGAAGAATACTTCTGAGGTGTGCTGAGTACTTCCTGTCGTGTGGTATCAGGAAGGAGGCACAGGACGCGTGGTTGTCCTACCTTTTGTGAAATTCAGATTAATTAGTGGTGTAGTTAGCCTCGTAGCTCCATCATGCACATTCCCTTCAGCCTTTCACCTAATGTTCTGAGCAGCCATTGCTGGTCTGCCTCAGTCCATTATTTAATCAGGACTTTCCTGTACATTTGCATAGCAAAGAACCCCTGTCACTTGTCTGTCTGCACCTCCACCCACCCCCCACAACAGATATTACAGATATCCCTAGGCCTTTCTCCTTTAGGCCTACTTTTTCTACCACAGCCCTGATCCCATTCCATCATTTTCTTCCTTATCAGCCCAAGATGGCCTTAGGATATCTGCAGACTAGGTACTCACCCAGCTTCACTGCAGACCTTTGTTTCTCTGGGGGGAGGGTCCTTACTTGGAGTCTGTTCTCACTGAGACAATTCTGTCTCCCCCACGAAGCTTCCGGGTCTGTGGTCTCTGAATCCTGCTAGGCCCGTGCTTGACCAGGCTAGAGAGTAAAGGCAGCTCTAGTGTTTTCTTCCTCTGAGAGAGAATTCAGCAGGCACTGGGTTTATTTTACCTTCCCAGGGATTTCTAAGCAGCCTTCTGTGCTGAAGACGGTCTTTCTCACTTGTTTCCTGAGCTTCCTGCCCCTGCCTGGACTCTGGCAGGGACCCAGGCCTGATTTCCTGTTTAGCTGGGCTGTGGGCTGGAAGAGGTTGGAGGAGGGGTGGGGCAGGCAGCTCCAGCACTCTTAGGCCGTTTTCTCTTCCAGCCAAGTTAAAAAATCTCTGAGAGCAAGAACAGAGCTATCACCTTCTGGTATTTTAGCATTCTCATGCTGTTCAGGATCTCCACTCTTAGTTTCTCTCCTTACAAAGGAAAGATTGTAGAGACTGCACTCTGTGCACATGTGCCCCCAACAAACACACTGCATGTACTATGGGTGCTGTGAGGCAGCTAACCAGAAAGGCTCACAGAGGCTGAGAGCTGCTTCTTGCAAAGCTGAACCCACCCCTGCCCATAGGAGTGCTGTACCTGTACCACCCCATCTTAATAGCTATTAATCCCTTAGTCACTATGTCCAATGCATTGGAGAATCTGTTGGTACAGGACGTCTGAGATGTGGAGGCTGGCTAGGGACCTGGCCATGCATCAGTCGGAAAACATTAGGAGTTCCTTAGTGACAGCCTATCACCAGTGGAGGACTTCTGATGAGAGTCTTACAGCCCTGAATTTCCCACTCACATTCGTCTTTTTGCCTAGTTCTTCCTTGGGCAATGAGGATTCACAGGGCTTCATTCTGTTTTGGGAAGACACCTGTTGCAGATTACTTTTTTGCTCCCTTCTCCTGGATGGCCACAGCAGGATTTGTGTGAAGACCTTATCCCTTTATCCCCCATGAACGGAGATATCAGAGGAAGGTGTTGCCAAGTAGTAGGGGTGCGCAGTGCAGCCCCTGACATTTCAACAGTTTCCCCCTTGCTGTTATTATAAAGACTCAGATCCTTAACTTAGCCTGCAAAGCCTTACGTGATCTGGCTCCTGCCTTCTTCTCCAGCTCACCTCGTACTACATTAACCCCTATCACTGCACCCAAACTTACTGGCTTTTGCTCTATTTCTCTCATGTCCCAGGGTCCATTCGGTTTTAGTGCCTTTGCACATGTTGTTCCTTCTGCCTAGAATGCTTTCCCTCTACCTTCTACCTTTTTTGGGTTGGCTCTTACTCATCCTCTACTCACCCTTCAGATTTTAGTTCAGCTATAATTTCATCAAAGAGCACTTCTTTCAAATCCTAGACTTTGTCAGTGGCCTTCTCCTTATTGTACTTTTTACATTTGTAATTTCACATATGTTTGTATGATTATTCTATTCGTATGTGTCCTTCTGAAGGCCACATTTCATGAAGGCAGAGATCATATCTGTTTTTACTTCCCATTAGGTCTCCTGTGCCTCATAAGGTGCCCTACACACGATAAACATTCACTAGATATCTGTTGAATGAATGAATGAATGAATGAATGAATGAATGAATGAATGAATGAGTTCAATCTTCTTATCTCCTCTACTTAGTTACTCCATGTCCTACCTGACTGTCATATTTAACCATACACCCTGGGATATGTACCCTGCTGTTTTATGGGTACTTACTATGTGCTTGCCACCAGACACACATTTCATTTAATCCTTTCAACGGTATGACGAAGGTATATTCTTAATCCTCAAAGAAGGCAAGTGAGACCCTGGTCACACAGCTAATAGCAAAGCCCTGATTCAAACCCACTTGTGAAGGCAAAGCCTATGCTCTAAAGCATGACACTACACTGCCCCCTTTTGGCAGTTTGGAGAGTTGTCACAGGGCTTTTTCTGTCCCTGGGTCCTGGTTAATTTCAACCCTAAATCAGTGCTTTTTGGAACTTAAAGCCCTAAGAAGCTATGATCTTGTTCCAGCCCTTCTGCTTTTAGGCCAGACTGTGGAAGTATACAGGGAAGGGAATTCAACCTGGACTCCCCAGTGTCCCAGGATGCATGTGTCTCAGGGTCTGTCTCCCATCTGTTTTCCATAAGCCCTTTGTAGCCTCCAGGGCTTAATGCAGTGTCCTATTTTAAAGAACAGAAAGGCCATTTGTTGAAATGGCCTGATCGACAGTGTTCTGGGGAATAAACATGGCCTGATTAAGATTCTAGGAAAGATCATTGAGAGGGGGAGAGTTTGTCTCTTTGTGTTTTAGTCACTTAAGATAGAGCTCTGGAAATTGGCTTCAAGGCTTTCCTAGGAAACTGAGACTCAGTAAGAGGGCAATATCTCTTGCTGTTGATTAGAAAAACTTAAGTTAGTCAGTATCCCCAGCTCTTTTTTAGTGGCTAAGGAATTTGGGACTGATGAATACTGTAGATTAGATGGAAACAAAGTAAACGATGAGAGAGCAGCATAAAACAAAACAGAACAAAACTCAGCTACCATTTGTTTTTTGTGTCAGGCATGCTGTGAACCATTTTACATACATAATTTCATGTAATTCTAACATTGGTCCTGTAAAGTGGGTAATATTACATCCCTAGAAAGGAAAGGGGTGTTAAGAAAGGTTATTCGCCAAATGTCATCCAGTCGGCTGTCTTTAGAACTAATCTAGTTCTTTCTGACTTCAAAACCTGAGTACTTTGCATACCCTGTTGCTGAGAGTATACATTGTCACAGCCTCTCTGGAAAAACAGCTAGCAATGTAATGTGTGCATATCCATTGACCCCTCAGCAATTCTGCCTCTGGGAATTTATTCAACTAAAGAAGTAGACAAGTGTATAAAGACTTTTTTTTAACAAGATACTATAGTAGCTATAAATAAATAAATAGTAACAATATTATAACATTACAATAGATGTAACATTATGATAGTGGGGAAGGAGAAAAAGAAAAGAACCAACATGAATCTCCATCAGTGGGGACTGATGAAATAAATCATGATACATCCATCCCACAATATACCTATAGGCAGACTTTTATTTTCATTTTTTTAAAGATTTATAAATTATTTGGGGGTGCCTGGGTGGCTCAGTCCTTATGTGTCTGCCTTCGGCCCAGGGCGTGATCCCAGGGTCCTGAGATCGAGCCCCACATCAGGCTCCCTGTTCTGCTGGGAGCCTGCTTCTTCCTCTCCCTCTCCCCCTGCTTGTGTTCCCTCTCTCGCTGGCTGTGTCTCTCTCTCTCTGTCAAATAAATAAATAAAATCTTTTAAAAATTTTATTTATTTGTTTGAGAGAGAGAGCACAAGCAGGGGGAGGGGCAGAGGGAGAGGGAAAGAAGATAGACCCTGCAGGGCTCTTTCTCAAGACCCTGAGATCATGACCTGAGCTGAAACCAAGAGTCGGATGCTTAACTGACTGAGCCACCCAGGCGCACCTCGGCAGCCTTTTAAAAGGAGGAGGAGAGAAAATCTAATATAAGATCTAGCATGGAAAGATGTTCAAGATATATATCTTTTTTTTATTGTGGTAAAATGCTTTGAAAATAGGAGTTACTATTTTCATATATCATTTAGAATATGGATGATATGATTCATCTATGCCTACCCAGGAGAGAGAGCTTTTACCTCATAATTCCCATATTTTTCAATCAGGTATACACGTCAACAAGTTGCTGAGAAGAATTGGCTGTGGAAATGCTGCCAGATCTCTGGATGCCACCTATCTGGCCAGTCTTGTTCCTGCTGGGCACCCCCAAGCTCTGAAGTGGACTGGCGGCCACACTTGACTCAGTTCTTCTCGCTTCCTTCTCAAGTTCTGCAGAGCCCTGTAGCTTTGGGGAGGCAGAACATTTCTTTGAAAACAGAATGCCATCATACCAATCAGATACATTTCTGTTTCTTATTTCCTTTTTAGAACTCTCGCACAGTCTCACTTTCACCGTAAAAGAGAAGCAAGGGAACAAAATTATTCTCACATTCCCCAAGGTAAAACCATGATCACTGATGTGTCAACGTTCTGAGTGGTTCTCTTTGGCTTCTGGCCTTCCTCCCATTAGTGTTGCTGCTTATCATGGTTTTCAGTATGGTGTTTTTATGAGGTAAAGTAGGAAAGGGGTCAGGAAACTTGGGACCTAGCCCTGGCTAGGGGACTTTAAGGGTGCTGATTAGCTTTACAGGCTTTCAGGTTTTTTTTCCTCTGTAAAACTGGGGTAAAGAATAGATGCTGGATTTTTAGGGCAATGAAAATATTCTGTATGATACCATAATGATGGATACATGTCATTTTACATTTGTCCAAGCCTATAGAATGTACAACATCAAGAGTGAACCATAATGGAAACTATGGTCTTTGGGTGATTTTGATGTAACACTGTAGGTTCATCAGTCGTAACAGATGTGTTGCATGGTGGAGGATGTTGGTAATGGCGGAGGCTATGTATATGTGGGAACAGGGGTACATGGGAACTCTCTGTACCTTCCCCCTCAATTTTGCTCTAAACCTAAAACTGCTCTTCAAAAAAAAAAAAAAAAGCCTTTATTTAGAGATGCTATTTCCCTCTCTTAGGATTGTCAGAGATTTAATGAGATAACAAGGAAAAAGCTTTGAAAGCATAAGTTGCAATGCAAACATAAAGGTCTATATTTTTCTGGCCTTAACCTTTTCTGACTTGCATTATAAACTCTTAATTCAAGAAGCATGTCTCTAAATCTGTTTGCTGTGATGTAGCAACTTAATAGGGAGATAGGAAAGATTCTGAGCAATCGGAAAGTCACTTCATTCTTAAAACCAACCTGAGGGGGGCACCTGGGTGGTTCAGTTGATCTGACTTCGGCTGGGGTCATGATCTCCGGGTCCTGGGATCAAGACCCAAGTAGGGCTGTCCGCTGTGAGGAGTGTGCTTGTTTCTCTCCCTCTTCCTTTGCCCCTCCCCCCACGCATGCTCTCTCTCTTTCTTAAATAAATAAATAAAATCTTAAAAAAAAAAAAAAAACTACCTGAGAAAGGCAGAGGGCAGAGGAGAGTCAGAGACTCATTCTATTTTAAACACTTTGGTATTCTTTTAATTCTCCCCATTTAACATACATTACTTTTGTAAGTTAAACTAATAAAGATTTTTTAATGGCTTAAAATGATAGACTGAGAGCTAGAGATAGGAATTGGAAGTCATCTGCACATAGAGCTAACAGCTGGGGCAAAGAGAATAAAGAATTTGGAAAGATGAACAATTGGAGAAGTGGCCAGATTGTCAAATTGGGCCATGTTGTTAAAACTATTGAATGCCAGGTCAAGGTGTTTTTAAGTGGTAGAGCCATTGAAGGGTCTTGAACAAAGGAATGATGTAATGAGAGCAGTGTTTAATTCCCAGAAGAGTAAATTAAGAGTAATGTGTAGAATGAGTTGGAGGAAGAAGAAACAGTTTGGGGAGATGAGTGGGTTACCATGCAGTGGTCCTGAAGTAAGTTGATAAGGATCTGAAGCAGGATGTTGGTTTAGAGGATGTAAAAAAAAAAAAGGAAACAAAAAGAGAAAAAAGAATGTTACTCTAGGTTCATGATTAGCTTGCCAGAAGGATAAGGTGGAAAGAGGTGGACTAAAATGACCCCGCAGGCACGTCAAAATGAGATAGGAGCCAACTTGAAAAAAATTCCAGTGGCCAAAGCTGGAACAATTTGAACAACAAAATAAATAATGGTAGTATTGGGTTACAACCCCCCCAATTAAAATAAATATATATTAATCCATACTGATATAAATAAATGGTTGAATAAATAAATGAGGGAGAAGGAACAAATCTTCAAGAATTATGATATTTATGTATTTAAAAGCCTATTAAAATTTATTTAAAAGTGTTTTCTTTTTAGAAAGAATGAGGGAAATTTAAAAATTATCTTTAGAACATCATAGTAATAATTGCTGCTGGCAGGATCCACTGATTGCTGAAACTAGTGGGTGAAACTTTAAGGAGAAACAAGGATTTGCACAGCCTATAAGAACCTCTACCAAAATATGTATTAATTACTGTGGCAGTTTAACCTATGTCCACAAATTCTTTCATACTCCTCCTCTAGAAAGTAGAACTTAATTCTCCTCCCTTGAGTGTGGCCTAGACTTAGTGACTTGCTTTTAACTAGTGGGAATATGGTCAAAGTAAGAGAAAAATAGTAACTGTAGTGGAGAAACCTGGTGAACACCGCCCTGATTAAAATTAGTATCACCAACAATAAGTCATATACCCCCTGATATGCTGTGATACAAAGGACAAATCACCTATGTGGTATTCTTCGCAAAAATCCATACCCTCAGTCTAATCATGAGAAAACAAGGCAAATCAAAATTTCAGGAATGTTTTAGAAAATACCTGACCAGTACTCCTCAAAAGTCAAAGTTGTGAATGTCAAGAAAAGAGGAAGAAACTAAGGAAACCATGGAGACATATCAATGAAATGCAATATGGAACAGAAAAAGGGATATTAATGGAAAAACTGGAGAAATTTGCATAAAGTCTATAGTTTAGTGAATAGTATTGATTTGTTCAATGTAGAATGGATCAATGTACCGTGGTTATTTAAGATGCTAATGTTAGGGGAAGCTGGGTGAAGAGTATACAAGGATTCTCTGCACTGTCTTTGTAACTTTTCTGTAAATATAAGACTATTTCAAAATAATAAGTTTTTTAAATGACCCTCTATGTTTTGAGTTTATTTAACTGGGAAAGTGGTTTGTGCCATTAACAAGATATAAGGGTAGTCAACAGGAAGAACTAGACTGGGGGGAGGGTATGACATCAGTGAAAGTAGTAGGCAGTTGGAAATGTGGGTCTGGAGCCTAAGAGGTCAGAGCTAGAGATACAGATTTGGGGGCAAAACTGAGAGAGATATTATTTGAAATAATAAGTTTATAATATAATATTATATTTCCACATGCCAAGAGAGAGCATGTGGAAAGAGAGTCAGTGACCACACTAAGTATGAGAGGAAGAATAGGGAGAGTAGTCGGGGCACCTGGGTGGCTCAGTCGTTGAGCATCTGCCTTCGACTCAGGGCATGATCCTGGATCCCTGGGATGGAGCCCTGCATCAGGCTCCTCCATTGGGAGCCTGCTTCTTCCTCTCCCACTCCCCCTGCTTGTGTTCCCTCTGTCACTGGCTGTCTCTCTCTCTGTCAAAAAAAAAAAAAAAATAGGGAGAGTAGTCAGAACAGATAGGGATAGGATGTTTTTATAAAAGCCAAGGGAAAATAGAATTTCCAGAAAGATCTGGTCAGCACTGTCTCATGATACTGAAAGGTAATGGATGATCACCTGAGAAAAGACCACTGAATTTTAATTAGGAGCCCAGTGCTGACCTCAAAGAGAACAGGGTTAGTAGAGCAGGTATGGAGAGGTGGGGTGATAGGCATAGGAATCAAATGGCCAGGACATAGACAGTGAGGAAGCAGGCTTGCCCAAACCATGCAAAGGGACTTGTGTGGGTGCCAAGGGAGAAGGAGCCCCTGGAGGAGAGTGGGACACTCCTAGGCAGAGAGACAGAAAGTGCTGGCCAGAGCAAGTAGGCCAAAAGACTGGGGCCCAAAGTTCAAGAAGAGAAGAGAACCTTGAACAAAAAGAAGCCCCTGCCACTTCCTGCCTGCAGAACTCTGACTTAAAGCTAAAGTCTTGGATCAGGAACTGCTTTATTTCCTTTCTGAGCTAGGAGGCCATTTTATTTCCCAAGTCCCAGCTTATCATCACTGTGGCCTGGAAAGTTAGGCCAGACAGAAGATGAAATAAACTGAACTTATTCATCCTCTCTTCAGCTTTTCTCTGAGATGGAGGATAGTCTGGTTTTACAATTAGGCATCAAGTGATTTCTATGGGGGTGTATGTATGTGTAATAAAAGCTACCCTTTACTGGCTGCTTACCATGCATCAAGAACTGTAGTAAGCACTTCATATACATTATCCTATTTTATCCTCCCAGCAATCTTTTGAGATGGTTACTATTATTTTCCTTATGTTAAAGATGAAAAACAGGGTGGGAAAGCTGAGCACTGAGACCTCGACTAAAGCGGGGAGACTAAAGAAATGCAGACCACCGAGGCACTACTCATTTTTCCAGCTCTGATCTACTGTTGTACCAGGGGTCCAATCAGGTGTGTGTCTGCCTCCCTCCTGGGTAGGCCAGAGATCCCATCTAAATAGCCATCTATAGCAGCTCCCTACTTCAGGTGGCCAGATGGGAGTTCCAGATCACTGTTGTCTCCCAGGACATTGACACAGTGGCCAGCTGGTGCTGGGGCCACTGCAGGTGGTGTTACTGGTTCAGAGGCTTTGGAATAGTGTTTGGTAGCTCTTTCTCCTTGGCTATGCCAGAAACCCATCTCTCAAGCAGCAGCTCTTCTCCTATGCTATTCTGGGCTTTGCCCTGTCTGAGGCCATGGGGCTCTTCTGCTTGATGGTCACCTTCCCCATCTTCTTCACCATGTAGGCTCCGTGAGGGTCGTCTACCCACCCTTCTTGCTTCAATTCCGGGTCATGCCTGTACTAGAGTGAACTAAGCTTTACCATTAAACACAGTATTTCTCTAAACCTCCCACACACACACTAAGAAAAATATGAAAACCAGATCCAGTGAGGTCAGAAATTTGATGACGATCACACAGACAAGTAAATGACAGAGGTAGAACTTACTCTAAGGCTTGTACTTTTAACCACTGCATTATACTGCCCCCTACCGACACTCGTAGCACATATGCGCGCGCCCAGGCTGTGTGCCAAGAAGTTAACGTGCAATATAGCTCTGGATGTTAGGATTAAGGGTGATTTTTTTCCTTCTTCTTTTGTGCTTATCTGAACTTTTTACAGTGACAATGTATTCCTCTTGAATTCAGAAAAAAGCAATATTTTATTTATTTAAGATTAAGTTTTGGTACTCTTTGCCAGATTTCTGTAATATCCATGGTGAGAACAAAGCAGGTACATTATGCTCAGGTGCAGACAAAGGATACTATGCCTTCTCTGTAGCAGTACAGGCTCTGCAGTGACAGAGCAGAAAATCTGGCATGTGTGTATGTGCACGCGCTTGTGTGTTGTGTGTGTGTGTGTGTGTGTGTGTGTTCTTGCACCTGTGTGCAGTAGCCACTGAGGTGAGGGGAGGAGTGACTGATGTGTCTGAGGATGTGCCACATGGAGACCTCTTTCCCTTCCCTATGACCAGCCACCTTTCCCTGAGCCAGGCCCATTTAGTCTAGAGCTTCCAGAAGGACTGGGAAATACTTTTCCACATACATCAAGATCCTCAACCTCAACCTCATCCCTTGTTGAAAATCTGGCCAGGGAGCCAGGCTGCTGGCATAAAGCCCAGGCTGCACCCATAGAGAGTGATTTGAGTTATGCTAGAGCTACTTCAGATAGTGGGTCCAAGCAGACAGTTGGTATCAGGGATGGGCAGAAACGAGCCGGTAGCATTTAAGGTCGGCATTAACTGGCATGTGGGGCTCTTGTCCAGAGGCTCCAAGATCTTCAGAAGGAGGCACTTCAGGACCCTGGATAGCTACTAGAGGAGCCCAGTTTCTGCCAGGTCTGAAAAGCCTCGGTGCCCAAGTCCTTAAGGCCCTTCTTATTTAATTTTGAATAGCTTTCCTATACATGTCTCTGGCCTCTTCTGTCTCCAAGATCAGCCCTATGGATCCAGGAGCTCCTCGTTATCCTCTCCAGCCCTTGCCCCACCTTCCTCTACACACATCTAGCCTCACTGAGCTCTCTCTGTTGAAGTCACCATCACTCTGAAGTTGAAGTAAGCATTCAAGACAGCATCTGAGCTGTCCTTGGCCAGGATCTGACACCCTGGTACCACAGAACTATAGGATTTCGGAGGGAGGGTAAGAATCTAGTGGAACAAGGGAGTGTTAAAAGGGCATTTGTCTCTGTTACCCCTGCATTCCCATCTTCAGTCTGGTGTGTGAGGCAGGAGAAACTAAGGAGAAGCACTGAGCAGATTTCAAGGCCTGAAGCTAGAACATTTCATGTGCTATCACTGTGCGATCAGCCTGCCACTGGGTGTACACTTGATTTAAAGATATGGTTTATTTAGGGAAAGAGCACTAACATAAGGTGGATGGGGGTAAGTGTAGCAAGTAGAAGCGGAAGTGAAACTAATGAGTCTGGAGATTCAAACCCTAGCCATGCACTTGGGCCCTAGGCAAAAGAGAGTTAGATTAACATTGCAGACGGGTTTCCTTCCTAATTCCCCAAATCATCCAGAGGAGGGGTTTGTGAGGAATCTGGAAGGGCAGAGGAATCACAGTCACCTACTAGGGATTGGATTTTCTAGTCAAAAGTTCCTTCTCTACTTCCAGGCCTCTTCCATAGCTAAATGAATCAAAGCCAACAAATAAGGTTACTGTTCTCTCACTTTGATTGCCTCAGCTGGTGAGTGAGGAAGGTAGGTGGGTTTACCTGGATTGAGTCTGAGTGAAGGCACTCAGGATCCCATCCTTCCCAACCAGCCTTGCTCTAAGCCTTGTGTAAGGCTCTCCATTGTTTTCTTTACCTCTCATAAACTCCTGGGTCCCTTATTGAAAGAACTTTCTGAGCTTTATAAAAGGCCATTACATGCCTTATACCTCAAAGAACTTCCTGGTCAAAGAAACAGGTGCTAAAGCAATATGAAACCAGCAGAAAACAGCTGCAGGCTCCCTCTCTTAGCACCAGCCAGTCATAATGGGACAGGCCAGGGCAGGGAGGAGAAAAGAGCATTTGGTGTTTGCTGAGCCACGGGTAGACCTGACAGAGTTTGGGCTGGAAGGAGTAGGGCTGCCTCCACCCCACCTGAAGAGGTATAGCTGAGTAACACTCCTGGAGATGGGAGCATTAACAATGTAGTAACTAATTTATGGATGAAAAGATGCTCAGAGGATCTAGATGCAGACTGTCCCTCAGGCTGGCTCCTCCCATTCCTGCGGAAACAGTGTTTTCTAGCTTCCAGGAAAGGCCCTTACTGTGGGATTGAGCACAGGCTATTGACATGTAAGGAAGCCTGGACAAGAAACAAGACAGATGAGGACTCTGTCAGATCCCAAGACAGTTGTTTGTGTTGGTTTTTGTTCAAGTAGGACAGGCCTAATATCAGCCAGAACTTGTTTTGGCCTGTTTTTTCAGGGGGCAAAGGCTCCCCCATGTTTGTCTTCCCTAACAGCGGATGCTCTGTATTCATTGTTTTATTAGGAGCAGTGATTATGTGACCACAAACCTTACTAAATTGAATATAATCCTGAGCATTCAGAAGAAACAGTTCAGGGCTCGGGGGAAGGAGCAACTGGCTGGAAAGAAGGGCCCATGAATTCTAATCCCAGGGCTGCCATCTGGCATTGACCTGGGACAACTCATTTACTCTCTGCCCTGCAGGCTCTTTCTGGAATTTCAGGGTCTGAATAAAAACAGACCTGGGAACTCAGAGAGTGAAATGACTTGTCTAGACTCTCAAAGTCAGTGCTGAAGTTCACAGGCAAAACTGGAATCAACAGGCCCTATTCTCCAGCCAGAGGTGTGCTTACTGTTCAGAGAGGTTTCCTGTGTTTTCCTTTGCTGTCTCCTTGCCCTTACGTCTGAACTCCCAAGTGCTCCCATGCCTTGGGTGCTTCACTGCCTGGTAAACATGGTTGTAAGGCCCAGGTTGTCAGAAAGCACTTTGAACAGACAGGATCAGAGCAGTCCTGCCTCTATCTCCCTCCAAAGGGTTTTCTGATGGTTTGGTTCCAAGCCGGATTCCCACTTCTCTAAACCTTGACAGTAAGAGTTGGGCCTTATTCATTTGATGGTGGGAGTGTATATCTGCAAGCAAAATCTGAGCCTGGCCCTGGAGACTCAAAGAAAGCTGTGTCTGCTCAGCTGATGATCAGTCCCCACAAGAGGTCAACCTGAAGTTGAGCTGCCGCTTGGGTCGTGAACCTTAAGTGAGTTTTAACTAGGTCAAGCCTTCAGGAGAGTGAGTAAGTGAGGGTTTGGGGACTCCTACTTTGGCTGTTCTCCAAAATAACTTCCTGGAAGGCAATCTTTCAGCCCCCAGCCAGAGACTTACATAGAGAAGTGGCCCTACAAAGAGCACACAATACAACATCTGTCTGGGACACCGTTAGACAAGGCCCTGTCACAGCCTGGCAGGCCCCCGGACTTTTGCCTCCTGCTACGGAAAGAGCCTTGCTGTGGCTCAAACCAAATAGAAAGCAATCTGTTTGTCATCAGATTAAGGCCCTTCATTCTCTGTGCTAGACACTGGGAGAACACAGTAGAAATAGGCATGGTCCCTACCTTCATGAACATTTATTTAATAAATTATACAAGTATTCACTGAAGTAAAATTTGATAAGTACATGAAAGAAATGGAAGGGGGTGGGGCTGTGAGAGTATATTATAGAGGGACCTAACCTATCCTGATATTCATGGGAAGTTTTTTGTAAGAGATGATGTGTCAGCTGAGGCGTGAAGGACAAGTAAGATGTAGCCAGAAGGGGGAGCATGAGGCAGGAAGGCTCTTCATGCTCTGTCAGGACAAAGACCAATGATGCAAAGTGTGGTAATCTGGGGGAAGAGTGGTATGGGATGATGTTGGGGAAATGGAAGGGAAGGCAAGCGACTGTTTCTTTGCCACCATTCCTAGCCCAGTCTGAATAGCCCCTTTCCAAAAAAGGGCTGGTTGAGACCCACCCAGACTGCTATGGCACGCCCCCAGGGGTGTGCCTCTTCCATCTCCCCAGCACAGGGGGGCTCTCACAGCGATGCTCAGGAGAGGTTCTAGCCCCAGCTAGAAGTGGAGTGGTCACCTGGCAGCAGAGCTCAGAGGAGGGAGAAGGAGGGGCAAGAAGAACTAGACACTTAACTTTCCCTACAGATCCTCTCTGTACATTTTCCCACTGCTTTGAACTGTTTATTAATATATGACAGAAGCCATTTCCGCATTTTGATGATTCCCCTGGGAATTCCACACTATCACCCACTTCCTGTGGTAGATAAAAAATGTCAGCTTTCAAGATTTTATACTTGGATTTCGGAAACTAAATTGCATTACTATGTCCGGTGAGACGGCGCCATTGCCTGTTCCTATCTGCGTGCTCCAGGCACCATGAGGCTGATAACATCAGCGTGTCAAAGTAGCTCGATCCAGACAATTTGCAGTTGGCTGGGGCTGGGGCAGAGGGGTGGGTGACAAAATTTTCTCAGAATCCAGAGCAGCCCAGCATTGACTGGATTTTTGGGTTCCTTCTATAGACCATTAGTTCTCCTATCTGTATAGAGAGAACTTGTCTTGGTCCCACCTAGATGTAACAAGGAGTTTAAAAGTACTCTCCTAAACACTGATAGGATAAAATCACCGAAGAGCCAATGCTCAGGTTTTCCTTGGAGTGAAAGATAGAAGAGAATAGGGGGAAGAGTAGAATCATGATATGAACAAGACAGGTCCTTACTGCCTGTGAAATTAAGTGTCCGTGTAGAATCCAAAATACTCCTGGAAATGGTTATTCTGTGCTTCCTTGAAGCCCAGATGTGAGGGCTTGTAACTAACCTTCTGACTGCCATAAGATTGTGAATGAAGCAAATGAAGAGAAAGCATTGTTCCCCTGCCAGGAAACACAGGAACTTTTGGGGTTTCTTTTCTAGTTGCAACCACCATTTAACTCTACAGAACAAACATTCCTTTCACAGCAAAAATTTTCAACGTATTGGGTTATTTCAAATGCATCAAACAGCTCTGGCAGCATTCACAGACCCATTTTTGTAAATAACGAAACAGTCTCTTTGCCCCAAAACATGATGTTTTCAAAATGTAGTAGCCCCTGAGGTCAAGGTTTTGGGAGGAGTCAGTCCAACCTCATTGAGGTTGCCAGTGCTAGTGCAAGCCTGGTTTTCCTGCTCGCTGCCCACTCACCCATAGGTTCTGGTGTTTGGATGCAGGAGACAGAACTAGAATCTACCCTTAACTCTAATTGCACATATCTTAACTTCTCTTACAGTGGAGGCATGCAGTTCAGTGACTCCATTACTATATCTAAGGGATGAATTAATAATTAAGTCAAATTATTCTTTTTTAAAAGATTTTATTTTTAAATAACTTCTGCATCCAATGTGGGGCTTGAACTTAAAACCCCGAGATCAAGAGTTGCATGCTCTACTGACTGAGCCAGGCAGGCACCCCAAATTCTTTTTTTTAAGCAAACTTTATGCCCATTATGGGGCTCAAACTCATGACTCCAAGGTCAAGAGTTGTGCGCTCTACCCACTGAGCCAGCTACGCCCACCTAAGTCAAATGGTTCTTTAGTTTTATTTGTTTATTTTTATAGAAAAGTATTATCAAAGGTTTTAAAAGTGAGAAATCATGATCACTATGTAACCATGATCACTTGGAGTGTAGTTTCCAACGCTGAGCCTCTCCTGGATGTCCATGGTTGGTGGAGCAGGTGTTTCAGGTTCTTGAAAAAGCTCAATGCAGGATGCTTCCCGCTGTCCTGAATTCCAGGCTGCTCCTGTTAGGTCTGTGTAGGCCTCCTGCCTAAAGGATTAGAAGCCCAGGGTTTTTGTGATTTTTGCTGTGGCCTGGGGAGAATGGCCCAAGGCTAAGTCATGGGACTGTGGTACAGCCAGAACTTGGGACAACTACAACCCCCCGCCCCAACCCAGCTTGCTGCTGCTTTGAGATTGGCCAGGCCCTGGTCAGCCTCTCTTGCCTTCAAACTACTCTTGCCCACCCTTCCTAAGAAATAACAGACCTGCCATGGTCTCTGGACCAGGGCTAGACTTTAATAGGGCTTATTTCTGGGGAGTCTCAAGCTTCCCAAGAATCAGACACATAGCATTGAGAGAAAAATAGAGCAAACCGCAGAGTAAACAGTGTGTCTTGAATTCTTTTTCCTGTCGTCTTCAAACATCTGGCCCTTCTCCCCTGGCTCCTACCTCCTAGCCTCAACCATCCTCCACTCCAGTCTCTCTCGTCATATAAGAGTCCCTTTAGAACTGTGGTTCTGTTTCTCTCTGTTTTACATTAACCTTCTCAAAATCTTATCCTTCCCAGACATCCATGACACCAGCCTCTCCTTGGTCCCCTGCTTCTCTGACCAGGGCTGTCAATCCTCTTCTGTCTACCCCTTCATTGTTGGTGTTCCCCCAAGTTCTTTCCTCTGATCCTTCATATTTATAGGTGCACACACACACACACACACACACACATACACACACGAAACCTAGGAGTCATCTGTGCCTAGGTCTTTCTCCTCAAACCCAGATTCAGTCAGCCACTAAGCCCTGGCAGTATGACCTTGATATGTTTTTCTTCTCTGATCCCATTATTTTCCATTAAAGTCCAAAGTCCTGAATGTGATTTACAAAACCCTTCATGATTTTAGCGTTCCTCCTGTTCTAGTCTCATCACCTGCCACTTCACCCCACCACTTAACATTCCAGCAAAATTGGGCTATTCCTTTTGCCTGCTATGTAGTCATGTGTCTCTTCCTCCCTACTCCTTTCTTTTCTTGCCTTGGCTTTTCTTTCCCTACTCCTTTCTTCACCTGGTTCATTTCTATCTCCTACTCATTCTTCATGCCTCAGCTTTCTTTGGAGAAGTCTTCCCTAATTCCCCAGGGTAGAAGAGGTGCTTCTGTTCTGTGTACAGATAATACTCTACACAAACCTCTGTTGTAGCACTTGGCATATTATTAAAAATTATCTGTTTATTCATTTGCCTTACATACTAGTTCTTCATTATCTTTGTATCTGCTAGTGCCTAGAATACAAGTGCCCCTAATTGGACCAGAACTGAATTGGTGACTGAGACTCTTTCATTTTTTTTTAATTAAAGATTATATTTAGTTATTTGTCAGAGAGAGAGAGAGAGAGCACAAGCAGGGGGAGCAGCAGGCAGAGGGAGAAGCAGGCTCCCTGCTGAGCAAGGAGCTTGATGCGGGACTCGATCCTGGGCCCTGAGAGCATGACCTGAGCCAAAGACAGATGTTAACTGAGTGAGCCACCCAGACATCCCATGACTGAGACTCTTTCATCTCCTTTTTTTTACACTGTCATCTGCTTTTCTCTCCTGGGCTCAGACTTCTCAGTCCCCATGACTTTTTCTTGCTTGCTGCTTCCTGCTTGTCTGTCTTTCTCTATCTTGAGGTGTTGACTGTTTCAGTGACTCCAATATTTCCTTCCTATGGAACACTTGTTGAGCAAGAAGTTGCTAATCAGAAAGCATCAATGCCATTTTCTATGGGGCGCCTGGGTGGCACAGCGGTTAAGCGTCTGCCTTCGGCTCAGGGCGTGATCCCGGCGTTATGGGATCGAGCCCCACATCAGGCTCTTCTGCTATGAGCCTGCTTCTTCCTCTCCCACTCCCCCTGCTTATGTTCCCTCTCTCGCTGGCTGTCTCTATCTCTGTCGAATAAATAAATAAAATCTTTTTAAAAAATTAAAAAAAGAAAAAGCATCAATGCCATTTTCTAAAGAGGGGCTTCAAATGTGTGCAGAGCACTGGAGACAGGATGAGACTAGTACGAGCCTTCCAAGTGCCTGCTTTACAAGACAACAGTCCCACAGCTGTGTAAGTTCTGACGTGTTGTTAATCTCATGACTTTATCTGATGTCTCTAAGAAGGGGTTGGGTATAAGAAATGACAAGTTAGATTCATATTCTAGTGCTTAACCACCTTCAAGGTGTGACTTTGAATATATTGCTTTAAATAACCTAGTTCTTCAATTTTAAAATGGGACTGACATTTACCTTACTTACCTTACCTTTTAGGAGTATTAAATGAAATAATATATACAAAACACCAAGCACCATAGCTGTGCATATAGCAGATAACAGGTGTTCGAGCAATATTAAATAAACTATCTGCTGAATTCCAGAAGAACCACACCTGGTCTGCATTGCTATGAACAACTCCCTGCCTTGGCTCAGCCAGAGCTCTTAGCAGAGCTGCCTCCCCAACATGAGCTTTGGGTCCTCTCTCCTCCCTCCTCCCCGACCAAACCATTGTCCTCCCTTGGCACTAAGAATATAAAACCAGGTTAAGGTGGGGGCAGAGGGCTGTTTGAGAGGTTGTCTGGGGATGGTGTGGGTATAGAGGGGGTGGCCTAGAGCCTTGCTGTTCAAAGTGTCGTCCCTGTATTCGGAGCATTGGTATCACTTGGGAGCTTGTATGAAATACACTTAGGCACCATTCAGATCTACTAAATTGGAATCTGCATTTAAACAATATCCCCAGGTGATTCGTAAGCACATTAATGTTTAAGAAGCACTATCCTACAGGCACACAGATAAGCTCAGCAGGTGTGGAGGGGTATAGGCTGTGTATATATGTCAGACCTGTCTAGAAGAGATGAAGACTGCACAAGTGGGGAGGAGCTGTGAGGGAGTATAGTTAGAACAAAGGAGGTGTTCCTAGGGGTGTGGGCTACAGAGCTGTAGGGGGCTCTTTGGGTAGATACTGGTTATGTGTTGTTTTAGGGCCCCTTCCTGTGAATGCCCCAGGAGTGAGATTATACCTTTGAGTTAGCTAGAGAGTGACCAATGAGTAGAGAAAGGCTCTTTACCACTGTGAGCCTGGGGAAACCCTCCAACAGGGACCCTAGGACCACCTAGTTTAGCAGATGAGTACTGTTTCCCTGAAGGGATTCATAACCAGCAACCAGCTGGCTTCATTGCTGGAAACTTGCCTTGGATTTGTGCTAGGCTAGACTCTTCCCTCCCCTAATGTTCCACCACCAACTGGCATCTCTCTCTCTCTCTCTCTCTCTCTCTCCCTCTCCCTCTCCCTCTCCCTCTCCCTCTCCCTCTCCCTCTCCCTCCCTCCCTCCAATACACACACACACACACACACACACACACACACACACACACAAGCTGACTTAACAGAAACTCAGATAGGGCTTTATGAGCCTTTGTAGAGTTAACCTTCTCCTTCCCCTCTCTGACCTCCACCACTGGGCTGGGCTCTGAGCCTCCAGGAGCCTTTAACATTAACATCTCTGCTGCACAAAGCATGCCTGTTAAGAGTGATGGCAGGCCCTAGGCTTGGTTGGAAGCAGCAAGAATTTGTTTTACCAGAGCCACCATATCTGTCTCTTAAGCACTCTTAGAACTCAATCTCTTTTTGCTTTCCCAATAGAAACACTTCTTAGCCATCCACCTAGAGCCTCTTGATTTTCTCTGTGGGAGAGTTGTTTGTGCATCTCAGTGGTAAGGAAAAGGCCCTGTTGTACTTGCCCCCACCCCTGGAAATGGAGTAGGCTGACTGCACGATAGCATCAGTGGTAACTAAAAGTAGTTAGAATAGAGTCTTAGCCCTAAGCCTCAACTATCATTGCTCTTTTGCCAGCCACCCAATAGGTGAGCCTCTGGTTTCACCAGGTTTCTGCCCAGGCCCAACCCTCTGTGTTAGGGAGGATAACAAACCTTCACCACCGTCACTCTCTCTTCTGTGCTCCTACCACCCTTCATGCATTCCTGTCTCTCATGCTCCTCTCACTGCCTTAAATGGGTTGCTATGTGTTCCCGTCTTCTTTTTACCATTAGACTAAAGTCTTCTTGGCAAGAAGCAGGTCTTGGTATTTTTCACTCCTCAAAGTACATTGTTCCCTGCCTGCGCCATGCTGGTATTCAGTGACTATCAAGGTTATTTTAACAAGTGGTGAGCTCACTGATATTTAATTACTGGGATGACAAAAAGGAAAGAATATGAGACTGTTCTGTCCAGAGAGCTAAGCTTTAGAGATGTAAGTTGTCTTTGTGAGCAAACAGTGGTGCTTGCCAGGCTTAATGAAGGTTAGAGAGTTAGAACAGGCTGGAAGGTGAGGAAGAGGTAGGAAATTTCACAGAAGGGAGAAGCTGTTTGATACCAGCCCTCTGAGTCCATTGTCCATTGCAGACAGGTAGCTCTTTACTCTTCCAAGGCCAGAGGAAAAGAATCAGAAATGGCAGTTGTGTGAGGGTATTCCATAGACTGCCAGATTATTACTTTGTTTTCTTGGGAAAAGAAGGAGTCCAAAAGATTCATGAACTAGTGCAGGACAGGCTCAGTCCCTTGAGTAATTGAAGCTTACCAAAAACACTTCAGTGAGATTTGGGGCCAAGATCCAAGTGAAGACCCACAAGTCAGTCTGGCCTAGACCAAATGTTAATGTGTGTTGACATTTCTCCTGCTTCACCTTCCTCCCATGTGCAGGGCTGAAGGGCCAGTCCCAAGGACTCTCCAACCAAATGCCCTCTATTGATTCCTGGGCAGCATCTTTCCTCAGAGTTCTGTGCTTCTGTTCTTACCTTGGGGAACTAGAATTCACATCCTGGAAGGAAACCAAAAGATCCTCTGGACATGCTCCCTAAAGCTTTGTTAGCCCTGAACATCTGGTTCCCTTCTTGCCCTCCTCTGAGCCCTGCCTGAGCAGAAGGACCCCAGAAACTCAACCCAGAATCCCTTGACCTCTCCAGCTCCCTTGATTTTAGAATCATTTTCCTCTCCCTTCATAGGCCTCATCTCCAAAGTCTGTGTTTTCTGAAACAGAAGCAAAAAAGAAAGGAGAAAGAGAGAGAAGAGACTGCCTTCTATTCACTGCCCGCCCTCACACATTTTCTCCTTCTGCTTCAGGCCCTACCAGTCCATGTTTTATTTTCTTCCATTTTTTCATAACTTAGAATTAGCCATTTTAACCATTGTTGATCTATGTTTAAAGAACTTTACACCTTCACCCCTTTCTCCATTAAGTGAGATAGTCTTTCCCTAAAGAGGTGGAAATGGGGGCCAGAGGAGGTGTGGCAGGATAGGGAGCTTGGAAATCGTCTAGGTCGCAAGACTGTATAGGCCAAGACCTGCGTCTCTAGCTAGTCCAAAATAAGGCAGGAGACTCTTGAACATCTGATTCGGGGTATAAGCTTAAGGATAGGGATGAAAGTCACAGGGGCTAGGCCAGGCCAGGCCTCCCAGAGGAACCAAGGTTTCTCAGTTTCTGGCTCTGGTTCCTACCTCTTGGGTTATGAGGCTTATCCCCTAGGCCTTTATGTCCCCTAGGCTTCCCTCAAGACACAGCTGCTACAGTGGGTGTCCCTGAGTTGAGGTATTTGTCCTATCTCCCGAAGAAAGGCTTTTTAGTCATAGGGTTTCCAGGTGAGTAGGAATGGGAATGAATAGCAGAACATCAGTCTAGGACAAGCAGTCCTAACCGTGAAGGAGGCAGAGCAGGATTCTAAATCTTTTAAAAAACTCACTGACCCCTTGTCTCCTCATTTAAAAAATGAATCTAGTTCTTTGCCATCCAAGTACTAGCTTTATATCTTTCATCATTCTTTTTTTTCCCCCTGAGTAGTTTCTGAGTAGCTATTTTTGAAAACTAAATAATGGGTAAGGGAGTAGGAGCCGCCACTCTTACTGGGATAACCCCAGAACCATTTTGGTTAATTCTCCTACCCCAAGTCTGGAAGCAAGGGATACTCATTCTGTGAAGTTTGCCTCCTGGCTCTGCAGTTAGGCACGGTTCCTACAGCTGATGTGCTGGCACAGGCCAAGGACCAGCTGAAGCATGGTGGCCAGCCACCCGGCAATTACTATCCCCATTTAGAGTTTTTCCCAAACTTCAGTGTAACAAAATCTTCTCTCCTTTTGTTCTTAATTGTTGGCCTCAAGTCAGGCATATTTTATCTGGCAGGTGATGCCCAGAGGGAATTGTATTCTTTGAAAGAAGATTCCCCATGGCCACCAGGTATGTAAGGACTGAGGCACAGTTCTCTTGCAAGATGATGGATAGGTGTGATGACCTGAAATTCCCTGGCACACAGTGAGAAATAAAATATTAAAAACCAACTATAGCCCTCAATCATAACTGGAGGCATTGTAAATTGGAACAATCCTTTGGGAAAACAGTTTGGCAACATGTATCAAGAATCCTAAAAGCACTCCTGCTTTTTGACGTTATACTTCTACTTTATTTTAAAAAGTATCCTAGGGGTACCTGGGTGGCTCAGTCAGTTGGGCAGCCAACTCTTGGTTTTGGCTCAGGTCATGATCCCGGGGTCATGGGATTGAGCCCCATGTCGGGCTCTGCACTCAGTGAGGAATCTGCTTGAGATTCTCTCCCTCTTCCTTTGCCCCTCCCCCCACTCACACTCATGCGCTCTCTCTCTCAAATGAATAAATAAAATCTTTTTTTAAAAAAGAAATTATCCTAAATGCAAATATATATGGATTTCAACATAGCATTATTTATAATAGTGAAAAATTGTAAGCAACCTAAATGTCCAAAATAAGTGAATGGCTAAAAAGTTATTGTACAAAAAAAAAAGTTATTGTACATCCCCTTTGTGGATATTATGCAGCCATTAAACTGATGATTTCAAAAACTGTGTAAAAATATGGAGAGTTGATTATATTCAAATACTAATTTTTAAAAATACAGAATATAAGGGGCACCTGGGTGGCTCAGTTGGTTAAGCATCCAACTCTTGATTTCGGCTCAGGTCATGATCTCAGGGTCGTGAGCCTACTTAAGAGTCTCTCTCTTCCTCTCCCTCTGCCCCTCCACTTGTACTCTTTTTCTCTCTCTCAAAATGAAAATACATATAAGATACAGTTTGTTTTTCTTTATTTTTCTTTCTTTATTTGAGAGAGTAGTGAGAGAGAGAGAGCAGGAACGGGAGAAGAAGCAGAGGGAGAAGGAAAAGCAGACTCCCTGCTGAGCAGGGTTTGGTCCCAGGACCCTGAGATCATGACCTGAGCCGAAGGCAGACGCTTAACCAACTGAGTCATCCAGGCGCCCTAGTTTGTTTTTCTTTAAATGTTTTTCTATGTATGGGTATTAGTTGGCACTCTCTGGTTATAGTAACAAATTTCAACTCAAGCCAGTTTAAGTTAAAAAGGAAACTAGACTATAAGGACACTAGAATTTCTCATAGTATTCAAGGACAGGTGTGCCCTTCAAGCTTTAGAAGGGTGGAGCAAGTTCTAGAACCAGAGCCGAGGAAGGACTTTCTCTATCTCTTGTGTCTGCTTCTTTCTGAACATCAGCTTTATTCTTGTCTCCCTGCCCAGTGGCTTTCTCTGCTACCTAATCTACAGTCTTGAGCTTTACATCTCCTCTTAGTCCTACTTCTGTTCTGGGGAAGACTCTGATTGGCTCTGTCTGATCCAAGCAAGAGTGGGGCCACACTAAACCAACATGGTACATAGAGCCCACCCCTGTGATCATGAGGAGAAACACCAGCTCCTAGAGAGGGAAACCCCAGAGTGTTGCTACTGTGGTATACACACAAGACTTAAATACACTAGAACATTAACAGGGGTTGTCTCAAGGTAGTGAAACAAAAGATGAATTTTAAAAATTTTAGCATGTATTATGTTATAATAGAAAAATCTACTAACCTTGCTGTGGCTGTGGTTGTTATTAGGCCTGGGGTCAGCAGAACCCTTCTCCATTTTGGTTCTCCCAATGACAGCCACTACAAAGATACTAAGGCCTGGTGGTGCTTGTTTTTGGTAATGAATTCCACTAAGCTGTTTAAGGAGACAGAAAAAAAATTCTCAGTTAATCACAGGACCAATTTGAGTTCTCACACTCCAGCTGTAACATAAAAACCCGTTCTACTTCTTTGTGGTTAACTTTACTTTGCCCCAAAATGCCTCTGCAGAAGTGTGGTGTGTATAAAGACAGAGTGCTTTCCTTCTTCGCATGCAACCACCAGTAGCTACTCCAGAGCTGGAAAGAGAGTGGACACTCAGTGTGTTGACTTCATTTTAACTACGTCTTCTTTTGAAGAAAAAACTAGAAGATTAAGGAGATTTAGACTAATAAAAGAGGCCTCTCTGAGCTAGGAAGGATCTTCTGCCCCCTCTTGCAAATTTAGGCTTCACAGATTTTTTTTTTTTCAATTCTTCTTCCCCTCTTTGTAGAAGCCACTAGTGGCATTTGGAAAGATGGTCTCTCTTATGTTTCCTTGATCTTCCCCAAAGACCTTACACTTGTGAGAGGTCTTTGTCCTTCCTCATAAGTGGGCCCCATAAAGTTCTTATCATGTCCCCAAAAGATAGAAGTCCTAGCCAATTGCCTGGCACTGCAGGCAGCTCCTGGAGAAATCCTGGAGAAGGGGAGATGGGGAGTACAAGTGGAAGCTGCCCAAAACTCAGACCCAGGAAATAGGACTCAGGACTTCAGGTCATACCACAAAGAGCTGTTATTGGTCAAATGATTCTCCTGTTGAGGTGTGGAGTCAGAAACAGATGGGAATGCCTTACAGTCTGAATAAACAGCCGTCTGCAGGGAAGTAGAGAGGTCTAACCAATGCCTACATTGCTACGGAATATTCTTGGATGGGAGGTTAGGTTTCTGCCCAGCCATGGAGATTGGACATAAAGGCATTGAGTTGTATTTTCTGTATCTCTCTCTAAAATATGATATCTAAAAACATGTTTATTTCTACCCACTGGCAAGAGATGTTTTGGGGAGTGGCATAACCTTGAACAGGAGACCCCAGGTAGTTTCTGAGCTGACCTCTGGACAAATTGTGACAGATATAAATGTTGGTCTTTGATGCCTTATCTTGCTGTACCCACATGTCAGAGAATGGCCTGAGCTCCAGGTCTTCCCTGCTTTCCTGTTTCCTTTTCAGTGTTATCTTTCTTCCTGGCCCTGTTCCTGCTCTAAGTTTGCCCTGATTTCTGCTTCCACCCAAGGGAACTGAACAGGGTACAGACAGGACTATTCCAGAGGTAGCCTTTCACAATTCAGAACTGCCTCTGCTAACTCCCTCGTAAACCTAGAGGAAAATTCACATGTTTTCGGTGAAGAAAGATTAGATAATGTTGGTGCAAGCTCTTTGCCTCTTCATACTTCATTCTGAATCCATTTAAATTTCCATTTTTCTGAGAATTAGTGCTTGGATGTAAGGACAGAGGTTACCTTTCTTGTGGGAAAGCTAAAACTGAATCATGTCTCTATTCCAAATCATTCATGCTCAGTCCACAAGGCAAGGGCAAAATTGTTCAGCACCACGGAGAGCGTCTTTCATCCTGTGACAAGATCAAGGACACCTAGGTAAAAGATAAGGATTTGTAGCTAGAAGCCCAGCCGGTCTGACCTCCTTACTCTTCTGGCCAGTCACAAAACCCTTTTCTCCCCAACCTCTTAGTATTCAACTTCTTCCTTTACCTAACTAGGCTTTTAGGAATGAACTCCTTTAACTTTCCACCTACCTTTCTGCCTCCATGTTCTCTGCGTCCCCTACTCATCTTCATCTCCCTTCCATTTCAGTAGGGAGCCTTCCTTCTCTGGCCCAAGACTCTGTTTCCATCTCCTCTTGAGTCCTCCAGGAGCATGCCATATCAAACGTCTCCTTTTCTACCTAGTTTCTTTCCCCTCAGTCTAGGACATTGGTCAGATGTTCCCTAGGTCAAAAGAAATTCTTCAACTCCAAAGTTCCCTCTGGCTATCATTTATTCTCATTCCTTCTCTTAGTCTGACTCCTTGAAAGAATATCTATGTTCACTGTTTCTACTTTCTCTTTTCCTATTCCCTCCTAAATCTTCTGTAATCTGGATTCTGTTCCTACTATTCAACTAAAACTGTGCTTTCTGAGGCCACTTATGACTTCCTTATTTCTAAATACTGTATTTATCTTCTCGGACTCATCTGGTTTTTTGACAATAGATAATTATTGGGAGCTCCTTAAGGATGGGACTACTTTCTGTTTATCTTTATGAGCTTCAGGCTTGCCACTGATAAATAAATGAAGGAAATATAGCATATCGGAGTAAGGAGAAGGAGGAGGCAGAATGGTCAGGCCCCTCATAACCTTGTGGAGGGAATACCTTTTCCACAGATACTTTCTTATGTAATCCAGGCCCCAACCTGTGTGATGCCAGGGCTGCAGCTGTGGGCCAGTCACTCCCAGTACTGTCCATGATTGTGTGGGCCTTAAGGAACCTCTATTAATACCTTTATAATAGCACGGATATATTGCTTAGTATGTACTATAAAATGCTCACATCTATTAACTTATTTTAGCCTCACAAGAACCTTTTACGTAGGAATTAATATTAGTCCCATTTTACAGATAAGGAAACTGAAGCCCATATTACACAGCTGGTAAATGGAGGAGCCAAGATTTATCTTTAAAAAAAAAAAATGGGTTGAAGAGTTGAATTTGTTGAAGTGGATGATAAGTACCCAGGATCTCACAACATTATTTTCTCTACTTTTGTGTAAGTTTTAATAATTTCCTTAATAAAACATTTTTAAAGGATCAGATTGGATTAAATCAATGGATTTTTTTTAAAGATTTTATTTTTAAGTAATCTCTCCACCCACCGTGGGGCTCAAACTCACAACCCCGAGATCAAGAATCACTTGCTCTACCAACTGACTCAGCCAGGCATATCAAATCAATGGATTTTAATTTTGTTGTTGTTGTTGTAAAAGAACCCTTTCTCCAGACAAAATTTTGTAGAAAGGTTGATGTATAAGAAATTAAAGAGCATCTCCATTCTCACCACTATTGCTTCCCTCTTGCACTCAGCCCCGCCCAAGGCACAGGGTTCAGAGAACACAGTTTAATGAAACTTACTGGACCAGACTAACTCTAAGGATTCTTCTGGCACTTTTGCCTTCCTCTAATTATATTGGCTTTGCACTGGCCATTAGCCTATATATCCTGTCCCAGAAACAGTGAGACTGGGCTATTAATCATTTCTGCAGTCTGTGGAGAATTTGTTTGAAGGATTGCAGAAACACTGGTTGCTGTTAGAGATGCATTTCAATGTCTGTCTCCACTGAGTGTTTAATAATCTTGCTAATCCCCACTCTAGTTCCCGGATCTAGCTAACTCCTGTCAGATGTCCTTGGGGGGCATTTTAAATTCCCCCTGATTTCTTGGAGCCAGACATTTCCTTCTGCCTGGATTCTCTCTGATACTTAACATTCATGAATATTTCACATTTAACCTGATTACATTTCCATGCGATGGTCATGGTGCATTGGCTGTGTTTCTCAGGGAAGACATACAGGAAGCCCACAGTAAAGACTTGAATTTTCAGGCACGGTGCCAGAGATCTTTGTTCTTGCCACTAAGATGGCCTTCTATCTTGGACAGTGACAGGGGAGATGCTGAATGGTGGGCTTTGCATGGGACTTCTCAAGCCTAGGGCTCTGCACCCTGGCTTATGACCCACAGGAACTGGCAGTTTCCCTCAGGGTCAAAAGCCACCAAGACCTGCCCAGTGGTGTTGAGGACCAAATGTGGGTCCCTGTGACCAGAATTGCTCAACAGCTTCCCAACCCCCACTCAGACCCTATCCTTCCTGCATAGTTTCCCTCCAGTGTTACCATTTCCAGCCAGTACCTCCAGACTGAGAAGCAACTCTGATGAACTCATCTGTGCTGAGGAGGGAAAGGTTAGCCCCAAATGCCGGAGGGGCTCATGTGTTTAAAGTCACCCCCAGGGAAAGGACAGTGAGGTTTACATGGATGGATGGGGTGGAGGGTTCCAGAGAAGATGCATGATTGGGAAGGCCATAGATTTAGAAGTCACCAATGTAAAAATGTTACTCTAAACTGTAGGAGACATCAGGCTTCCCAAGGAGAGAGGCGGGCTGAGGGCCAGAACCTGCTGAGGAGACAAAGGGCTGTGGGAGGAGTAAAAACTGATGGTTAAAGAGGTAACATGAGCCAAGGATCACAGTGTCCTCAAAGCCAGAAGAGGAAACCATATCCAAATGAATATGGTATGTGTTTCATGTGAGAAATGCTACAGAAAAAGTAATGTGACTAAGGAAATTGGAAAGGTGCCAGTGCTTTCCTGGTAGGATCCCACAGGCATGTTTATGGGCTTTACCCTTTGAGAAGTCATCCCTCAAGCTGCTTTGGGAGTGAGTCCTACCTGTGGCCTAGGGGGAAAGCCAGACGCCCGCTGTCAGGGCTTCATGCTCCCTGCAGGTAGCACCTCAAGGCTGTTTTGGCCACAGAGAGGCATGTAAGGGCCCAAGTCTGCATGGGACAAATGCTGTCCATTAGGGAGTCTCTCAGGAGGAGCTGAGACAAAGGAGGATGAGAAAAAAGGATTGGAGAGGATTGCAGCATGGGAAGCTGCCCAAGATGCAGGGGCACTGCAGCACCCCGCTTGTTCTGTGCCCTACCCCCTACCATCCTAGCTAAGGGGTGCGGTTCAGAGCAGAGAACAGAGGCCCAGGTTCTGCCCTCAGGAACTCATAAGCCACTGTGGCAACAGAGCCCACCCAGGGTCTTGTACTCTGGATGGCCTGAAAGAACACAGGCAAGGCCAGGATTTCCCTCCCAAACATTCTAGACTTTTTCCTTTCTGCTTAATGATGAGCTTGTTTTCATCCCCACTGCCTCATTCTAAAGAGAACAGAAGCCACCATCATGGTTTTATGTCCTTCCCTTGCTGGGTCACTCAGATCCCTGGGCCTGACACTGCGGGGCCAATTCTGGAGCGTTCTACCTGTCTGTCTGCTGTCTGCACCCCCAGAGGCAGAACAGACAGAGCCTTGGGTCTGCTCTGCAGTTCTGACCTTGGACTTACCATTCTTTAATCCTGGCAGATGCCTAGAGTGGCAGTACCTGTATCAGTGGTTGGTCATCAGTCTCTCAGGGAGTGCATGACTGTAGCCCCTTCCAACTGACTACAGTAGGGTGGTCCAGGGCCTTGGACCTTGTAGCAGAGGTTTGGGGTGTTTTGGAGGAAACAGTGAGGCTAGATTACCGAGTAGCACAGGACTAACTGGTCACCAGCTGATTTGCCATTATTCATCTTCTCACCTACCATACCCAGCCAACCTTTCAGGAGACACTCTTTAGGATTCATCTGTGAAATGAAGAAGTTCTCATGAGAACTCTTTTGCCCATTGGCTATAGTCTTGAAGTCTGGCCTGGCTTGGCCAGTTAGTTCTGTGGATCCAGTGAAGGGATCCATCCAATGCTAGAGAAAGCAGAAGGAGAGAAGGCCTGTCTTAGGGAGCATCTACTCTAACCTTAATCCAGCATTAAACTCACAGGAACCTAGAAAGACCTTTCCAAATAAGTATACAGGAAGGCCCCTAAGGAACAGCACAACTAGTATGGGAGATCCTGTGGGTTTAAGGAGTCATGATAGGCTTTCTCGGGGGAGGCTGGCTCACACAGGTCTTTGAAGACAGACACCTAGGTGGGTGTAAGTGGGGCTGAGATCTGCAGCTTTTTTACCCGGTTCAGGGTCTTCCTTCCAGCATATATGGGTTTGCCTTTCCTTCCTTGAATTACCTGTCTACTGCTAGGGGTGAATGCCCCCAGATGATGGGTGGGAAGACCAGCTTCAGGACTGAGAGCAGCCCCATATATTCACTACCTAACAACTTTCTGTCACTCTGCTTTCTCCCCACAGGACCCAGCCGCCGCCTCCATCTCAGACGGGGACTGTGACGCCCGGGAGGGTGAGTCAGTAGCCATGAATTACAAACCATCCCCGCTCCAAGTGAAGCTGGGTGAGTGTGTCTGGGGGGTGAGGGAGATGTGGGAAGTAGACAAGGTGCTCTGGGCTGGGTCTGCAATGAGGTGGCACAAATAAACCAACTCAGACTAGATGATTCCAAGACTCAAGCCACCATCTCATTTGCACTGCCAGACACCTTATCTCCTGCAAGGCAAAGAGGGAAGTTACAATTCTCTGCAGGACCCAAAGCTCTAGGAAGCATCTCTAAAGCCAAGAAGACTCCAGGTTTTCCAGGGGATAGCTTCAGGGATAAAACCATGGCACCCCAGAGAGAGGGTTAGAAGTCCCATCAAACACTGGACCAGCCAGGCTGGGAGGAAACTGCCTTAGAGATGGGGTGTCAGTTATTATGTTTGAGGGGTAGAAAGGAATGAGGATCCCAAAACCTAGAAGCCGAAATCTTCTCCCTATTCCTCCCTCACCCATCTAGAGATCTCAGGGCCTGGTTGACTCCGGTTTTGGGGAGCTTTCCCTTGGTTTTTTAGTAAGCCCAAATATCTCCCTACCCCCTTTCCAGGGTCACCTTTCCTTTGGGGGTTTATTTCATGTCCATTCCAAAGTCAGTCAGAAGCAGCCTGCTTCTTTGAAGCCACTTGGCTCCCAACCACTGCCCATAGCTCCCGCAGCTGCTCTTCGCACTTCACCCTGTGCCAGACACTGCCCTCCTCCCTTCAGGGGCCAAAATTTCACTCACTAAAGGCCGCTGCATATAACAGACTTACGGTTTCATGAAGAAGAATTACAGCACAGTGCATCCAGGAAACAGTTTACAGTTAAATACAACTCATCACTATCCTTTAAAACTCTTCTGCCATCCCTGCTACCCTCTTGGCCATTTTCTCCTCAGACTCTGGCTGCCCACTAAATACTGGACCCCTCCTCCTAGGAACTTTTTTCCATCTGTTGTAAAACCTTTTCCCTCTGTAGCTGCTGGAGCTCCTTTTCACAGAGTCCTATTCTTTTATTCAGTTTTATTTGTTTGTTTGTTTGTTTGTTTGTTTTCTTTTCTTGTGGTGTGTATGGGGGTGTTTTTTTTTTTTTTTTTTTTTTTTTATCTTGCTTCTTTCATTCCAGACCACATCCAGGGATCTCCTCAGGCTGTTTTTCTAAACAAGAGAGCAGTTCTCTCAGGCGAATTTGTTCATCTTCCTAAGACACCAGATGCAAACTGCAGCCAGTTTTATTTATTATTGTTTAACAATACAAGTATTTTAACAAGTGTACCTTCTCTTTCTACTCCCCCCTCCACCAACGTTCTCCTCCCCGGAGATAATCACTGTAAGCTTTTTTAGTTTTTCTTGTTTTATTTTATATTTTAACATAAGTGGTATCATACTGTACACATTTTCTGAAACTTTGTTTTTGTTTTTGTTTTCCATTTAATGCCTTGGAGCCCCTGGCAATGTCCATATATAAAGAATGACTTCAGACTTTTAAATGGTTGCATAGTAGTCCATAGTTTGGTTTTGCCAGTTTATTGTTTGTATTTTTTTTTCACTGTTTCAAACAATTCCAACATGCTTTTAAAATAACACCTTTTTCCTCCCCATTATATTACCACCAAAGCTCCTCATGAAAACTCAGAACCTTGTCCCAGTTGCACTAAGGAAAATCACCACTGGGAACTTTCAGGCAAATTGCACCCCCTAGAGTCTTGGAGTGGCAATGGCAGCTGCTGCTGGCTGGAAAGAAGCTGGAAAAAACTAGAGTCAGCGGAGCAGTGGCAAAGACAGAGGGTCAGAGACTGAGAGACAAGAAACTAAGAGACGTGGAGGTCAGGGGAAATTTCAGAGTCATAGTCCCATTCCATCCTGGAAAGTCCCTGCCTCTCTGGAGCTGGTGGTTATTTTATGAGAGCTTTCCCCTAGCATCCCTCTCCACCCAACAGTCCCTTTTTCCACATCTGTGCTTAAGATGAGTAGAAAAGGGTAGGCAGTCCCCCTCCAGGGCCCAGGCAGCAACTGGCTACTGGTAACAGTGGCACATACCAGACAGTGGGTCACCTGGTGGCCAGCCCTGTAGATCTGGTAGACTCTAGAGCCTTGGAGAACTCACAGGCTGGCACAAGCATAGCCAGGGGAGCTCCCCAGCCTCTTGCCCTTTACCCTGCTAGCCCCTTTCTTCCCCTCCCATTCCACAACTTCAGTTTGGCTTCTGCATTAATCCCAAGCTCCTTTATCTGGCATTCAAGGCCTTCGAGCTCTGAGTTTGTAACCAGAGGGAGCCCCCAACCCCTTAACACAGGACCTAAGACATACTGGTGAATAGTGAATAAATAAATGACTGAATAAATGTATTCTATTTTCCCAACCTGACCTCCCTCCAACTTCACCCCTCCATCCCATCTGGATGCATACTTATTTTGCTCACTTGTAAATGCATTTTTATATATGCTATCCCTCCTTCCTACAATGCCCACCTCTCTCCAGCTCAGGGTATCACCTGCAAGAAGCCCTGACTTCTCCATCCTTCTGCTTCCTTACTCCCTCTCCAGCCTTTCTGTGGCATCAAGCATACACTAACTGCCCCACATGGGAGTACAGCTTCTGGAAGACAGGGGTCAGCCTCTTCCTGTTGCCTCTTACTACCTGCCTCAGATTGTACGGGGCCAAAACGGCCTCCACCAAGCAGCAGGGCCTGGAGCTGGGATCCCTGCTTCAGTTCCTAGAGAAGCAAGGGGTTTCACAATGGAGGCCCAGCCCAGTCAGTCCTGAGCAGTAAGGTAGGGTGGCCCTGGGAGCAGGACACAGCTTCCTTCCCATGTTCTCCTGCAGAGAAGCAGCGGGAGCTGGCCCGGAAGGGCTCCCTGAAGAATGGCAGCATGGGTAGCCCCGTCAACCAGCAACCCAAGAAGAACAATGTCATGGCCCGGACAAGGTAGAGGCCCCCCTACCCCACCTGGACCCTGCCAGTCAACATCTATTTTTGCTGGTCCTACGCCTCTCCTTCTTCCCTCCCTCCTCAGGCCCAGCTCCTTTCTGAGAGGAGAGAGTCTCAACAGAATCCAAGGGGCAGGGGGAAGTGGTGGGTCAGGGCCCAATCCAGTTCCTCACCAGGCTATGCGCTCCAGTTGCCAATCCAATCCCCTAAATTTTCTACCCAGGCTGGTCGTCCCCAATAAAGGCTACTCCTCGCTTGACCAGAGCCCAGATGAGAAGCCACTGGTAGCCCTTGACACGGACAGGTGTGTACAGGGATGCTGGGGCAGCCGGGCAAGCCACAGGAACCTGTATGAACGTACAAGTGGTCTTTACAGGCCACACCTGCTATACTGTCAGAACTGGGATGTGGGGTGTTCCTCAGACAGCCAGGAGCTCTCCAAGGATGAATCCCCAGGGAATGGAATTTTTTAATCCGGCAGTAGGAAAGAGCAGAGAGGCAAAGGAGACTGGCACAGTCTGATGCTGTCCTGGCACAACTGATGCAATCACTGCCCCCTGACTGGGCCCTCATGCAATGTCCAATGTCCTGCTCCGTCTAAGGGAGGAGCCCTACTGCTGGGAACGCACCTGGCTACCCTTGAACTTTGGGAAAACCCAACAAGTCAGGGGGATTTGAGCCTAGAAAAAAGGTGAGAGGAATTGGGGTGAGGGATGTAACAGCTCTGTTTAGAAGGAGGTTAAAGGTGGCAATTCGTTTAGAAGGGCGGGGCTAGGGAACCTGGGCATTTGCACAGCAAGCACAATCTTTTATTTAGATCTGTTGTTTACTTGCAAGTGTGGGGGAGGGGGAAGGTATAGACTGTTGGGGTAGGGGGCGGGGTACAGGGAGTTCTCTGTTTAATATCAGAGAATCACTTCTCTGTCTTTTTTCTTCCACTATCAGCGATGATGACTTTGACATGTCCAGATACTCCTCCTCTGGCTACTCCTCTGCTGAGGTGAGGCCCCACTCCTTAGGACCCTAGACACACCTGAGCAGGTCCACCTTCATCCAGGAAAAGGGGTGGGGCCAACACCAAATCGCACCCTGAGAGAAGCAATGGGCAAAACTAGGTGGAGCCCCATGGGGACAGGGCATAATGGGGTGGGGCCTGGGATGGGACAGTGTCGGAAAGAACCTGGAGGCTGTTAGACACTGGCCTCAAGTGGGGGGAGCCCAGTTTTAGGGGCAAGGCTTAAGCCTGTGGTTAGAACAGGGCTCCTAAACAGAATGGAGTGTGAAATCTAGGCGATACTTAATGGGGCTAGGCCTGAAATAGGGGCCAGCCAAATAGAGGCAGAAGTTGCCCTTAGAATGGGATGCCCTTTGTAAAGAGGCAGGGCCTCAAGAATGTACTTGTAAGGAAGTGAGGCTAGAGCTGAGGCTGGGGCCTAAGAAGGGGCAAAGCCTGGCCTTTTGGTAACCTGGGAGGGGACTGAACAGGGTGCAGATGGCCTGGGGATGTGGTCCGGCTGTGGGTGGTGCCTCCAGATAGCCTGAGCCTCACCTCCCTCCCCTTTGTCTACAGCAGATCAACCAAGATTTGAACATCCAGCTGCTGAAGGATGGCTACCGGTTAGACGAGATCCCTGATGACGAAGACCTGGACCTCATCCCCCCCAAGTCCGTGAACCCCACCTGCATGTGCTGCCAGGCCACGTCCTCTACCGCCTGCCACATTCAGTAGCGGGCGGGGCCGTTGCGGCCGCCCGGGGCAGGGCCCCCGTGGGCCAGGTCGGACAGGGCAGGGGCCAACCCCTCCCCAGCTTGTCCGCCTGCCCCCGGCCCCTGTGCCCCCTACAGCCGCCAACCTCGTAACAGTCATTGCTTCCTCCTATGGTAGGACGTGTACCTCTGTGTGTTCATGGAGCCGGAGAAACCAAAACCGGGTCTTTCTCCACCCCGGGGGCTGAGGAGCGCTGGGGGCTGTTTGTTCAGTTACTTGGGGGACCTTGCCCAGCACCCTGCCCCCCTCCCCGAAGCTGCAGTCTGGTGGGGGAGAGGAAGGACTAGACAGCAGGGAGGCCAACACTAATGAGTGGGGGTAGGGATCACAAAGCCAGGGGCTTGGCCCCGCCCCAGTGAAGCCATGAGCCCCCCAGCCCCAGCCTGAGACAAGGAAAGGGGCTGGGAGGGAGAAAGGCCCAGGGCAGTGGGAGCAGGGCCCAGCACCTCAGAGCCCCTTCCACATGCCCCCTGCCGGCCCATATAACTATTTGTCTCCCCCTCCTGTCCAGATGGGAAGCCTGGCAGGGCTGCCTAGTGGGATACTGCCCTCCCCCCCCCACCTCCCCACCCCCACATAGTATCACTGCCTCACTGCCTTCTTCCTCCTCTTTGCCCCATTCACCCTGTTCCTTGCTCTCTGGGTTGTGGAGAAGGATAAGATGGGCCTCAGAGACAGGCCAGTTTGGGGTGATATGATCTGTCCTCACCCACCCCCAACCAGTGCATCTATTTCTCTGCCAACTCCTGTAACCCCCCACGCTTCCGTTCATTGGTCTCCATCCCAGGCTGGAAGCAGGAGGTAGGGCCGGCCTTGAATGCCCCATTCCCATCTCTCTCCAGCCCAAGATTCCAGACATCGCTTCGCAGAAGAATCTTCAAGGAGGCAAGCTTAGGAGAAAACAGTGGTTGCATGTGTATGGTAGGGAGAACTTGGCAGAATGTGTGTGTGTCTGAGGCTGTCAGGTTGTGTGTCTGTGTCTCTGTGTTGGGCCTGTCTCTCCAGATGTCTGTTTCTGTCATGGATGCGAGTGTCCATGGTGGGAAAGTGTGTAGTCTGTTAGCGATGTGAGAGGCTGCTCAACAGTGGGCTGAGAGCCTTGGCCTGGGAGTCAGGAGCTTGGGTTGTGGCCATCGTGCTAGCACTCTCTGCGATCTCAACAAGCACTTGTGTTCTCTGAGCTTTAGTTTCCTCAACTGTAAAATGAGCCGTGTCTGAAATTACTTTTAACGTCTTTTCAAACCTGAAGGAATTTCTTCATAGGAATTTCTGTGGAGTGTGTAGGCAGGTCTCTGTGTGTCTTTGAACACACCTGAGGGGCTTCCTGAGTTGTGTGCCTGTGTGGAAAGGAGAAGGGAAGTTCCAAAGGGACATCTGTGTGTTTGGGATCTATCTGGGAATACTTGCGTATTCTGTGAACATATATGTGGGGGGTATATGTTGTGTGTGTCGCTCTCTGCGGCATATGTGAGTCAGAATGTGTATCCTGCTGCTTCTGCTGCTGGTGCTGGTGGTGGGGGAGAGGGCAGGAAAGCTGAGGATGAAAATCGAGAGGGAAGAAGTGACCAAGCCCCCCCCATCCCTGGACTAGGCAATAGAGACCTGCCCCCATGTGAAGAAATATGAAAGCACAGAGAGCCTAAGACTGCTCAGGTCTTATGCCTCACAAACCCCATATCCCAGGACCAGGGTGTACACTCCCCATTCCTCCATGCTGACAACCCACACATGCTGTTGTATCCACTCTCATATATACCACTCGCGTGGTGTAAGCGAGCAGAGGACACCCCCCTGGCCCACTCTCTGGATGCCATTCCTGGGAGATGGGAGCTGAAAGGTGGGGGGGAGAAGGGAGTGAGAAGAGAGAAAAAGGCTGCTGGCTTAGGAAAGGTAGTGCCTCTCCATGCACCACACCCCCAGGCTGCCAACTCCAAAGTTTTGAGGTGCAGCTCTCTACCCTCAATTCCTCCACCCTCCCTTACCTCCTCTCGTGCAGGGACCCTGGTTAGGTGATGAGAAAACACCAAAGGAAAGCAAGGACAAAGAAGGCACCTGCAGGGCCTACAAGGTCCATACTGGCCCTCATCTGAACCTCTCTCTGTCACCCCGGTCAGCATCCCCATTCCATCAGCTGGGCCCCACAGCCAAGCTTCCTACCACTACTATCATTACCCTGGGCTCCCTGACTCACCCTTCTAGAACATGGGTCCCTCCTCTTTTCCGGGCAGGGCCCCCACGAGGGCTCATTTAGACTACTGCCTTTGCTGCTGACTTGCTCTATGACTGGCCCACTGCTTGACCTCTCTGGCCCTGAGGAACCAGGGAAAAGCTCCCCATCCACAGGACACACTAGTTCCCTGGCAGGCAAGGGCTTCCAACTGAGGCAGTATACAAGTGGTGGAGAGAAGTAGGAAGCTGGTAGCCAGCACCTTCTGGGTCTAGGAGAGTGTGTGGGTCCCTCCTTCTGGAGTGTTGGAAGGGAGGGATTGAGGCCTTAGCTTGCCCCCCGTCATCCTTCCCCCTTGTAGATACCGCCTTAACACTCCCTCTACCCTCAGCCCTGGCTGCCAATCAGCCAGGTTTCTCCGTGCTCACTAATTTATTTCCAGGAAGGTGTGTGGAAGACATGAGCCGTGTATAATATTTTTTTTAACATTTCCATCGCAGTATTGACCATCATCCTTGGTTGTGTATCGTGTAACACAAATAATGATATTAAAAGCATCAAACAAGCCAGCCTCAGCTCCCTACCTGGGTCGTGGGCAAGGGGCAGGTGGGCTGGGAAGGGGAGAGAACTGATTCTCGGATACACATTTCACTCTGCTTCCACTCATGGGTTCCCAGGCCAGGCCAGCCCAGCCACTGACCTGCTGCATGACCCTGGACAAGTCACTTGAATCCTCGGAACCTCCATTTCTCTTCATCAAAGTGAGAAGTTTGGCCTAGATGATCTCCAGGGACCCTCTGAACTCTTGGAAATTGGACTCTTTTGAGAGGCTCGAGGCAGGAGGAGGCTGGGGGTAGGGAGGGAATTGGATTTCCTCACCTCCCCAGGGATGGGGCTGAGCCAGGTGATATCATAATGGGCAGTGCCCATCCTAGAGGGGGAAGCAGGGTGGGGTATGAGCAGGAAGGTTGTGAAGGAGGGCAGCTGAGAGATCCTCCATAGGAGGGCGTCACAGCAGCTAGGGGCACTGGCCAGGCTGGAGGTGTGGGCTTTCTGGGAGAGGGGGTGGTCACTGATGTCTTACAGGAGCCCTTGGTAGGTAGAGCCCACCACGGCATCCCCTAGACCTCACTATGTTCCTCTTCTCCCGCAAGACCAAGACCCCCATCAGCACCTACAGTGACTCCTACAGGGCTCCTACCTCTATCAAGGAGGTCTATAAAGACCCACCTCTGTGGGCCTGGGAAGCCAACAAGTTTGTGACGCCGGTAAGTAGAGGCTGGGTGGGTGGGCAGGCAGGCCAGAGTGTATGGTCATGTGTGTCTGAATGACTGGTAGTGTGTGGTTGTCATTATGTGTTTGTAATTATTTGTAGCTGTGTGTGTGTGCGTGTGCATGCACGTGCACACGCATGCATGTATGTATTTTATTCATTTGCCTAGGCATGGAATTTATAATAATGTATAAAATAATACAAAATTCTGCCCTCATGGTGCCCTCCTACTCCCCCAGGGTAGGAGTGGAGAGAGACAGATAATTATCAAGAAATAAACAAGTTTTAGAAATTATCCAAAATGCTGTATAGGAAATAAACAGGGTAATGGAAATGGCAAGTAACTAGGCAGAGCTACTTAAATAGGGAGGTCATGGAACACCTCTCTCTCATGGTGACACTGAGTAGAAACTGGAAAGATAAGAGAGAACTAGCCCCGTGAAGAGCTGACAGAATAGGGTTCCAGGCAGAGTGATCAGAAAATGCAAAGGCCCTGAGGCTGCCTGTGGAGTATGCCAGAAAATGTGCTATTGTCATGTTTTCATGCATATATATCATAGTCTTCTTGTGTCTGTATGTCTGTACTTGAAGATGAGGGGCCAAGTGGGTCTGTACAGCTTTCACAAAATGGAGACGAGATCTGTGACTCTACTTGTAACTCTGCCAAAGGGAATTTATCTGTATGTACCATCCAACAAATGGTGAGTATCTGCATGTGCCAGGCACAATGCAGATACAACAACGAAAGGCCAGGCTGTGCCTGTGAAGAGCTCCCGGCAGACAAGTGAACAAAATAGGGTTGCCCAGTGGATGTACTGATACAAGAGCTGGAAAAGGGAGAGCATTCCTGGTTCTTGAAGGGCAGGGCTACTAGGACATCCTGATGGTGGAGGCTTCCAACAGAAAGGAGTCAGGGGAGAGGGGAGCCTAGGGAGAGGGGTCCACCAGGAATTAATAACTGGAGCAGAGGGAAAGGCTAGCCCAATGGTGAGAGGAGCCACAGTGGGAAGAGATTGGAGGGGCTGAGGCTCAGGGCAGGAAGCCCAGTAAGGTGGTGAAGGATAAGGGAGGAGGGTGTAGATGAGAGATAAGGAGAGACTGTGGCAGTGAAAAGGGAATTTTTTGAATAGGAGAGAATTTTTTAAATAGTGTTTATAATTATGAAATAAATATATGCTCAATGCAGAAAATGGGATAACTCAGAGAAGCACAGAGAAAAAAAGGCCTCTGATCTCACTACCCAAATTAACCATTGTTAATTTATTATTATATGCCATCTTAGGAAGCAAACATTTTTTATGAATATGGCATTACATTGTATACTAGCATTTTGGAATCTTGCTCTTTGCATATAACCACATATCGGGTACATTTTTCGTGTGTGAAAATATTCTATAATGTCACTTTAATGACTATGGTGTTTTATTTTACGAATGTACCAAAATATATTTAAGGAATCTTATTGGAAATTTAGATCATTTACAAAATGTTGCTAGTATAATCATTTGCGTACATCTGTAGACATCAACTATTTCCTTAGGATAAATTACTAGACATGAAATTTTTGGGAGAAAGGATATGCACACTTCGAAAACTTTTGTATACACTTCAAATTGCTGTAATAAGGGTTATAACAATTTACATGCCCACCAGAAAAATACGAGAGTGCCTGCCTGCTTTTTGACATTCATTCAATAGGAGGGAATTTTAAGAGTAAATCAATAGATCCTGGTAACCATCTGGGTATAAAGAAGAGAGGAGAGGTTAGCATGACTCCTGGGTTTAGGGCTCTGGCAACTAGAAGAATAGTAGTTTGGAGATTTGGAATTGCAGATTAGAAAAAGATTTAGAGTTCATTTTGGGACAAAAATATTTGAGGACTTAACAGGAAATATCTGGTAGGTCGCTGGATATACTTATCTGAAGCAAAGGGAAAAGGGTTGGGCTACAGATAACAGATTTTGAAATCATCAACATACAGGCAGTAGTTAAAGTCATAGGAGTGTATGAGATTGCCAAGGAAACATAAGAAAGAGGTCAAGGATGGCCTTTGGAAAATACAGATTATTTAAGAGGTAAGTAAAGGAAGAAAAGCCATAAAAGGAGACAGGGTGATAGGATGAAAATCAAAGAGAAACCAATAAAGACAGCATTATAGACAAAGGTCAGTGTCAAATGTCAACACAGACATGGATCTCTTGGATGTAAGAACCCTTAGCAATCTGGCCAGACAGCTTCAGTGAGTGGAGAGGAGTGAAAGCCAGACAGCAGTGGGATTATGAATGAAGGAAAGGCTTCTGCTTCTGGCAGTATGCTGATCTAGAAACTCTCAAGGACTCTCCTGCTTCAAAACAACTAAGTCTTGCATAAAAATTATTTTTTTTTCTGGACTCTCATGGAGGTGAATGGTAAGTATACTTAGGATGCCCTGAGAATGAATGCCAATATCAGCACTACAAGCAGGAGTTTAAGCCTTAAGTGAGGTGAAGAAACTAAACCTTAAACTCCAAAATGAACCAGAAAGTTTAGTGATCTCTGGCTCCCTGCCCCCACCACAAACATACGTGTGCATGTACACAAACACACACGCATACACAGTGAATGTGTATCCTTTGTAGTGGAAAATAACCTTAATGTAGGTTTCCAGGTATCCTTCAGAGTAAGGCCAATCAAATCTGAGTTCGCAATAAGAGATATAAGCAAACCACCATATGACTGTCAGCAGAAACAACGAACAACAGACTAAAACCTCCAAGGACTTCAGATATTGGAATTAACAGTTAAGAATACAAAATAATTATCATGAATTTTTAAAAATAAAGTGAAATCATCGACATGAGCAAGCAACAAGTGATTATATTTTTGAAAGACCAGACAAATGTAAAAAAATGAATAGAAAATTTAGAAATAAAAAAATATAGGTGTTAAAACCAAAACCTCAGTAGATGGGTCAAAGGGCAGATTAGAGTGTCAGTGAGATGACACAAAGAAATGGAAAGGCATTCCTTGCTCATGGACTGAAAGAAAAAAATATTGTTAACCTCTTTGACATTGGCTGTAGCAACTTTTTTCTAGATATGTCTCCTGAGGCAAGGGAAGCAAAATCAAAAGTAAACTATTAGTCTGTATCAAAATAAAAAGCTTCTGCATGGCAAAGGAAACAATCAACAAAACTAAAAGGCAACCTACCAAATGGGAGAAGATATTTGCAAATGATATATCTGATAAAGGGTTAGTATTCAAAATATATAAAGAATTTATAAAGCTCAAAACCACCCAAAAAACAGATAATCCAATTTTTAAAATGGGCAGAAGAGGGGCGCCTGGGTCACTCAGTCACTTAAGTGTCTGACTCTTGATTTCGTCTCAGGTCATGATCTCAGGGTCGTGAAATCAAGTCCCTCATTGGGCTGTGTGCTGGGTGGGAAGCTTGCTTAAGATTCTCTCTTCCTCTCCCTCTGCCCTCCCCCATGCTCTTTCTCTCAAATAAAATAAAATGGGCAGAAGACATGAACAGATATTTCTCCAAAGAAGATATACAGATGGCCAGCAGACACATGAAAAGGTGTTCATCATCACTTACCAGTAGGGAAATGCAAATCAAAACTACAAAGAGCTATCACCTCACACCTGTCAGAATGGCTAAAATCCACAACACAAGAAAACAACAGGTGTTGGTGAGGATGTGGAGAAAGGGGAACCTTCTTACACTGTTGGTGGGAACGCAAACTAGTACAGCCACTCTGGAAAACAGTATGGAATTTCCTCAAAAAGTTAAAAATAGGACTACCTACAATCTAGCTATCTCACTATTAGGTATTTACCCAAAGAACACAAAAACCCTAATTCAAAGGGATACATGAACCCCTATGTTCATAACAGCATTATCTACAATAGCCAAGATATGGAAGCAGCCCAAGTGTCCATTGATTGATGAAGGGATAAAGAAGATGAGGTATACATATATATGTGTGTATATATATATATATACACACACACATATATATATATATACACATACACGATGGAATATTATTCAGCCATAAAAAGTGAATGAAATCTTGCCATTTGCAACAACATGGATGGAGCAAGAGAGTATAATGCTAAGTGAAATAAGTTGGGCAAAGAAAGACAAATACCATATGATTTCACTCATGTGGAATTTAAGAAACAAAACAAATGAGGAAAGGGAAAAAAGAGAGAGAGACTAGGGGTGCCTCAGTGGCTCAGTTGGTTAAGCATCTGCCTTTGACTCAGGTCATGATCCTAGAGTCCTGGGATTGAGCCCCATGTCAGGCTCCCCATTCAGCAGCGGAGTCTGTTACTCCTTCTCTCTCTCTCTGCCCCTCCCCTTGCCCATGCACTCTCCTTCTCTCTTTCAAATAAATAAATAAAATCTTAGAGAGAGAGAGAAAAACCAACAAACAGATTCTTAACGATAGAGAACAAACTGATGGTTACCAGAGGGGAGGTGGGAGGGGGGATGGGTGAAATAGGTGATGGGGATTAAGGAGTGCACTTGTGGTGAGCATTGGATGATGTATGGAATTGTTGAATCACTATATTGTACACCTGAAACTAATATAACAATGTATGTTAACTAACTGGAATTAAAATTTTAAAAAAGAGTATTAGTGAAATGAAAGAGTGAAAGAAATTTCCCAGAATGCAGCACAGAGACCGAGTGGTTAAAAAATATGAAAGAAATATTAAGCAATATGAAAGACAAAAGGAGAAGATCTCATACACATCTACTCAGAGTACCAGAAGGAAAGAGCAGAAAGGGGAATAGGCATTATCCGAAGAGAAAAAGTCTCCAAATTTTCCAGAACTAATGAAAGAAATGAATCCACAGATATAGAATAAATAGAAGGAATTTCACACATAGGTACCTCACAGTGGAACTGCCCAACACCAGCTTAAGAGATGACCTTAAAAACAGGCAGAGAAAAATTGTTTTCAAAGTGTCTTCTTTTCTTTTTTCTTTCTTTTTTTTTTTTTTTTTAAGATTTTATTTGTTTATTTGGGAGAGAGAGAGCACATGAGCAGGAGTGGGGCAGAGGGAGAAGGAGAAGCCGACTTCCCACTGAGCAGAGAGCCTGACGCAACAGAGGGCTGGATCCCAGGACCTGGAGATCACAACCTGACCCGAAGGCAGACACTTAACTGACTGAGCCACCCAGGCACCCAAAGTATCTTTCTTTCAATAACAGAAGAAAAATAAAGACATTTACAGGCAAACAAAATGAAAATGTTTATTACCATCAGAACTGTAATAAAGGAATTTCTAAAGGATATACTTTGGGAAAAGGAAAGTGATCACAAAAGGAAGGTCTGAGATGCAAGAAGGAATGGGGAGCTAAGAAATTGGTAAACGTGAGTTAAATTTAAGCAACCAATGTCAATGGAAAATAGTTAACAATATCGGATAAGTTGTATTTTGGAAAACAGTATCATGTAAGATACAAGGGTAAGAAAGGAATACAAAAAACTTATTATTCACAGACAATACAGTTGTGTACATAGCATCTACAAATTATTAGAACAAGAATTTAGAAAGTTGGGTGAATATAAGATAAAAAGCCAATCACATTTCTTAACCTCAATAGCAAATATTTAGGAAACATTATTTTATTTTTTTAAAGTTTTAATTTATTTATTCATTTTAAGTACTCTCTACACCCAACATGGGGCTCAAACTCATGACCCTGAGATCTAGAGTCACATAGAATATAGACTGTTCAATGGGACAATTGGTTATCCAGATGGATAAAAAGAAAACTGATCCCTAACTCACACCAATAGCAACTCCTGACAGATTAAAGACTTAACTATGGAAAGTAAAACTATTTGCTTTTAGAAGAAAATATTGGACGTTATCTCCATTACCTGAGAGTATGGCTATATTTCTTAAACAAGTCACAAAAGTACTACATAAAAGAAGAGATTAATAAATTCACATATGTTAAAATTAAGAACTTCTTTTCATCAAAAGACACTATAAAGAAAATAAAGATACAAGCCACAAACTGAGAATATATTTGCAACATGTAATTGACAAAGGATTAGTACATAGAATATACAACTATAATTTTCTGGGTTGAAATTAAACCTATGTATTTTGACTCTCTCCTGAAACCCTCTAAAACTCCTGTAAATGGATATTTGACACATAAACTCACAAGACTAGTGAGAGAGAAAGGACAATGGCTACAAAATTTCAGAGGCTAAAAAGTACGATCAATAAATAGTACCTGAGAGCAGATCTGAGAAAGTTGAATCCAAAGCCAGCAGTGGGAAACACAAGACGTAATTCAAGTTAAAACTGCAGAATTTTTGGGGCGCCTGGGTGGCACAGCGGTTAAGCGTCTGCCTTCGGCTCAGGGCGTGATCCCGGCGTTATGGGATGGAGCCCCACATCAGGCTCCTCTGCTATGAGCCTGCTTCTTCCTCTCCCACTCCCCCTGCTTGTGTTCCCTCTCTCGCTGGCTGTCTCTAAAAAAAAAACAAAACAAAACAACAACAACAAAAAAAACAAACTGCAGAATTTTCAAAAAGGCTCAGGAATTGATAATACTAGGCTTCTCCGGAACTGAAGATAGGACAGGACCACAGCTAAAATAAGGATGATTTGAAAGCTGTTTAAGAAGCAGTTAAACCAGGGCATCTGGTGGTTCAGTCAGTTAAGCGGCTGCCTTCGGGTCAGGTCATGATCTAGGGGTCCTGGGATCCAGCCCCTCAACTGAGCCCCGTATCACATCAAGCCCCGCATCCAGCTCCCTGCTCAGAGGGGAGTCTGCTTCTCCCTCTGCCCCTCCCCCTCCCACCACCTCACCCCACTCATGGGCACGCTCTCTGTCTCTCTCTCAAATAAATAAATAATATCTTTTTTTTTTTAAAGCAGTTAAACCCACTAATCCCCTCTTCTATTCCATGCCATGGGGTGACTGCCCGCCTCATCTCTGCAAAACTCAGAAGGCTAATTTTTTGGCAAGGATCTCAGGACTGGGGATACCAGGCCCAGCTGAGGGCACGGTACCATACTGAAAAGAGGTTAACCTCCACCTACCGAATGCCAACCCCCCCCCCCAGTACCCCTCTTCTCCATAGATTCTCAGAACACTGGCAGCCAGGCCACTACCCGTAGGCCAAAGACTGAGAGGCTCTTCTGAAGGATCTGATCAGCCCAAGAGGGAAGACCTACAGATACTGACAGAATTTGACAAAAATAGTTTAGCCAGACCATCCTACAATGATGCTCTAGGTTGACAAAGCCCACCCACAGCTCAAAGCCTCCAATAAGCTTTTTTTAGTCTCCTACTCATAACCATGAGCAGACAATCAAAGATACAGACATCTGAGGAAAGCCTCTAAAGGGAAAACTGATGATGTCTATGAGTTCTTCTAAGTGACAGGGTGTGCGTGTGTCTATGTGTAAAGGTCAAGAGAATGCCAAGTCATGCGGCTCTTTCACCCATATGGAGTATGACTGTGCAGGATCTGCCCACAAAATAAAACCTCAGCTGGGCACAAAGATCCAACAAACTCCTCAGCTGAGGGGCTTTCAGGGCAGTAGGGGCACCAGGTCTTATCTTGGCCAAGAGAAGCTTTTGCCCTTTAGATCATTAGAGGGAAATGTGGGTAGCAGTGGCTCCATCCCAGCACCTTGCTGCCCACTATGAGGAAGTCCTTTCTAGTCTCTGACTTTGCTGGGTGTCCCACCCCTGTGACCCAGCTGCCTTTTCACACCAGCTGCTTGCAGCGATCTATTGGTTTATAACTAACTTGGCATTCTTCCATCAGCTGAGGACAAGGGAGCTCCAGAGGTAGGTCTTACTCAGGAATCACACAGATCTAGCCCAACAAGGGATTGAAGGAGATAAGACAAGGTAAACCCCAAGAAACAGAGGAACCAGGGGCTGAACCAAGATCAGGAAAAAGGTCAGGGTAGGATAAGAATGAGGGCAAAGAGAGTGTCAGGGTCAAGGGTGATATTGGTGTCAAGATCAGAGCCACAGTAGAATCAGGGTCAGGAAGGAGTCAGAGAATTAGATTTTAAATTAGGTGTCCCTCTGGCCCCATCCTTCATCCCCTTCAAGGTGCCAAATTCCCAGAGCGCACTCCCTTCCAAAACATCTGCGTAAGGTAGCTGGATCCCAGGGCCTGCTCCCAGATAGCACACAGTCTGCAAGAAAACAGGAACACCCAGCTCTGCCCTTAAAGAGCTCCCAGTCAAGAAAAGGACAGAAATGAGAACATCAGAAAAGCACTCTGAGGACAAATGCCTGGCTGTAAGCCCTAGCCTTGGATAGAAAGAAAGGAAGAAAGTGTGATTCAAACAAAGAACAGTGCAGAGGGGCCAAGACTGGCATGGGGATCCCTCTGACATCAGGAGGACACCCAACTGGGCTGACTTTCTCAATAGGGGCTGGATCTGAGTCCAGCAAGACACCAAGGCTGGGGCCTTTATGCATCTAGTCAGTTCCTCTCCTCTTCCCTTGCCCAGGGCCTGACTCAGACCATGCAGCGCCACGTGGATCCTGAAGCCCTGCAGAAGATGGTCAAATGTGCTGTGCAGGACTACAGTTATAAGGGTTCTATACCAGGCCACCCCTACTTTCCTGAGAAATACTGGCTCTGTCAAGAGGAAGGTAGGACCTCACCCCTTACCTACCCAACAATGACCCCACTCAGAGATTTCAAGAATGACCCTTAACCTCAGCCCAACTTGAATTCTGGCCTCCACCCTGATCCCATACCAACTTTATCCCCACCCACCCACCCACAATCTGGGCTTCTCCAATCATCTCCACTCAAGCTTGACTCCCAACCACAGGACCTGACACTAACCCTGACCCTGGAGGAGGAGATCCAGGCCCTGCCTTTTGGGAGTTTCCCATTTTTGCCAAAGAACTGAAAGAGGCCTGGGTCCTTTCCCTAGAGAGATGGAGGGAGTATTAACTCTTCCAAACAAATCCCTCCAGGTATATTCCAGGGCCATCTTTTCCCATTTTTTTAGTGACCCTGTTCCATCAGTTTCTCCATCTCTCCAGCATCTCTCTGCCCCACCACACCTCTTTCCCCTTGACCTGGAGCCTTTTCTAACCCCTTCCTGCCTAAAAATTCTCTTTTGCTCCTCTCCTTCACAGCCAAGATTCTTAGAAACATAGTCTATACTCACTGTCTCTACTTCCTCACTCCTTGTTACCCCTTATGAGAAATTATCTTTCCCACTTGGTTAGGTGTTTGTGACGTCTCACTGTACATTCCGAAAGAACAGAGTCTTGTTTTATTCACAGCTGTGCCCCTCCATCTAGTATAACCAGGCCTCATAAGTGTTTATTGAATTAATTGATGATAAATATTTATCCAATTGAAATTGGGAGTCTGCAGCTCCTACATCCAAACATTTAAACTGCTCTTGTGTAGTTCTAATTACCACATCCATGGGACTCTTCAATCTTTACCTTTTGAGACCTACACTATCCATTTCACTCTGACCACTCTCTACTTCTTGATACTCCTTCCTTCCTTAGCTTCTCTGATGCCTCAATTTCCTGGGTCTCTTGTCCCCCCACTCTGGAAATGTGGGGTTCCTCAGGGTGCTAATCTGAGCTCTCTTCTCTCTTTACTCCTCTCCTGAGACCATTTTATGTAACCGGTGTTTTAGCGGACAACTCTTAAGTCTTTATTTCTACCCTTGACCTCTCACTAGAATTCTACTCTCCATCTGATTATGGTCAACTTTACCTGAATTTCCCCCCAAACACCTCAAACTTAATATGTCCAACTCATCAATCCAGAACTCCAAATTCCAGCACCTGCCCCACACATATACACACCTGCTCTTCCTCTAGGGCTCCCAGACCTCCTTTCCTGGTGTCTTGCACATGTGTTCTTTCAGACTGTTAGGGTAGTAGATCATGGAAGGTCTTCAGAACAGACTTAGATGACTGGGTGGGTGGGACTTTGGAGGATTTTAAGTAAGGAAATGTCTTGGTCAGATTTTCTTTTGTGAAAATCTATGTACAGATTGGATTGTAGAATTTCAAAAGGAGGTAGGGAGGTTAGTAGGCCAATAGTAATAATAGTTTTCTATGTGCCAGGCATTGTTCTAAGTGTTTTACATGTATTAACTCATTTAAATCTCACAACAACCCTATGAGGTAGATAGTACTATTACCCCCATTTTAAAATTGAGGAGGCTGAGACACAGTGAAATTAATTAATTCGGTCAAGGTCAGACAGAGCTAATATTTGGCAGAGCTGAGATTTGAACCCCAAATGTCTGTGAAGTCCATTCTATTAACCACGACATGATATTGTCTCCTCGTTAAGGCACTACAGAGATACAGGGGTAAGATCATGGGGGACTAGAAGAGGGAATAGAGTTAAGTGATTTTAAGGAGGCAGGATAAGCAAACTTTGGAACCTGGATGTGGAAGAGGAGAGGGAGGAAATAGGAAGAGGATCCATTTTCAGGTTGGCTGATTCAGAGAGGGTGGTGCGAGGATGCAGTGATCAGCTCAGAGGATCCAGACCCCACTCAGAAACTTGCCTTAGGTCAGAAATGGGCTGCATCTCAGTGTCTAAATCTGGGGCCAGGCTGGGCTTGACTGGCCTGAGGGATATTAGTAAGAGTCCCGTTTTGTGCTGGGGCTCAGAGGAGAAACATCTAGGGGAACCCAGATCCTGGGGTAGAATAAGGAGTAAACAATGTCTTGTGTTTCCACCCCTCTGATCAAATAGAGAAATGGAACCCATACTACCTATGCGGTGACCGGTATAACATATGGAGGATGGGGCCTTACAACTGCACCGGCTGGAACAAATATACCACATGCCTTCCCCGGCTACCTAAGGTATCTACTGTCTCCCTCCACTTCTAAACCACAGGGACTGGTATTTCACCATTAGTTCCTCATCCCTTTCCCACCAACAATGCTCCAGGGCTCTTTCTCAAGTGTGAAACTAGGATTTGCATTTTCTAGGAGACAAAGGAGTCCAGGAGTGGAGCTATATGAATAGCTCCTGGGTCCCCTGGATCCCAATCTCTGGCTGGGCCCTGTGGGGATACAATGAGTGTGCACTCCCTGACTTACTCCCTTCCTGAAGCTTGCCACCTGGCCCCTTCCCACGTGGTCTGGCTAATGAGTCTACCTGCTCCACTCTCCCTCCTTTGTGATGTGAGCAAGGACAAGAGAAGGGAGACCCAGGCCACCAGTGACAGTGCAGATAGAGGAGAGTCTTTCAAGGAGATAGGAAGGAGCCCAGCTGCAGGCCCAGGCCAGAGGGAAGAGGAAATTTGAGAGGATGAGAGGCCAGAGCAGAGGTTCTTAATTGTAGCTGATGGCTGACCTCGGGTTAACTGAACTCTTTTGCATCAGAACTTCCTCAAGAATCAGGATTTTTCACAAGTCTTCCAGGTGATTCTGATGGGCAGGCAATATTATAATATTGACACTACCTCTCCCCAGTTAGAGACACTCCAAGGCATAACTGCGCAGAATCAGCTAGACAAAGAGAGGTAAAATCAAAGGCGAACGCTGAGGCAGGGGTGCCAAAGGCCTAGGTCCAGACCCCATCCCCCTATAGCTCCATTTCCTTCCCTTCCCATCCCCCCGCCCCCAGGAGGCGGAGTAACCGCGTTGCCCGGTGACAACCCTAAACACTCAGAGCCTGGGAGAGTAGGGGAGCTTCGAGTGGGCGGGAGAAGACACGGCCTGGGACTGGTCTGGTGTTCAGGGACCTCCAACAGGAGGAACTCTTCCGGGTCAGCTTGAGGTAGCATGTGTGGCACTTTCAGGAGGCCGGAATGGAGACAGCTGTTCGAGGAATGCCTTTGCAGTGCCCTCCTAAGCCGGAACGACTCAACGCCTACGGTAACAGATGGTGGGGCAGTAGTGGGGTAGACCAGAAGAACGGTGGGATGGGCCCTGGGGGATGCGGCAGAGGTCAAATATAGAAGGTGTAACCCTGACTCCTCTATCTGTCCCTGTTTTTGTTTCCATCTCTTTCTATCTCTGTCCCTGTCTCTTCCCTCTCCTGTAACGCTGTATCTGGGTCTCCCCGGCTTGGGTCCGCGGATGCAGAGCGTGAGGTGGTGGTGAACATGTTGAACTCGCTGTCACGCAACCAGCCGCTGCCGCAGATCACGCCCCGATGCGGGTGCGTGGACCCTCTGCCCGGCCGCCTGCCCTTCCGGGGTTATGAAAGCCCTTGCTCCGGCCGCCACTACTGTCTTCGTGGGATGGACTACTACACCACCGGAGCACCCTGCACGGAACGCCGCTTCCGGCCTTTGTGCACAGAGCAGCCGACTGTAAGGTTCGCAGGGCCGCTCCCGCCTTAAGCAAGCCCCGCCCCCAAGAAGCCCCCCGCGCCCCCCCCCGCCCCCGAGTTCAGCCTTACCCCAGCTGTGCGCGCTCCATCCCTCACCAGTTCCAGCTCTTCCCTGCCTCTATGCCAGATCCTGCCCCGCCTCCCACCGCCTCAATCCCCTTACTGGGCGCTGTCCTGTCCCGCCCTCCGGCCCCGGGGCCTGAGCTGACCCTGAGACCGAGACCGGAAAACCCGCACGAAGATTCCCCCAGGTTCCCGGCCCTGTCGGTCCTGAACTGGGCTCAAGGTCAACCTGGCTCTGGAGGCCCCGCCAGAAAGTTTGTTTTTTTTTTTTTTTTGCTTGTTTTTTGTTTTGGGGGGTTTTTTTGAGGAAGAAACCCCACACACCAGTCACATCCCCTTCCCACACCTGGTTCCCTACGTGGACACCCGGCCCTAGAGACGCAGGTTCTAGCCTGTGGAGTGCCATGTGTCCTCAAAAAAGAGGCCTCTATTCTTGGGTCTCAGGTCACCGTCGATAATGGGCAGGGTCATTGCCGGGTGTTATGTGAGCAAGGAAATGCTAACCGCATTACCGGAGGAGTCCTGGCCTTAGAGCCCCGCACCACCTCTGAAGGTAGACAGCCTAGCGCATTACTGCTAAGGAAACTGAGGCCCGAGCGCTCAGCTGCAACCCAGACTGCCGCGCAACCACCTTCCTGCACCAGGTGGCAGTCAAGGCGGGCGGAGCCTGGGAGAACTCCGAAGTCCGCGTGGGTTTAGAGAGCTTGCGGAGGAAAGAAAGGGGAGGAGGAGGGAGTCCTAGATCCTGCCCCTACCCCACGGTGATTCCCTCCCCCTTCCCCAGGCAGAAAGTCTGATTAATTGTGCGAGGCGGAGTCTCATCAGTCACAAGGGCAGGGGGGAGCGAGAAAGTGCCTGAGCCTTAGAAATGTCGTTAGTGCTGGAATAATTGCCCTCCAATGGAGAGGACCCGGCGGCTCCCAGCTCTTCAACGACTGGAGCCCTATCCTTGCCAGAGTCCAGCGTACTCCCACAGCCCAGCCTGGGCGGTGGAAACGAATCCTAATGAGGATAGGGACTTTCGGGTATCCTCCCAGGGGTGACGCTTGGATGGGGTCTTGAAGGGCCAAGAGGCCTGAGGGGAAAAGCCGGTCAGAGTCTTAATCTGGGTTTTGAGGCCCGACCTCTCCCTGCCCACCACTTCCTCCTCCAGGAGTGTATCGCCCTACGAGCACCGGTCCGGAATGCAATGTGCTGTCATAACTCCCCCGCCGTCGTACTACCCTTGTCCGAACCTTAGGTAAGTCCGGCGCAAACACATGCAAATGGCATTTGGCGCAGGGGGAAACGCGGGGACGAGTTGGGGCGGGAACTGTCCGCTGCGATGCACTGACTGGAAGATGCCACCAGGGGGCGCTAGTGTCATGGGTCGTCGAAAGCTGGCAAGGGAATAGAGGACCCTCTATGAGAGGGCGCTGAGGCTGGCCTCCAAGGGTTACAGGTTGGCAGTGGGGCTCAGAGTCAAGAAATCAGGGCATTAGGTTCAGGGCTTGAAGTAAAGGAAAAGAAATTAATGTTAGTGAGCCAGTATTGGGAATCCGAAATTTAACAGTAGAACCTGAGGTCAGGAGGTCAGTGTTGGAGCATGGCAATATTAGGGGCAAAATGTTGGGATATGATTAGCTTTGAGAATTGGAATCAGACCTATGAGGGTCCAAAAGGGCTAACCCATTTCTCCCCACAGATGGGACACAAGTCACTTCAAGAAGACTGGTGGCCCCCAGAGAAACAACTATGTCGTCCACCCTGAGTTTGTGTCTGAAACCTATCCTGACTGCTACTGCTGGTAGAGCCCAGGCTGGCGGGGCCAAGGGGGCTGAGCAGTAAATAAACTCTTCACCCCAAAGGCCGCCTCCTTCATCCTTACCCCACAGGATCTGGCAGTGAGGAGCCAGTCACTCAGGCCTCTGCCAAACCCAACTGAGGTGCATTTTCTTAGTCATCCTTGCCCCGAGTGCCCTCCTGACATAACAATAGCTGTGTCCTCCCTCCACCCAAACTAATGGGTCTACCTAGCCATGCAGGGCCACCCCAAGAGGGCCCTCCAGCTGACATTTGTTCAGTATCCCCCAAACCTAGATGTTCCCTCCCCCCTCCCCATCTCAGTGGATACAGTCTTACATTCTGCAGTCAGAGACTGTCCCTGTACCCAAAGTTCTTGATCTCTGCTCCCAGAGTCTCCACCACAGCCCTGACAAAGTCTGTGTTCTGACATCCTTGCTGCCCTCCTTTACCCAAGCCCAAGGGTCTAAAACATAATTTTGGAGGGTGTCATAACTAAGAGATTTCCAATTACAAAGCAAACCCTGTTTCTCTGTCCCTCCAGAAATAAGGGGTTGGTTGTTCTGGAATCTCTGGGATCTCTAGTATTTTTTCACCCAACTCCTCCTGGGAGCAGAAGTATGGCGGGGCACGTCCACTACCTCACAGCACGATCATTTCTAACGGTGTCACCACGGGGTGTGTGTTGCATGGTGAGACCAGCGGGCACACTGCAAAATACGAGGTCCCCAACCTCAGACACTACTGGTCTGGTCCGGTGGGAACCGACAACTTGGGCCTTCTGGCTGGTGGAACTAGGCCCCTTCCGTGGGGTCTTTGATTGGATCCACCCTGCACTGAGCCTCTATGATCCTCCCAGAACTCCGCTGCCCTTTTTCTATATGAGAGAACTTTTTCCATGCGGGAAAGTTTTTCCACAGTGAGAGCTAGTGAGAGCATTATACCAAAATGGCCTCCACCTGCCCAAATCTGGAGGGGAAGGAATCCCAAGAGCCAACCCTGCCACTTTACCCTGCCCCTCGCTCTTCCTCATACACATCCCAAATTTAGCCTAGAGGTGCGAGAACCCCAACGCTCCACAACTGCTCCTTTCTCCAGAACTACATTTCCCAGAAGGCCTAGGGCAGAACCCCGCTAGCTTGCGGTAAGCAACGACCCAGCGGGGGCGGGCCTGCAGGCAGGGGGCGGAGCCAGGAGACACCCTGCTGGTGGCCCGCCAGGGTGCCCGGAGGTCTGCACAGAGCCGTGGTAGAAAGGTGGGGGCTAAGGGGTGGGGCCTCAAGTCCTCAAGTCCTCAAGTGACAATGTGGGAGGAGGGATCGAGCGCCAGGGGCGGGGCTAGACTCCGAGGCCCGAAGTGAGACCGAAAGACCAAGGCGTGGCCGAGCAGCCAGAGGGCGGGTCCCGAGGAGGGCCTCAGCTGTTCCCAGCTAGGCAGCGCCCCGCGCCGCGCCGTGGCAGCCCAACTCGGGCTAGCTTGGAGGGAATCTTCGGGAGCCTCCCTTCACCCCCACTTCTGGGGTCACTGCCGTGAGTGAGCCCAGGGGAAGGACATTGGGGGGTTGTTGAGGAAACACACTTCTTGAACTTTCGCTCCTACTGATGAGTAGGGTGTATGAGCCTGGACACCTGGGCCCCTCCTCAAGCCGCGGTTCCCAGCGGGCGGCTGGTCCTTTGACCTCAGTCTGTCCCTTCGGACATTGTAGCTGTAGCGCTGGGGTGGGGGTGGAGTATTTCAAGCTGTAGGCGCAGTCACTCGATCCCCTCTGATCCCGTCCTTGGGGAGGGCAGGGAGATGGGCTAGATCGAGTTGCCTTTGACATTCCCCCCCTCCCTAGAATTATGTTCGACAAACGACTCAGCTTGGCATGACCTCCCCGCCTTGGGGCCGGGCCGGGCCCTCCCCCTCAGATCCGGCTAGGGGCTGGCAGCCAAGACTGAGGTTGAGTGTCAAGTGGGGAAAGGTTTGTGTAGGGCAGACCCCACCTGCCAGCATTAGCCTGTGGCTAGCCAGATGACGGAGGCGGCAGATTACAGGGGTCTCTAGCGCTGTTAACACAGGAACCACAGTTCCTCCTCCACAGCCCCGGTACCAGATGCCATTAAAATTGCCCCTTTCCCACCCCCAAGGAGCCTTTCTGGAGCAAGCAGCAGCACCAGCCCTTGAGAAGATAGGCTTCACTATGCACACACCCACCTGATGGGGAGCCTGTCCCACCGTCTAACCCACAAAGCTCCTTTCCTCTGCTGCATTCAGACTGCCAGTCAGACCATTATCTCTCATCTCCTAAAAATTATGCTGTGGAGGGTTAAGCTGGGATTTTGGATTTAGGCAGCCTTGCCACCTAGTAACTTCAAACAAGTTCCTTTTTCTGTTTGTGCAAGTTTCTTCATCTGTAGAACAGGCACTATAGCTATGCCTCTTGTTCAGTATTAATTGTTACGGTTGGATGCTGTGGTGGCATTTGGGAGACCAGCACACGGCCTGCATGGCGTGGGTGCCCAGGACTGTGGGCCCCTGTCCTTCACCAAAATACCTTGGAATCCTAGAACATTAAGATTCTCAGAACCTACTGGAAATGGCTTTTGGTGGTCATCTTGGTGGGCTTTCTATGCCTCCAGGGTCATGAGATGGGCTGACTTAATATGAAAGTTTTGAGGATGAGGGGTTCTCTGTCCTCTTCAGATATGGACCCTTACCCCTTATTCCCTTAGTGCCCAGAATGGGGCCTTGGTTGTCCTGAATGAATAAATAGAAATGTACCGCAAGTCTGGCCTGGGCTACCTAGGGCCTTCTTTGGGTTCTGCTTAGCTTGAGGGCATCAGCTAAAGTCTGCTGTCCGTGTGCATTCTGCAGGAGGGCTTTTCTAAACTGTACTTACAGGCAGGGGAAGCCATAGTGGGGTGGGAGCGTTTTGAAAGCTAAGTTGTGATGAGAGGATGAGAGGCAGGGAGTAAGAGGCTGTTCCAGACCAGCTAGAACTGACCAGCTCAGGGATTTGGGGGCAGGGAGCACAAAGAATGAGGCCCTGAGACACCTCCCTGGAGGAGAGAGGCATTGTAGTGAGCTGTATATTGACATGTGGGATCAAAATTCTGGTCTGCACCTGTCATTCTTGATAGTCTCTTCATGGGTGAGGTGGGGGAGGTGAGGACCCTGAGCAGTTCTGGCATCTCCTTGGAAGTAGCTGGGGACTTAGAGACAGCCACTGGCATCTGGGAGGAGGCTAATTACTGTTTGCCAGTCTCCCTCTCTCCTTCCTCCCAGCTGGAACAGATGGGCAGCTGGCTGGCTGGCAGTGTGTATGTCTGTGTGTGCACCAGGCTGGTGCTATTTCTTTGTTGAACTCTGCCCTGAGGCCTGAGATATGGTCAGTGGCCTTGGGGAGCAGATTGAGTCACACACCTCCCCCTCCCCCAAGTCTAAGGGTTTTTTTTGCAGTCGTAAATTTAACATACAGTGTATGAAAGTCTATGTGTGCAGTAGGGGGTGTCCACTTCTTGGAGAGCTGATAGGTGTGGGAGAGACATTGGCTCAATGTGGGTAGGTGAAAGTTCCTAGAGCAGATGGCTGAAGGATTTAGGTTAGGGAAAGAATGATCTTGGTGGTCATAGGATAGGCCTGGCTGGAAATGGAATCAGAAAGGCAGATGAGACCACATCATGCCTTGACCCTTGATTGCAAAGCTTATACTTCTGAACTTAAACCTGGGGGTCATGAGAAGCTGTCTAAAGTAGGAAGAGATACAGTCTCATAAGTGCTTTAAAAAGATCACCATGGTTGCTGTGAGCAGAAGGCATTGGGAGAAAAGAAGGTGGAAGCAGGGAGGCCTATTGGGGAAGTACTGCCATGATACATAGGAGAAATGACGGTGCCCAAAGTAGGGCAGGGGCAGGGGGGAGTGGGTGCATAGTTGAGACAAAGCCAGGAGGTAGCTGGCCAACAAATGTGTTGCCAGGAGGAGAGCAGGAAGGTTGGCAGGGAAATGGACTTGGTGATCAATTGCTGAGAACAGGGTGGAGTTTAAGAGCAAAGAGAGGGTGACCTGTGAAGTCACCATGGCCCCCATGCTAGACTTTTTACCCCAGCCCTTATGTACAAACCCAACCCTGCCTCTCTACAAACCAGGCCCATGACCGCATCTGGCTTTGGGTATCTTCTCTAATCTCCAGATTTAATCTGGCTTTTGACTCAAGATTAAATTCCATACCTGGGATGTTCCACCTTCCTCTCTCCTCTCCCTCTGCAGGGACAGAAAAACCAGCCTACTGCCCTGTTAAAGATCTTAAAGAGCTGGCTGGATCATCTTCCCTCTCCCACCATGGAATTCTCCAGACTCTTCTCCTGTTCCTCAGCCTGAACTAATCCCATGTACGAGCCAGAGAAGCCTGGCTAATTCTGTGATCCTAAACAGCTCCCTGACCCTGTCTGGGTTGTTTCTCCACCAGGAAAATGGGGATGCATGCCATCTGCTCCTCCCCATTCAGAGTCCTGACTAATTTTGGCAAAAACCAGAGCTCATGAGAAAGAGTGGTTTAGACACAGACAGATGGTCCTGGTAAGGGTCAAGCCTTTATGTCCCAGACTTTACATCCCAGTAATACAACCTTCCCAAAATATACACCTCTTCTTTCTGCTGCAGCAAAGGGAAATACTATGGAATGAGAAAGCTCAGTTCTACTTCTCTCTTCCCCTTCCAGAATCAGGCAGTCCAGGTTCAGATGTGCTTTGTCGGGTGGTCCCACTGCCCACTCCTTCCCTAACTGGGGTCCGATGCCCCAGAACCCTCAGGAGAAGAGCCAAGCCTACTCCCGCCGCCGCCCTGGGAGCCACGCAGACCGTAAGAGTCCCAAGGCCATCGTAGCTGCAGCTATGTACACCTTCTTGCCTGATAACTTCTCGCCGGCCAAGCCCAAGCCCTCCAAAGAGCTGAAACCGCTACTGGGCTCCGCAGTACTGGGCTTGCTGCTGGTGTTGGCCGCAGTGGTGGCCTGGTGCTACTACAGCGCCTCTCTACGCAAAGCAGAACGCCTGCGCGCTGAGCTGCTGGACCTCAACCGAGGCGGCTTCTCCATCCGCAACCAGAAGGGCGAGCAGGTCTTCCGCCTGGCCTTCCGTTCAGGCGCACTGGACCTCGACTCCTGCAGCCGCGACGGCGCGGTCCTCGGTTGTTCTCGCACAGCGGATGGGCGCCCATTGCACTTCTTCATCCAGACGGTGAGGCCCAAGGATACCGTCATGTGCTACCGCGTGCGCTGGGAGGAGGCGGCTGCGGGGCGCGAGGTGGAACACGCCATGTTCCTGGGCGATGCAGCGGCACACTGGTACGGTGGTGCTGAGATGAGGACCCAGCACTGGCCCATCCGCCTGGATGGCCAGCAGGAGCCACAGCCCTTCGTCACCAGTGATGTCTACTCCTCTGACGCTGCATTTGGAGGCATCCTTGAGCGCTACTGGCTGTCATCGCGTGCGGCTGCCATCAAGGTCAACGACTCAGTGCCCTTCCACCTGGGCTGGAACAGCACGGAGCGCTCGCTGCGGCTTCAGGCGCGCTACCACAACACGCCCTACAAGCCCCCCGCGGGCCGCCCTGCCGCGCCAGAGCTCAGCTACCGTGTGTGTGTTGGCTCCGACGTCACTTCCATCCACAAATACATGGTGCGGCGCTATTTCAACAAGCCCTCGAGGGTGCCCGCACCTGAGGCCTTCCGGGACCCCATCTGGTCCACGTGGGTGCTGTACGGGCGCGCCGTGAATCAGGACAAAGTGCAGCGTTTCGCCCAGCAGATCCGCCAGCACCGATTCAACAGCAGCCACTTGGAAATAGACGACATGTACACACCTGCCTACGGAGACTTCGACTTCGACGAGGCCAAGTTCCCCAATGCCAGCGACATGTTCCGCCGTCTGCGGGATGCCGGCTTTCGCGTCACGCTCTGGGTTCACCCGTTTGTCAACTACAACTCATCGTGCTTTGGTGAGGGAGTGGAACGCGAGCTGTTCGTGCGCGAACCCACCGGCCGGCTGCCCGCGCTCGTGCGCTGGTGGAATGGCATTGGCGCGGTGCTCGACTTCACACGCCCGGAGGCCCGAGACTGGTTCCAGGGGCACCTGCGGCGGCTACGCTCACGCTACGCTGTGGCCTCCTTCAAGTTTGACGCAGGCGAAGTCAGCTATTTGCCGCGGGACTTCAGCACCTACAGGCCGCTGTCTGACCCCAGCATATGGAGCCGACGCTACACTGAAATGGCATTGCCCTTCTTCTCTCTGGCGGAGGTCCGCGTGGGCTACCAGTCACAGAACATCTCCTGCTTCTTCCGCCTAGTGGACCGCGACTCGGTGTGGGGCTATGATCTGGGGCTGCGCTCGCTCATCCCCGCCGTGCTCACCGTCAGCATGCTGGGCTACCCATTCATCCTGCCCGATATGGTGGGTGGCAACGCAGTGTCTGAGCGCACAGCGGGCGGTGGCGAGGTGCCGGAGCGCGAGCTCTACGTGCGCTGGCTGGAGGTGGCCGCCTTCATGCCGGCCATGCAGTTCTCGGTCCCACCCTGGCAATACGATGCCGAAGTGGTGGCCATCGCGCACAAGTTTGCCGCACTGAGGGCCTCGCTCGTAGCGCCGCTGTTGCTGGAGCTGGCCGGTGAGGTCACTGACACAGGCGACCCCATCGTGCGCCCCCTCTGGTGGATTGCGCCAGGTGACGAGACGGCACACCGCATCGACTCGCAGTTCCTTATCGGAGACACGCTGCTGGTGGCGCCAGTTCTGGAGCCGGGCAAGCAGGAGCGAGACGTCTACCTGCCTGCAGGCAAGTGGCGCAGCTACAAGGGAGAGCTTTTTGATAAAACCCCAGTGCTGCTCACCGATTACCCCGTCGACCTGGACGAGGTGGCCTACTTCATCTGGGCATCCTGACCCAGCCCAGGACCCAGGAACCCCACAGCCCTAACCTCTGCCTTCATGCAGGCCTTTAACCCTCCATCACAGCCACACCGTGCATCCCCAGGAAGTCCCCACCTCTGCATTAAGTGGGTGCCCACGTAAATGTGCTCCCGCCAGCTCGGGTAAGGGCCGGGTGAGGGGGTGCTGAAGCAGCTTCCCATTCTAACGCACAATCCTAAAGCCACTTTATCCCTCCACACTCACTCCAGTCTGCAGAAACCTCTTTCCTGAGGTGGAAGAGAACTCAGAAAGAAAAGGTCAGCTCTCTTTCTGTTACATATGATTGTGTTTTAAAAGCACAAAAAGAAACCTTACCCTGCATCCTGGCCTGAATGGCCACCTTTGCCCTTCTGAGGTGGAGACTTGATCCCCTTTAAGCTTCCAAAATAGCCCCCTGCCACACTTAGAAGGGCACATTCTTGATGTTGGAAGCCAGGCCCAGAGTTCCCAGCACTGGCCTGAAGTATGGCTGACCCGGTCCCACCCCAGCTAGGGTGATGGGATGGAGGTGTGTGGGCAACAGACAAGAAGGAAGGAGGTCCCATCCCAGAGGACAGGAAGACTGGGCAGAGCACGGAGCCATCATTGTTGTCCCTCGTTTGTGAAGAGACTCCTAACCCTGCGCTTACCCATCTATGTAAACACATGGGCTCAGCCCTGGGCCAAGGCCACGGCCTAATGGACGAGGACTTGCAAGGCCGTGCAGGCCAGACTTGGTGCCTTAACTCAAGAACCTTTGTGTGTATGTGTGTGTGTGTGTGTGTGAGAGAGAGAGAGAGAGAGAGAGAGGCACCGTGTGTCCCTCAATCTGTGGAATGAACACAACACTTCTGAATCTGGATAAGCCTGGAAGGAGGGGGCAGGGAGCAAATTAGAGGTTTTGATTGTTGAGCTGGCCCCCTCCTGGTTGATGTCCCTGGAAATCTAGTGGGAAATAAATAGCCCTTTCAAGATTTCTCAGCTGTTCACTCCCTGCATACATGGTAGGCGCGTGGCCTAAAAGGGACCACTGTTCTCATTCTGGTGGTGGTGTGCCTTGGCACATGAACTCCATGGGCACAGCAACACCTGTAAATACGCATACAGGGTAAGGTCTTTCATTTCAGCCATTTTCTCTTTCTAGGAAGAGCAACCTCAGCCAGAGTGAGCTGTTTCTGACTTTGCAGCTGAGTCTGAGGAAGAAATGGCTTGCCAAAGTGGGGAGGTGGGAAACAGGGCAGGGCTCAGCTTCCCTCAACCCCTAAAGAATGCATCCTTTTGCCCACTCCCCCCCGCCCCGTATTTCCCCTATGTGAAGAACGCCTAATGAAAGTTTTGGGGCACTCTCGGATGTGCATGTTGAGTGCTGATTCTACCACTCTCATCTATTAGCTGTGTGATTTTAAGCGAGCCACTTAACCTTGTTGAGCCTCAGTTTCCTCATATGTAAAATGGTGATGATAATGCCTACCTCCCAGGTTGTTGTGGGACTTATAAGCACAGAGGGATGTAAAGTGCCTGGCACAAGTAGGTGCTCAATAAAAGGTAGCTATTATACTATTATACTGTTTCTTGGGGTTTTTTTTTACACAAAAATAAGGATTTCTCTAGGTCCTAACTCCCCGCACGACTGGCTTCCTCTGGGCCCACCTGTGACAAACTTTTCCCAAAACTTTGTACATAGCACCCAGATGAGCTCTAAGTTTGTGACCCAGAGGATACTGTGGTCCAAGAAAAAGGCAAGAGGAGAGATATTTGAAGATGGGATGTCAGGAGCCAGGATTCCTGGGTCCCCAGGAGATGGAGAGTAAATGAATTAGCTTCCTTCTCCTTTTTGTCAAGAGCACCCACCAATCGGTACTCAATGGTGAACCTCCTGGGGATCTGGCACCCACCCATAGGCTGTGGAGTGACTAAAGAGACAGAACACTGAGGCTGGGTCCTAGAAGGTTCCCTAAGTGTCTGGAGAGCATGACCCACACTCGAATGGCCCTCCAGCTTTCTGTGCAGTCTGAAGCCAGTTTAACCAACCTCATGAGCCTTGGTTTCTTCATCTTTATTTTTAGGGGTTTTGTATTTGTTTCTGTTTTTTGAGGGGGGGAGGGGCAGAGGAAGAGGGAGAGAGAGAATCTTTTTTTTTTTTTTAAAGATTTTCTTTCTTTTTTTTTTTTTTTTAAAGATTTTATTTATTTATTTGACAGAGACAGAGACAGCCAGCGAGAGAGAGGGAACACAAGCAGGGGGAGTGGGAGAGAAAGAGCAGGCTCCCAGCAGAGGAGCCTGATGTGGGGCTCGATCCCATAACGCCAGGATCACGCCCTGAGCCGAAGGCAGGCGCTTAACCGCTGTGCCACCCAGGCGCCCCCCAGGAGAGAGAGAATCTTAAGCAGGCTCCATGCCCAGCACAGATCCCAATGCAAGGCTTCATCTCATGACCCTAAGATCATGACCTGAGCCAAAATCAAGTGCCGGATGCTTGACCAACTGAGCCACGCAGGCAGCCCAGTTTTTTCATCTTTCGAATGGAATTTCTAGGATTCATTGAGATGTATCTGTAAAGCACTTGTGCAAACATTGACAAAGAGTTAGTGCTCAATAAATGGTAACTCCTATCAACTCTTATTTTAGACAAGGGACACTAACCATGAAACAAAGAGAAGTTCTGCCTAGAACCTGTGTTGTCCATTGTGGTAGCCATTGCCCGCATGTGGCTTCTTAAATTTAATTTTAAAATTAATTAAAATGAAATAAAATTTAAAATACAGTTCTTCAGGCACACTAGACACATTTCAAGTGTTCAGAAGCCATGTGTGACCAGTGGCTAACATTGGGCAGGGCAGATTATAGTTGCAGAAAGTTCTAGTGGACAGCCCAAGATGGAGCAGCGTGTGCTGCCTGAGATGGCATGGGGAGGGATGAAGCAATCTGTAAGGCCTAAGTAATCTGGCATGGAGGACGAGGAGTACAAGGGCATGAAGGGCAGGCAGCAGCGGCTCACAGCCTAGATGGGGGAGGTGCACTCTCTGTATGCCAGGATAGGGCCAAAGGGAAGAGTGCCCTTCTCTGGCCAAATTCCAGCAAACTGGCCCTTGGCTTGTGATCTGGTTTCTAGTCAGGCTTCTGCCATTCTCCTTAATCACAAAGGCACAGATGAACACACAGAAGCACTGAGAGAGGAGGGTATTGGCAGGAGATTAGTAACCAAGCCTAGGCTGGAACCTGACGCTCTGCATCCAGACGCCTAGACTCTCTTACCCAGTATTTTCCTACCTTTCAACAGCAAGGCCCAGGCCTGGCCCACCTACCACCAAGGAGGGGAAGCCAGCTGAAGTATGTATCCCTGAAGCAGCTGCCCAATGGTTCCAGGTCAAGAAGTTTTCCCCTTCCCCCCATTGATACCAAAAAAGAGAGGTTCAAGAAGTGGGGGTGGGGGGACTGGAATGGTCGGAACCATGAGAAAGAGCTGGATTTGGGGAGACAGGGGGAGGTGAGGGAACTGGGCTCGAAGCTACCTCTCTCCTATTCTGGCCCCTTCCAGACTTGTCCAGCACCCCATTCCTGCCCCATCCTCTTGTGCATTCCGATTTTATGTCTCTCTGCACATCTGGATGTGGGGACTGTCCCTACTCCATGGAACTTCCAGCACCCCCGTATGGTCAGAATTTCTCATTTGTCTTCCCTGTACCCCTGGGCCAGTTGGTGGGGACCGATATGTGGGAATGGGGAACTCCTCCAGGGGTAATGGAGAGGGACAGAGGGGCTACTGCAGGAAATCTGGGACTGGGGCCTAATGCCCCCATTCTGTGACCCTGTGTGCCCTGAGAGTCTTGCCTTAGTCTCCCTTCTAATACCATAGGAATCAGCTGAACCCTAGCCAAGCTCTCTAAGCCCAAGATATGAGTTTTCTGAGGGTCTTTGCCCTGTTCCCCAAGATTTGGGTACAGTGTCTCTCACCCTGGCTGGCTCCAGAGCAAGTCTTCTGCTGGTTCCCCTCACCAAGTTTCTGGTTGCTTCTCTCCTCCTCAGGTCCAAGGTCAATGGTGACCTCTCCATCCCCTTATGAATTCTAGCCTGGACCACTGCAGTGACCTCCTAACTTTTTCAACTCTTGGACCCTTCAATCTAATCCACATAGCAGGTAAGGAAATCTTTCTGAAATTCAATCAAATCACTTAGGAAAATATCCAAGCTCTGATGTTCAAGGCCTCTAATATCAATACTTCTCATACCTCTGTTTCTGTTTACTCACACACACATACTTATGAGTATATTTTGAAAAGCATTTGAAGAAATAGTACCCTCTGTTCTGGGAACAGCTGCACAGCCCATCCCTGCAAGGGGAGGCCTGCCTGGACCCAGCCTTGAAGAAAACCGCAGTGGCAACTGGGTGATTTCCTTTCCTGCCATTGTCCGACTCAGTGGGACTTCTGCTGACACCCTCCCTTCTCTGGCACACACCCCAGTTCCCAAGGAACAACCTGGTTTTTATCTTAAGGCTAGTCATTTACTTCATCATGATCAAGGATCTTTCCAGCAGCTTGAAGGGAAGGGAGAATCCTTTTTCTTTTTTTTTTAACGCACTTTACTATTTTCATGGGTTATAGAGGAAAACAGAGGCTGACCTCTTTTGTTTATATTGAGATATAATTGATATAACATTATATTAATTTCAGGTATACAGTGTAATGATTGGATATTGTATTGCAAAGTGATCACCATAGTAAGCACAGTTAACATCCGTCACCATACATAGTTAACCAAAAAAATATTTTTCTTGCAGTGAGAACATTTCAGATCTACTCTCCAGCTACTTTCAAATATGCAATAGTTTTATTAACAATAGTCACCATACTGTACATTACATCCCCATGACTTAGTAATTTTATAATTGGAAATTTGTACCTTTTGACTCCTTCATCCATGAGGGGAGGGGAGAATTCATGACCTTAAGTGGCAAGCCCTGAGTTTGGCTGGCGTTGGGGTCGGGCGAGGAATGGGAAAAGACAGAAGAGGGGGTCCTGTCCCTGGGAGTCCCCAGTCTGAAGAACAGGAAGAGATTGTACTCTGTATCCTTATGCTGGTTTTCCCTCCCTAGCCCCCTTTTCCCTCCTCAGGGAGTCCAGTTGAGAACTTCCTATTACCTGACCCTGAGCAGGAGGTGGATTGGGAGGGGAAGGGAAGGGAAGGGAAGGGAAGGGCATTGGGGTGGAGAAAGGCACAGAGCCGATCTCACTGGGCACCTACAGCACAGCCTCAAGGGGGCAGTAGCGGGGCTGGCACAGCCCTCCTCTAGAAAAGAAGGGACAGATTGGGCCACAGTCTGGACCAATGCAGATGTAAGCCTCTGCTCCCCAAACATGGGGGCGCCACTTGGTTGGGGTCTCATACTTGCACAAATATTTCAATTGAAATTTTACCATCAAAACTACCATTATAGCTTCATTCCGTTGGGTCTTCAATGCAGCAAAGAAGTGCGTACTGTGGGGGTGTAAGGTATTGTGTCTGGGAGTCAAGAGGGCATTTTAGTTGTCCAGAGCCTACCCCGGTGGGGATAAGTCTGTTAAATGCTTCTTCACCCTGGGGTGGTGGAGGTGGTCCTGGGGAAAACAGGTGGTGTTCCAAGAGGACCCCTCTTCAGGTGTAGGTGGGGAAACAGGATAGTATTTATATGACAGGTGTTTATTAGGGAAGGCTTCCAGGACGTGCACTGGAGCTTGGAGGGCCTCAGATTGAAGGGGAAATTGCGGTCTCAGTCCCACATCTCTGGATGAGCTGGCCAGAAGCGAAGCGGTGAAGACAAAGCCTACTCACCTGCCACATCCATCCCAGTTCCACTTTCCCAGCTCACCCACCTCCCGTAGCATGCCCTGCTCCCACCCTGCTATGAATTCTTCCTGCAGAGAGTAGATGAATACAATTTATGAGGGTCCCCTCGCCAAAGAACCTGCGTTTTAATGGAAAACTCTGTAAGGCGCAGAGGAATGACTCCCAAGCCATACTTGGTGTTCTAAAGCAGAGTCTTCCCTTGGGCACTTCATCCTCAAAGCACCCCGCATATAGGCAACTGCCAGGGCCATCTGCCTTTTTAAAATTTTTTAAAGATTTTATTTATTTATTTGACAGATAGAGCCAGAGAGCACAGTGAGCGGGAGGGGCGAACGGCAGAGGGAAAGGGTGAAGCAGGCTTCCTGCTGGGCAGGGAGCCTGATGTAGGGCTCGATCCCAGGACCCTGGGATCGTGACCTGAGCCGAAGGCAGATGCTTAACCAACGGAGCCACCCAGGCACCCCGCCATCTACCTCCTTAAGCCTCAATTTTCCCAGCTATAAAAATGAGCAGCAAAATTAGGTCATTTCCCAGGTCCCTTCCGATTCTGACGTATAAGGTTTTAGCATCTTGCGCTTCAACAGCCTCCCATGCTGAGAGCACGGGGCTGGCCAGCCCTTGTCAGGAGGCAGCTAGTCTGTGGTTTGGCACCACTGCCCAGCCAGCATTTATTAAATCAGTGGGATGTGGTCCCTGCTGGCCTGGAAAAGAGAACATTAAGCTCCAAAAACTTCCTGCAGCAGGCCTCCTTCATAGAGCACTGCTCAGAGGGGTGAGGAACAAAACCATTCAGGTCTTTGGCAGTGCTCCAAGATCCTGTTTGCTAGTATTTTTGCCCTGTCTGCACGGAGAACCAGTGACTGAAAACATCTGGAAGCCTGCTAAAGACTTGGGTGACTTCTCTCTCCTTCCTTCAGGGGTGGCTGTTCTCGACCTTGGTAATCCAAGTTGACCTTTGCCAATACCCCTTCGCATCCAACCTTCTGCACTTAACTGGGCAACAACGCTCTAATAAAATCCACATGAATCCATCTGCTAACAGCTCCTGGAAGGACTGGAGGATCTAACACCTGCCCTGCATTCCTTGAGCCCTAGTAGCAAGGGAAAACACGGCTGAGACCCAACTCTTGCACCTCTGGGTCTTACAGTTGAATTGGAGAGAAAGGGAGTGGGTAGGAAGAGAGAAACGTCGATGATGAGAGCTTGCTCAGGGTAGAGAAGGCAGCTGTAGGCGAGGAGCGCACAGGTGGAGTGATGGGGCTGCTGGGTAGCCTAGCAAAGTCCCCCAGGCTTGGGTATACCTCTTGCCAGTGCCCTCAGTCATGGTGACCAGACCCATGGTGACTCTGGGAGGCAGGACTGGGCTGAGACACTGGGGTCCATGTGTCATGGACCTGGTGATCCAGAGTTGTCTGTCCCTCATCTCCCTCTTGTGACCTGGGATATGTCGCAAATTCCTTGGGTCTCTATTTTAGGATCTACTGAGCACCTACAGCATATGTGCCCGGGGCTGGGGAGAGGATGCATCAGTGAGTAGAACACACCCAATTCCTGCGCTCTGGCCCCACTCGCTTGTCTATCCTGACTACAGGTCACAAAGTCTCAGGTACACTGGTGGGCTGGGGTCAGAGTGCTTGGAGTTCCAGAGGCAGGAGAGCCACGCCGGCAGTGTCTGCTCTCTCCTCTCCGACTCCTCCCTTTGCTTCTCTGGGGCATAGTGCGTGGACGCAAGATTCCCTCTGGCTAAGGTCAGAGCTCCATTTCACTTTAGCTTTCTCCCAACCAGGGGTAAGAATCCCAGAAAGAAAGACAACAGGTTAGATGGACAGATAAGCTGCCGAAGTTTATTTATGAAATACAAGGACGCACTTACTGTGCCTGGACTTTTTTCTTCTTTTAAGCTCTGCGTCTGCCTTCCTTTTCACCCAGCTGAGACTTTTGTTTGCTCTCCTCTGAGAGTTCTCAGCTGATTTTACCAACTGATCTGCTCTTTGCTACGATGGGCCGAAGACCCACACAACCTTCCCCAGAGCTGACAGTGTTATCTCAGAAGGCCCTTAGGGACCCTCTGAGGTAAATGACTCTGCTCTGGTCAGCTCAGGATGCTGGAGCAGAGAAACTGGTGTCCCTCTTGGAGCACTGCCTTCATCTCCTTGAACTGAGCCAACTGGCAGGCCTCGTCCAGCCCCAGCCAGCGGTAGGCTTGGTGCTCTTGGGAGAGGCGGATCTCCACATTGTAGTCCTTCACCTCGGCCAGCCAGTAGATGACTGTTTTAGCCGTCCCCCTGGCCACATAATTGAGCTCCCTTCTGAAGCCCTCAATGATGGTCAGCTGGCCTGCTGTTATGCCTGCTTCCTCCTGAGTCTCCCGCAAGGCCGTTTCCAAGTCATTTTCTCCTGGGTCCACATGGCCTGGTTAGGAAAAAAGAGGAAAGGAGCAAGAGAGAATCTTCAGCAAAGGTGGAATTTTCAGGTCTGATGATTTAAAGATGGTGTCTTTGGTGACTTTTCTAGATGTTACTAGGCTAAAGGGGGCCTAGTGATTGGCAGTATCCTAAAATGCCTAGGAATGGGGTGCAGAGCGGTAGTGTCTGGGCAATTCCTCCTCCCCACCCCATATTCTCTGGAGAGAGTTAAGCAGCAGACCACGTGTTTGGCAAGTCTGGTCTAGAAGACGGCTCTTCAGTGGTGAGAGAGATGGCCTCCCTCAGACCTCTTCTTTCTTATCCTTTGGAGCTCTCCTCATCCCATGTTCTCAGGGAGACCTTTCCCTTGGAGACCTTAAGTCGATTTTCTGAAGAAGGGGCAGTCCCTTCTTGGCAGACAGAAGCTGGCTGAAGAGGGAGCACTTTGCCTACAAGGTACAGTGAGGACTTAACACTGTCTTAGTTGGTCCCTGAAGTCCCAGGGCCAACAGACAGGCTCCAAGCCCTGCGCTGCGGCACCGGCAGCTGTTTCCAAGTAGCTATCAAGGCTTTTCCAAATTGTTTTCATCTTTCTAACTGAGCAAGGCCAGATTCCAGTTTCATGGGGAAATTCCTGATGGGAACTTAGACTAAGGACAAGCTGAGAGCCAGTTCTAAGAAAATTTGTTGGCAAGGCCCAAACCCAAGCAGACAGCTGCCAAGAAACTGTTGTAGGAGAGCTTGAAGTTCTGCAGACTGGGAGCAGCCCTCAGTTTTGCCTCTAGGCCCTCCCTGCAAATTCTCAGCCTGCCTGGAGGGGCCAAGAAGGACAGGGAGGGGTCTGGCAGCCTCTGTCAACACATGGCTCCAGCGAGTTGCTGGGGGCCTCCTGGTTCAGGAGCTCCCGGGGAGCAGCAATTGTTAGCTGTTCCCTTGGTTCAGAGACAGGACTATATCCTAGCTCTCTTCCTTCCCAGGGGTTCTCCCAGCAGTGCCCTGAGTCAGAGTGGTTGCTGCAAAGCTCCCACAGAAAGCGACCAGGAGTCAGGACTTAAAAACCCAACCTAGCTCATGGCTTCTGGGGAATTTTCTCTGTACAGCACCTCACATAGCCGTGTACACAAAGCCAGGTAGGTACTGCATGGGGGGAGGGTGCGGGGTGAGAGGGGCACAGGTGGCGAGAGAGGTAACGCTGATCCTGATGCCCGATCTTCCCTCAGAAGTGTGGGGAGCTCTGCACGTGCCCTTCCCAACAGCATCTACGCTCCATTCTACCCATCAATGTTAACAGGATAACCTCTCCCCAGGCCCAAGCAGGACAAAATCTGGAGAGGTCCTTTGAAATCTTTCAGTGAGAGGCACTATGCAATATGACTTTGGCGATCAGGAGACAAGTGTGAATATTCCTATTCATAGTATTTGTGTCACTTCTGTCCCTTTCTCTCACCTTATTTTTCCTTAGTGAAACGCAAATGTGCAAAGTTTATTTCCTGTTCCCCTTCCCTTATTTTCCTTCAACCCTGGGTCCTTGTTCACCCCTCTCCCACGGCACTCCCCTTTAAAGTCCCTGCTCCCTTCTGTCTGGGGGCTGCTCACTCAGGGCCCGTGACCTGTAACCCAGTAATGACTTGACCCCAAGGTCCCCAGTTCCCAGCCCAGCGCCTTTTCTCCTATCCAGCCATTTACCACAGAGGCTGGCACTCCAGTGAATCACACACACACACACACGCTGCTTCTGCCCTGGGATTCAATCACAGAGTTCTACTTCCAGCTCTAGCCTGGCATGGAGACCATGTATGTCAGAAAGAATCAAGGGCTCCTGCCCACCCCACCCCCTCCTGCTGCATAGTCACTGGGATGTAAGCTTTATGGGGGGCCTGGTAGGGTAGCTTTCCAAGCAGTGCTTGGCACTTTCTTGAGAGCCAGCCCTTCTGCCTTGCACCTTTGGGAGGAGTCCAGTGATGGATGCCGTATGATGCCTGTAGCAGCAGAAATTCAATTGCAGGTTTGTCCACTGTGGGAATGAGGCGTCTTCGGAAGATGATCAAGCCACACGCTCTCAGGGCCATGGTCTATCTGAGGACTTAACGAAGAAGATGGGAGACATTGGCAAGTTATCACAGGAGGATCCACCCTGGGGGCAGCAGCTGGTGCTGGGGAGCAGCACAGATCAGCTAACAGTGACCTCATCAACTACAGAAAAAGGCAGCATAGCAAGGACTGGTGGGGGAAAACCAGGAATCAGAGACTGATTTGTGAGTGACGGTAGGACCCTGGCCCCTACCCTGTCCTTGCGGCTCTACCCCAACTCCTCCAGGTCTCCCTACTAAGACACAGAGCTGGTGTGCGTGTGTTAAGAGACCGGAGGTCCTCGGAAGCAAACCCACTGAACCTAGAGAGATGCTGGGAATGGGAGAGATGAGGAACACCATCAACAAACCCATGGTCCCATTTCCCTCAGCCTCCAGCCTGAGTCTGTGGGGCAGAGATTCCAATGATGTGGTTTCTGATGGCCTGAGGGGTCACTTAGGAAAGGTAGCTCGGTGTACTAAAAACATTTTTGTTATTGGTATTTCTAGTCTTTTATTTATGTTGTAGAATGTTATACATTCACATGGTCCAAAATTCAAAGTACAAAAAGGTACACACAGTAGAAAGTCTCTTTCCTACCCAAGGAGAAGCACACTAGCATAGTGGTCAAGAGTGTGACTCTGCAGCCTGGGTTCAAGTTCTGACTTTGCCACTTATTCACTGTGTGATTAGCTCCTAAGCCTCAGTTTCCTCTGCTATAAGGATAATAACAGTTCTACCTTAAAGGGTTGCTGTGAGGATCACATGACTTAACTTTTTGTAAAGTGCTTTCAAACAGTGCCTGACATGTAATAGCACTCGATAGGTTTCAATATGCATAGGACAGTGTCCGGAAGGACACACATCATTAAGAGTGTTTTCTGGAGGACGAGATTATGGTGAGCCTTTCATTTTCTAGTCCCTATATTTCTGTATTGTCTGGAAGTTCACAGAAAACATGTATTAATTTTATAGTCAGCAATTCAGTAAAGACTAAAATTTTGTAGTCTTTTCCATTTCAGTTACTTTACTTTTCTTTTAAAAAATATTTTATTTATTTGATGGGGTGCCTGGGTGGCTCAGTCGTTAAGCGTCTGCCTTCGGCTCAGGGAGTGATCCCAGCATTCTGGGATTGAGCCCCACATCAGGCTCCTCCGCTGGGAGCCTGCTTCTTCCTCTCCCACTCCCCCTGCTCGTGTTCCCTCTCTCGCTGGCTGTCTCTGTCAAATAAATAAATAAATAAAATCTTTAAAAAATTTTTTTATTTATTTGAGAGAGAGACAGCAAGAGAAAGAATGAGCAGGGAAGAGAGGGAGAAGCAAGCTCCCTGTGAGCAGGGAGCCCAAAGCAGGGCTAGATGCCAAGACCCTGAGATCATGACCTGAGCTGAAGGCAGACACTTAACCAACTGAGCCACCAAGGTGCCCCTCAGTTACTTTTCTTTCCATTTCAGAAAAGAATGTCAACAACAACAAAAGACAGAAAGGGAGAAGAGTAGGAATATCTGCAGCGGTGAAAAAACAATTCATCATCTGAAGGGGGACATGTCCTCAAGGTAACAAAAAAATATGGAAGAGTTCTTATGTAAGGCCTCACTAAAGAAAATGTGTCATTGGTTCAGTCAACAAATATTTATTGAGAACTGACTATGTAATAAGTACTGTGCTAGATTTTTGCTCTCATGTGTTTATATTCTAATGGGAGAGGCAGATTTAAAAAAAAATATTTATTTATTTATTTGAGAGAGAGAGAGAGAGCACGTGTGCACATGAGCTGGGGGCGGGGGAGGAAGAGGGGAAAGAATCTCAAGCAGATTCTGTGCTGAGCTCAGAGCCTGTCCTGGGGCTTGATCCCACAACCCTGAGATCATGACCTAAGCTGAAACCAGAGTTGGACACTTAACTAACTGCGCCATGCAGGTGCCCTGGAAGAGGCACATTTTAATCAAATAATTAAGCAAATTAAAAAATAACTGCCAATAGGGTATGTGCTACAAAGGAAAAATGTGTGATAGGTAACCTGACCTTGTCTGAGGGATCAGGGAAGGCTTCCTGGAAGAAGGGATATTTGAGAAGAGAAGTAAGAGCGAGTAAAAGTTAAGCTGGCAACGGGAAGGAGGGAGAAAGTGTGTTCCAGGTGGAGGGGACAGCATAGGCAAAGGCCCTGAGGTGGGATGGCAGAACTGAAAGAAAATCAGGTGTCTCAAATGCAGCAAAAGCCTAGGACAGTGGCCCAGGCAGAAAAAGACCCAAGTCAGTAGGGTCTCAACTGCAAGATTCCAGGGCCAAAGAAGGCGCTGGTACACAGAGAGCAGAGCTGATGCAGACAGGATGGCTGGAGCTGGAAGTGATGGTCTCCATGGCCCCCTTGCTGTGACTCAATCAAGATAAGCCTGAGGGTGCCTGGGTGGGTCACTCAGTTGAGTGTCTGCCTTTGGCTCAGGTCATGGTCCCAGGTCTTGGGATGGAGCCCCGCATTGGGCTCCCTGCTCAGCAAGGAGTCTGCTTCTCCCTCTCTCTCTGGCCCTACCCCCAGTTGCATGCTCTCTCTCTCTCTCCAATAAATAAATAAAATGTTAAAAAAAAAAATATGAGCCTGCATCTGTCAAAGGCAAAGGCACAAAAATCAGACCCAAACTAAAACTCATTCCTCAGGACTGCCAACAGATGGTTTACCAAAAAACCAAATGCACCCAACACTGTGATCTTTCCAAATGTTTCTTTTTTTTTAATTAAAGATTTTATTTATTTATTTATTTGACAGAGAGATAGAGAGAGGGAGAGAGAACAAGTAGGCAGAGCAGCAGGCAGAGGGTGAGGGAGAAGCAAGCCCCCACTGAGCAGGGAGCCCAATGTAGGGCTTGGTCCCAGGACCCTGGAATCATGACCTAAGCCAAAGGCAGACGCTTAACCGACTGAGGCACCCAGGTGCCCCTTTCCAAACGCTTCTAAACCTATAACGGATTTTTAAGGAGTGGACATAATCTCAATTAAAAAAAAAAGATTTTATTTTTAAGTAATCTCTACACCCAATGTGGGGCTTGAACTTAGAAACCTGAGATCAAGAGTTACATGCTCTACTGACTGGGTGAGTCAGGTGCCCCTCAAGTGGGGTTTTTGAAATGGTCTGTATTCTTGTATACTGTTGGTAGGAGAGAAAGTTATCATACTCCCTTGGGGGGGCAATTTGGTAATAATTATCAAAACATAAAATACACATTCCCTTACATCTAGCAATTCCATTTCTAGGCACTCTGACATACAGAAATACATGTTTAAGACATACACACAGGATGTTCATCACAACCTTGTTTGCAAATATCAAAAAGAACAAAAGGCAGAAACAAATATCCATCAACATAGGAATGGTTAAATAAAGCACGGTATTTCTCTATGATGGGATATTATGAAGCCATTTTAAAAAATAAGGTAGTGGGGCGCCTGGGTGGCTCAGTCGGTTAAGCGTCTGCCTTCTGCTCAGGTCATGAGCCCAGGGTCCTGGGATAGAGCCCTACGTCCGGGATCCCTGTGCAACGGGGAGCCTGCTTCTCCCTCTGCCCCTCCCTCCTGCTCTGCTCTCTCTCTCTCTCAAATAAATAAATAAAATCTTTTAAAAAATAAGGTAGAGCCAAGTGTGCTGCTTTTAAAAAGATTTTCTGATATACTTTCAGACAACTGAAAAAAGTTTGGTTCGGAATAAAATGTGTAACGTGATCCTGTTTGTTTAAAAATTCACATGTAAACTGGTAGCAGGCTTTTTTTTTTTTTTTTTTAAGATTTTACTTATTTATTTGAGAGCGAGAGCGAGAGAGCGGATGAGTGGGGAGGGGCAGAGGGAGAGGCAGACTCCCCATTGAGCTGGGAGCTGCACATGGGGCTAGATCCCAGGATCCCAAGATCACAACCTGAGCGGAAGGCGGATGCTTAACTGACTGAGCCACCCAGACACCCCAGTAGCAGACTTTTTAAAACATATTCTATTCCCCTGGTCTCCCTATTTATGCCAAGAACTCTCCCGCTTCTGGAAACCAGAAAGAAGTACCCTGTCACCACAGAACTGATGAACAGAGATTTCAAATTATTGGTTCCACTTCAGGCAAAAACAGGTAAGTGATCCCCCGCCCTCCTATAAAGATGCTCATAAAATATTAGCAAGTTCCAGGTGAAGGGCACCTTGTTCCTGCTTTGGGTAGAGTCTCATGGAATGAACGCTGGAATCCCTAGATAAGCTTAGGGATCTCAGACTAGAGGGCAGTGCCCTGCCTTGGACAGGAAGCCTCAGAGCATTGCTCTACACCACTGCTGTCACCCATACATCGTGGGGAACAGTACCTGGATGGGGGGCGAAGAAACACAGGCCTGGGGTAGCCATGTGGAGCCACTGGAAAAAGGGGAGCAGGCCAATATTTTCCCGGGGGGGGGGGAGAAGCTTAGGGTGGTGACAAGGACACACCTAGCAAAAATGTATCTCAGTAGATACCAATGTGTAGGGATAACCATATCTAAGAACCAGACCAACCAATGGTTTGTCTCAATGGAACCAGAAGAGCTAGGATCAAAAGCTAGGATCAGATGTCCACTTTTTACCTATCCTATGGACCCATGGAGAGGACAGTTGTTCTAGAAAGGCAAAACTCCTTTCAACCCTTTTCAATTGCTTGGCTTGAGCCAGCTGTTCTCTAGAATTTCTCTCCTTCCCCATACACATTAGTTCCTACTCATGCTTTCAGAAGCAGCTCAGTGTCACCTCTCCTGTGAAGCCCTCTGGCTTCTAATCATTCCATCAGCTGGGCCTTTAACATGGCTCGAATAAACTCCTGTAGGGTTTGATCGGAGAAGTAGAACACTATGAGAAAATGAAAGATTTAGTGTAGGGATTAGATCTTGTGCAATTACACAAGTTGATGGAGAAATCCATGAAACTCTGTGACCTCTGCCTCTGGTGTTGAGCCTGAAGTCTCTATAGGTCAGCAAGGCCAGCAGTTAGGAAGGAAAGCTGGATGCGAAGTGGAGGAGAACAAGGAAAACTGGAATTTGTGAAGACAAACCAGACCCTATGAGGACAAGTAGAAGTCCTAAGGACAAACTGAAACCTGTGACTTCCTTTCGCCATCTCCAAGTTCATTCACGTGGGTAACGTTGAGGAGCTGGAGCCCTCTGCCATAGAGCTGAATGTTCATCTGGCCCAGCACTTAGAGTATCTGAAGGAGGAGGTTCAGCAGGAGGTGGGGAGCTGCAGGCCTGGGTGCTTTCTCTGGCACCAATAAGGTGAACCAGCAGATCAGCATCCAAAGGTACCCACTGCCACATGCTTGGCATCCTGCTCTGTCCTTCGCAGGGTGCTAGCTGCTTTTACTTGGGCTTTCCAAATCTCGCATACACTTTTCTTGAGGTCGACCCTAACTTGGAACCATACAGGAAGGGAATCCTGGGAAACACAGTTCCAGCTCAGCCAAGTGGACATAGTAGAAAGCCACCACAAGCACAATATCTAGTCTGGTAAGTCTCAGCCTGTACCTTTGGCAGGGAAGAGCCAGACTACGCACTGTCTCCTTGGGACCCAGCACAGCAGCTTTCAACAGATGTTCATTGACTCAACAGAACACTCTCCCCACATCCCACTCAAACAAATGCTCAGGGTATGTTCTGGGATTTTGGGAAATAGCCCAGTGTTTTCCTGAAGAGTGCCATTTACATAAAAGTCAATGGAGCTATTGTTTTCTGTTTTTCTGGGGACCATGGAGTGAAACTGTCCTGGGGTTTGAAAGTAGCCAGCTTACACAGAAACACAGAAACACACAGACACACACACACACACACACACACACACCTCCAGGTGGATTCAAACCTCAGGGGGTTAAAGAACACAGCATCCAATATGCTAATGTGCTTGCAGCCACGATTGCAGAGATGAGAACTCCAAGCTGACAGCAGGCAATTCACACTTCAGAAAAGTGGCAAAGTGCCTTAGGTGGTTAAAAAAAACCTGAACAAAAAACTCCTCAATGTCATCAGAAGGTTCCAGAAGCTAAGGAAAAGTGTTTTTGCCTTTCTCTATATATACATTTCCCTTGCAGCTTAGGAGGTTCAGAACCTAGGTGCCAAAAAATAATTCACAGATAAATGCATGTACTGATGTGTTGTGTTCCAACGTTTTCATCAAATTAATCAGAGTGCCATTGCAAGCACAGCTTAGCCCCCAAAAGCCCTCACAGACATACCTTTAGATACAGAAAGAGCTCCCCAAATCCTCTCAACGTGTTCCTTATAATCTAAAATCCCTTGAGCAGAAACTGTTTCATGCCACCATGTTATTAAGCATCGTACTGTGCCAGCTACTCTGTGCAAGGTTCTTTACGTGTGTATTTCTAATGCTCAAGACAAATCTTCATCATAAGCAGGATTGTCTCCAGTTTTGGATGAGGAAACTAAGATTCAAAAGGCTAAAATACTTGCCCAAGAGCATAGCTGGTCTGTAAAAGGCAAGATTGGAATCCAAGTAAGGCTAAATCCAAAGTGTATATTTCCCCCCCTTCCACAGCTCTGCTTAATGTGAAAGAGCAGAGCTTAGGGCACAAATGGTCCTGAGAGAGGACACGCAAATAATTTATTAAATTATTTCCAGGTCCGAAATTCCCAGTCTTTTATCTATATTCGCATGGAAGATTTTTAAGGTAGCTGGCTGGAATCCTTTCCGCAAGACAGGTTTTAGTTGGGGTGGGTGTGCAGATGAAGGTCCTGGTGCCCAGAGATGACCCTGAAGAGGGAAAGTGTAGCCTGAGGCCCCGAAACTTTGCCTATCTGATAAGGGTTTCTATGCCTCCTCTGCTTTTTCTCTGGGAAGCAGGAACCTAAAATGATATGTTCAAGACCATACCAGGTAGCCTGGGGGTTCCCAAGAACCAAGTGTTGGGAATATCTTTAATGCCAGCCTTGGACAAGCACACAAGCAACTAACTTAGGGTGCTGGTATCCAGGAAAGCTGCCCAGGCCACTCCATTATGAGGAGGAAGGCCAACTCTGCCTGCCTACAAGCAACTCTGACTGCGCAGTCTTCCCTCTCTTCCCCCATCATAATGGTCTTTTCTGATTCTCCAACTCCTCTCTTCCCTTTCAAAGGACTGAACAGAAATGAGGTGCCCATCTGCAAATAAAGCTCTTTCTTGTAACAACAACACAAAAGAAAAAGAAAAAAGAAAGAAAAGGAAAAAGCTCCTAACTACTGTGAATAAATTAAGACAAAGAAAACGTTCCCTCAATTGCACCTTTGCCTGGACATCTGCCACTCTCTTTTCTCATAGAAACCAACCTGCTGAGTCATCTTGCTATCTCTGCTATTTGGCTGAGGGCAGAAATAGGAGATTTCACCTGTAATGGCATGAATATTAGCTTCTAGGATGAGGCCAAAGTCAGACAAGGTTGGAACAAAAATCATTCCTAGTAAAGAGGATCTGTTAAGTGGCCTATTAGTGCCATCTGCTGTACAATTCTAGAAAGTGAACATGGCGAATTCTAATATTAGAGTCTAAAGGGATTTACTTACTCATCTAACATCTGTTGAGTGTGTCCCACTCGACAAGCAGTGTGACAGGATTGAAGAGTGGATATGAAGCTTAATATTATAAAGCCCCAGCTTTCTAAGGGTTCACAGCCATGAAAGTGGAAGGTACTTAGACAAGTTGCCAGTCTATTTTGTGCACCATAGGGGTATGTGTAAGATGGAAAGGAAGCAAAGAAGAGGGAGTTATCATCTTTAGGTCAAAGGGGCACCCCATAAGGATTCTGAAGGATGGCTAGGAATTCACCAGGCAGAATAAAGGTGGAGGCAAGGGGCATTCTAGGCAAAGGGAGGAATGTAGGCAAAGACCCTCAAGCACAAAATGTCATTCCACTGATAAACAGTTTAGTTTATGTTCTGTAGGCAACAAGGAGCCTTTGACTGGTTTTACGCAGGGCTGGTAATATGGTCAGACTGCCATTTTACAAAGATATTCTAGCAGCAAGGAAGGTGGAGAATGGATTAGAAAATTGGAGGCACGAAGACCAACCAATTACAAGCTTGTTGCCAACAACAGTCCAGATGACAAATGGTATAGAGTTAAAGGTATAAATGGTATAAAAGGTACAATGGTATAAAGTTAAGGCAGAGACCCCGAGAAAGGAGAGGAAGGGATGAATTTGAAAGATATCTCAAAAAGAAAACCAACAGTATTTAATTCTTCATTGTCCAAAGAAGAGGGGTGAGAGAGAGGGAGGGAGAGAGAGAGGGAGTTGTTTGGTTTGGGTGACTAGAGAAATTGGTGGAGTAGGGAGTAGAAAGTAAGCTAATGATTTGTTTGGGGGAAGATGAATTTGAAGTGCTATTGACTACCCACAAGGTAAATGAACAGATGAAATTGTGCCCAGTGATCATCTCATTCAATCTCTTCATTTCCCAAGGTGAAAATTTCCTACTGGAGAAAGATTTTGCTCCCACTCTAGGTACTTCTGCAAGCCACCTCCCTCCACTTGGGTAAATCTGCCTGTGCATCTGGTATTCAAAGCATTTCATCCTCCTTCAGACAACCAACACGGAAAAGCATGGCTAGCTTTGCAGTGAGAAAGACCCAGCTCCCTAATTTAACAGTTGTATTATTTTAAGCAAAATACTTCTCTAAGCCTCATTTTCCTCATCTGTAAAATGAGGATAACCTCTACATGATTGTTGTAGAGTTTAAAATAAAGAGCATATATGTGGCATCTGACATACCAGAAGTACTGAATATATGAGTCACTTTCACCCCTGTTTATCATAAAAGGTCATCAGGAAGCTTCTGTGTTATGCTTTAATGACATGCTCTTAGCTTCTATTGATAGGTGAATCAAGAAATTGCTTTTCATATTTCCAGCAAAATGCTGGTGAACACACTGCTCACCACACCATTATATTCCTTACGCATAAAGTACCACAAGATAAATTCCTTTCAATATAAGTACTAGGAAGAAATTTCACTCTTTTGAAAAATGGCTCCCGTAATTGTTACTCTGACAAGTTTTGAGCTAAACTGGGTACTCGCAGTAAGTCTACAGGCCTTGTTAGCTAGTATATTTGTTTCTATTACGAAGGTACCATTTTTTGAGGAGTTACTTGCCAGGCATTGTGCCAAGTGCTTTACTTTCATTATTTCATTTAATCTTCACAACAGCCCTCTGAGTCTTTACCGCGATTTTTCAGAAGAGGAAAAAGGAAAGCAGGTCTGCCTGACTCCCAACCAACGTCATTGCTCTTAACCTCGACTCTGTATTAGCGTTTTACATTTGGCTATTTGATTGCACTGTTTATTTTCTATTTCTTTTTTTCTGAGATACAATAACAAATACGGGCCCCAACCAGGCCAGAACATAGGCAAATGAAGTTCTATTTTAGGTGGTGGGACTCTCAAGTGATTTTCTTTTTTTTACTACTGCTCTAATTACCAAGATATCATCCATTCAATAGATGAAGCCATTAGAACACACCAAATCTCTTCTGAAAAGCAGACAGGGTATAAAGGGTAACAACAAAGTGAAACTGAGGCCAAGTGCACTCCTGCCGCCGGTCCCTAAACCCGGAACTCTGGAATTCCGATGTCCCACCCCATCACCACCAGCACGGGGGCCAGCAAGCCTCAGAGCCATAGAACCCTCCTCTCTCCCTGAGCAGAGAGGAAAACTGAGGTCCTGCGAGCGGCCGGGGCCGGGCCTGCCCACGCCTCACTGACAGCCTGGTGCGTCCACCCTTGGGTGTAGCGACGGGAGATCATTCAGCTACAGATTGCTCAGTTCTTCCGTGGAGAACTGCACCCAGAGGTCCCTGTCTAACACTACTCACCCAAAGCCCACGGCGGCAGGGTTCAGCCCTTGAACAGAAAGGGGGAGTACAACGACCAATCCGGAAGGTTCGGTTGTGCTTAGAGCGACCAACAGGATAGGGCGGAAGGCCCCTCCACCCGCCTCAAAGATGCAGTACTTTCACCTAGAACGTCGCGAGATCTTCACTGAGGCGCTATGATTGGTTGAAAGACGCAGCCTGAGAGTTACGCCCTCTGCTTTCTCCGATCTCTGATTGGTCTTCTCGAGAAGAAGGACTCTAACGTCAACGAGTTCCTCCGGCGCCCATTGGTGGATAAGGCGGAGCTGCCGGCGCGCGGGCGCTGGCGCGGGCGTTCGAACCCGCGCTTGGTGGCGTTACCATGGGGATGAGGCCTGGCCGGCGCCTCCAAAGCTGGTGAGTTGACAGCAAGCCCGGCAACTTTAGGGCTTTCTCCTGTCGGCATTGTCTTCTGTCCTCAGACAGGGTTGACCGAGGGGGAACTTGGAAGCCACTGAGGTGAGAAATGGTGGGGGAGAACCGGGGAGGAGAGGGGTAGGCCTCTGCCCCGCGAGAGAAGGCACGCTGGACGCCTGCTGAGCGCGAGAGGAGGCGGCGGTTGCAAGGAAACCGGGGTTTGTCCTCACTTGGTTGTTCGAATGCTCACTTACTCTCCTACCCCTCAACGCCTTATCTCTGTCTTTTCTTCAGTGATTATCTCGAGCGCTACTTCTCCCATGAAGCCTTTCTGAGTCTCGAAATCTTTTTGCCTTTGAACTCATGTCCCTGAGTGGAACCTTTCTTAGAGCACTTCTATTCGATCTTGGGTGTACTTCCATGAGCCTCATTCTTCTCGTTCCTCCCATATAATTTAGAGGTCTTTGAGGCAGAGCGACCGCCTTTCATTCCCAGTGTCTTACACGCAGTAGAGTTTTCAGGAAATATTTGTTAAGTTGAATTTAATTCACCGCAACTAGATTGGATTTTCCTCTATGCGCTGCCCTGTTTTCCCTCCCGTTCAGAGGTTTTTTTAAATTTTTTATTTTTATGGGAGTAGAGGGAGGGTACCCTGATCTCCTATCCGGAAGGACCTGAAAGTCCACGGTTGGCCTTTCCACTGCTTGTGAAAGGGAAAATTTTTTTGGAATGCATTGTGGCTTTTAGTCTTATTCTCCCAGTGCTTTTATTAAACTCCTTAACTAGTCTTTGCTTAAAACGACCGTTCTGTTGTTGCTGAATGCCAAGAGTATCTCAGTTTCTTAGTGATCCACAGTTATTGTCACATTTTAAAAGTGCTGTGGAAACGGTTTTAAAGCATTTTCTCCTTATATTCTCCTTGTAGTCTCTCTGCTTCAGGTGCATATAACAGCTGATCTGGTAGCTATCCATTCATCAGCTGTCTGTGATAGAATTGCATTGCCAAGACTTGTCAACTCGTAAGACTATATATTGCCAATCTGGACTGTTGATGATACTCATGTGAAATTCATAGCTCAATGATGATTTTAATAAAAGGATTGAAAAAGTCAGGTATAGCAGCTGTGTTATTTTTATCCCCTTACAAGAGTTTGAACACAACCGTATAGGTAAACTGCAGATCTGTGACATGTAATGGAAACTGGATGGAGGATTCAGGGTTTGGCTTTGGCTCTGTCTCTGCTCACTGCACTGTGGCTGACTTTGCAAGTCATTTAGCCCTTTTAGACCTCCCTTTTTCCAATTGGAAAATCAAGGTGTTGAATTAGATTAGAATTCCTGTGGCTCTACTATCAACTTAGTCAAGCAACTGGTTATTTTTTTAAATTCCAGTAAACATACAGTATTATTAGTTTCAGGTGTACAATATACTGATTCAACAATTTCTACATTACTCAGTGCTCATAATTATACTCTTAATCCTCTTCACCTGTTCACCCATTCCCCTCCCCCACCTCCTCTCTGGTAACCATCAGTTTATTCTCTGTAGTTAAGAGTCTGTTTTTTGGTTTGTCTCTTTTTTTCTTTGTTCATTTGTTTTCTTTCTTAAATTCCACATATGGGTGAAGTGATATAGTATTTGTCTTTCTCTGACTTATTTCACTTAGCATTTGACCCTCTAGATCCATCTATGTTGTTGCCAAATGGCAAGATTTCCTTTTTTTTTTATGGCTCCATAATATTCCATTGTATATGTATTCCATCTTCTTTACTTGTTCATCTATGAAAGAGTACTTGGGCTGCTTGGCTGCTGTAAATAATGCTTCAGTAAATAATGCTGCAATAAACAGCAATGGAGTTATACTTTTTTTTTGAGAGAGAGTGTGTGCATGTGCTAAGAGGGGGAGGGGCAGTGAGGGAGGGAGAAAGAATTTTTTTTTTTTAAGATTGTATTTATTTATTTGTCGGAGAGAAAGAGAAAGAGTGCGAGCACGCAGGGGAGAGCAGCAGGCAGAGGGAGAAGCAGGCTCCCCGCTGAGCAAAGAGTGTGGGCTCGATCCCAGGACCCCGGGATCATAACCTGAGCCGAAGGCAGACGCTCAACTGACTGAGCCACCCAGGCTTCCCGAGAAAGAGAATCCTTTTTTTTCTTTTTTTAAAGACCCTATCCATTCATTCGACAGAGACAGAGACAGCCAGCAAGAGAGGGAACACAAGCAGGGGGAGTGGGAGAGGAAGAAGCAGGCTCATAGCAGAGGAGCCTGATGTGGGGCTCGATCCCAGAACGCCAGGATCACGCCCCGAGCCGAAGGCAGACGCTCAACCGCTGTGCCACCCAGGCGCCCCGAAAAAGAGAATCTTAAGCAGGCTCCACACCCAGTGCGGAGCCCAATATGGGGCTCAATCTCATGACCCTGAGATCATGACCTGAGCCGAAATTAAGAGTCGGTTGCTTAACCGACTGTGCCACCCAGGTACCCCTATTTTCGAATTAGTGTTTTCATATTCATATGCACCAATTTGTATTCCTACCAACAGTGCACTAGGGTCCTTTTTCTCTACATCTTCACCAATACTTGTTGTTTCTTGTGTTTTTTATTTTAACCATTCTAACAGATGTAAGGTGATATCTCTGTGGTTTTGATTTGCATTTGCCTGATAACTTGATGTTAAGCATCTTTTCATGTGTCTTTTGGCCATCTATATGTCTTTGGAGAAATGTCTCTTCATTTCTTCAAGCGATTAGTTATTGATGTCAGGTAAACATCACATGTTCAGCCTTCCAAGGACTGTACAGCTGGAACTGATAGCTGCCATTTATTGAGCATTTACCCTGTGCAAAGCACTATATCAGGGCTTTATATAAATATTATATTTTTCTTAGCATTGTACATCAGTGTACTGTCCACATAGCATTTTATTAAAAACTTTTGGTTTATGTTACTAATTTAAATCTTTAACTGTTGTATGTCCTAATGCAATATCTGTGGGGCAAACTAGGGCATGATCCTCTCGTCTTCCAGATTAGAAGGAATAGCAGTTTATTTGGGCTACCATTTCATTGTAAGGGGTTGAACTCTTCTCAGTCCCTTACAGATTAATTGATCAATTAATCCACTTTCTTGTACTGCCTTAGCAAACCTGTTCAAAATTTGTGCAGGGTAAATCCTCAACAAATTTGGTAAACGAGTAATAGAGTTTTACTCATACTTTGAGTGTTGTGATTATTGTATACTTCCCTAGTTATTGTTTCAGGGATTTTGATGTTCATATCCTGTTAAACAAGAAGACTCTTCCATAGGCATAAACTAATAATAATGGGTACCATTTGTATTGGGAAAACTCAGTTTTCCACCTATATGTCTTCTCCTGTGTTGGGAAAACCTCGTTTCTTTCCCTCCTGTGTGTCTCCTTTACCACTCATACAGAAGACTTCTGATGCTTCTGGTCAAATATGTAGGGACTTTTCCCCCACCAGCAGTTCTCTGTGACCAGCTGGGGGTCCTATAATTTAACTCAATCTAACTCTACCTGCCTGCAGATAGTGTCAGATCCCACAGGTTAAGGGCTTAATCTGACGAAACTGCTCCCACCCCACTTCAGATGCCAACTGTAAGTAGTGGGTCCCCAGGTTACCCACAACCTCTGTCAGATTTGGCTACAAATCAGAGGTTCCCATGATTCCCTCCTTGGATTCAATTAATTTGCTAGAGTGGCTCACAGAACTGAAGGAAACACTTAAGTTAACCAGCTTATTAAAGGTTATGATAAGGGATGTAGATGAACAGCCAGATGAAGAGCTATATAGGGCAACGTCTGGGGCGGTCTTGAGCACAGGAGCTTCTGTGCCCATGGAGTTGGGGAGTGTCACTCTCCTGGTGTGAATGTGTTCACCAACCTCGAAGTTCTCTGAGCCCCATACTTTTGCTATATTTATGGAAACTTTGTCACGTGGGCATGATCAGTTATTCAGTCCATTTACAGCTTCTCTTCCCTCTCTGGAAAATGGGGGGTAGGGCTGAAAATTTCAAGCTTCTGCTTATGGCTTTATCTTTCTGGTGACCATCCCCCACCCAGAGTTGCCTCATGAGAACAGAAGATGCTCCTAGTACTCTTAACACTTAAGAATTTACCAGGGTTTTAGGAGTTCTGTGCCAAGAACCAGGGGCGGAGACCAATATATGTTTTATATTATCTTACATCATTTTGTTGTTGGATGCTTCTGTGTCAGATACTGAATGTAGCATTTTATTTACATTATTCCATTTAATCCTTACAAAAGCAAACATCTTTCCCAAGTCACTATCATTTTTTGTCTGTTCAACTGCAAACAGCTTCCTGAATGATCTCCCTCCTTCCATTTTTGCCCATCCCCTACAATCCATTTCTCACAGAGTGATCTTTAAAGTTTTTGTCCTTTCCTCACTTAAAATCTTCCAGTGACTTTCTGTTTCATTTTAAATTAAAATCCAGGGGCGCCTGGGTGGCTCAGTCGGTTAAGCATCTGACTCTTGATTTCAGTTCAGGTCATGATCTCAGGGTTGTGAGACTAAGCTGGGCATTTGGCTCATGCTGGGCGTGGAGCCTGCTTAAGATTCTTTTGTCCCTCTCCCTCGGCCTCTCCTCTGCCTCCCTCTCCTAAAAATAAATAGGGATGCCTGGGTGACTCGGTTAAGCATCAGACTTTTTTTTTTTTTTTTTTTAAGATTGTATTTGTTTGAGAGCGAGAGCATGCTGTAGTGGGGAGAAGGAAAAATGGGGAGAGATGGGGAAAGAGAGTGAATTGCAAACAGACTCCCCACTGAACCTAGAGGCTGTGTGGGGCTCTATCTCATGACCCTGAGATCATGACCTGAGCCCAAACCAAGAGTCCTACACTTAATCAACTGAGACACTCAGGCACCCGTAGCTCCTAAGCATCAGACTCTTGACTGTGGCTCAGGTCATGATCTCAGAGTTGTGAGATCCAGCCCTGTGTGGGGCACTGCATTCAGTGCAGAGTCTGCTTGTCCCTCCTCCGCCCCCAATGTGCACACGTGTGCTCTCTCTCAAATAGATAAAATCTTTTAAAAATTAATTAATTGATTAATTAAAATCCAGACACCATTACTTGGCCCGGTAGACCTCATAATCTGGCCCCACCTTTCTGTCATCATCTCATACTATTCTCCCTCTCACCAACTGGCTAGAGCCAGACTGGTCTTTTCTTGAATGCTTGCTTGATCACGCCATGGTCATTTCCACTTTAAGGCCAATGTACTCACCTGGAATGCTCTTCCTCCTAATCTTTACATGAATGATTCCTTAGTATTATTTCAGATTTCACCTAAAATGTTCCCTTCTGAATGAGAACTTCTCTAGTCATCCGATGTGAAGTAAACCCTTCACTCTGCTTTATTTATCATAGCACTTATCACTATCTAAAATTATCTCGTTTGATATTATCTCCTCCCACTAGAACAATAAACTTTCAGGGCAGTGACCTTTTCTGTTTTCTTTACTGCTGTATCCTCTCTGTCTAGAACAGGGCCTAGTTCCTAAAAGGCCCTCAAAAATGATTTCTTGGTGACTGGATGAAGGGTTCTTGTTGAAGCTGTGTCCATAGCAATTCATTTGAGTAATACAATCTTGTTTCATTTTATTGCCAAAGGAGCAGTGAGTCAGGGCACCAACTCTGATAGAGTTTTCCTTTTTTTTTTTTTTTTTTTTAAAGATTTTATTTATTTATGTGACAGAGAGACAGCCAGCGAGAGGGGGAACACAGCAGGGGAGTGGGAGAGGAAGAAGCAGGCTCCCAGCGGAGGAGCCCGATGTGGGACTCGATCCCGGAACGGTGGGATCACGCCCGGAGCCGAAGGCAGACGCTTAACGACTGCGCTACCCAGGCGCCCCTGATAGAGTTTTCCTGAGCAATCAGATTATCCTGATACAAAAGTTTCTACCACCTATGACTATAAATAGTATCAGATGCTTTTGTATAGTTTTAAAAATAGTGTAGGGATATTTATTCATTTATTCATTAAATAATTATTGAGTGTTACTTATTTCTAGACACGGTTTTAGAAACCAGGGATAAGAGCATTGGGTGGCTCAGTTGGTTAAATGACTCAGTTGGTTAAGTTGCCCCACTCCCCCTGCTTGTAGGCATGGCCTGCTCGCATGCGGGCTCTCTCTCGCACGTGTGCACGTACGCTCTGTTAAATAAATAAAATCTTTTTTTTTTTTTTAAGATTTTATTTATTTGACAGAAAGAGGGAGACAGCCAGCGAGAGAGGGAACACAAGCAGGGGGAGTGGGAGAGGAAGAAGCAGGCTCCCAGCGGAGGAGCCTGATGCAGGGATCGATCCCAGAACCCTGGGATCATGCCCTGAGCCAAATGCAGATGCTTAACTACTGCACCACCCAGGCACCCCTAAATAAATAAAATCTTTAAAAAAAAGAAAAAGACTGCTCCTCGCTGCTGGTGAAACCTCAACTGGAGTCTTTCTGGCCTGAATATTGTACAATATTATTTGTTGGATGCTTCTAGAATTTCAGTGTAACTTTAATTCACCTCGCAATAAAACTGACAATCTTATGGATGTCTTGCAGCAAAAACATGCTGGGATCATTATCAAAATGTTTCCATGATTAAGCATCTGAACTACTTGTCAGTAACCAAACTCATGACCCCCCCCCAAAACTGCCCCTCCACCTTTCTTTTCTTTGGTAGGGGTAGGGGTGGATAAGTGAAAATATCATCCACCAGTGATTCAGAGCTAAACTGGGAAGCATCCTAGATTCCTTTTCTCTGCTTTAATCCCAAATCTACTTAACAGATTCAGTCAATTTAATAACAAATATTTGTCAAATTTCCCCTATCTTCATTCCAACCACCACAGCCTTGGTGGTTCAGTCCTAGTATCTTTCACCTAGGTAATTACATGTCTCTTAACTGCTCTCTGCCTGCCTCCAGTTTTGCCCCCTCCAAAGCATCTTCCACACTACAGAGTTGACCATTCTTTAGAAAGCACAGTTATGACCATGCTGCTTCCCTTTATCTAAAACCCTTCAGTGTCATCCTGTCACCTATCTAAAGGGCAAAGTCCAAGCTCCTTAGCACATCTAACAAAGCCTCCTTGGTCTAGCCCCTTCCTCTTTCCAATTTAGTCGACTTCTTAGACTGTTTTCTCTGTGCCTTTATTCACATTGCTGTTTTAAATGGTCTCCCCTCCCACTCTCATCAAACCTCATTTTACCTGCTACTTCTTACCCAATGATTAAAGCATAAATGAGGTCTTTTCTGATCTCCCCATATGTGGCTGGAAGTCCCTTATGTGTTCATATCATACCTTTTGCATGTCTCTATCATTGCAGTTACATTCTGTAATAATTATCTATGAGGATGTCTATTTCCTCCACTAGAATATGATTTTCTTGTGGTAAAGGAATGGTGTCTTACTCATCTTTTTTATCCCGTTTATTTATTTATTTATTTAATTTTTTTTTTTTTGCGATTTATTAGAGAGAGCGTGCGTGAGAGAGAGAGATCATGGGGGGGGAGGGGTAGAGGGAGAAGCAGGTTCTCTGCTGAGCAGGGAGACCAACACAGGGCTCTATCCTAGGACCCTGGGATTATGACCTAAGCTGAAGGCAGACGCTTAACTGACTAAGCCACCCAGGCACCCTGAGAAGCAGTCTTTTTTTTTTTTTTTTTTTTAATATTTATTTGACAGAGATAGAGGCAGACAGCGAGAGAGGGAACACAAGCAGGGGGAGTGGGAGAGGAAGAAGCAGGCTCATAGCGGAGGAGCCTGATGTGGGGCTCGATCCCATAACGCCAGGGATCACGCCCTGAGCCGAAGGCAGACGCTCAACCGCTGTGCCACCCAGGCGCCCCTGAGAAGCAGTCTTTTAAGTTAGTTACCTACTTGTGTTGAGATTTGATTAGTTAAAAACTGGTGGCATAGAATCGCATAGCCAACATACCAAATTCATATAGTTGGTTTTGGGTTTTTTTAAAGATTTTATTTGAGAGAGAGAAGGAGAACAAGTTGTGGTGGGGTGCAGGCAGAGGGAGAAGCAGACTCCCTGCTGAGCAGGGAACCAGACTCCTGGGAGCCCAGGACCCTGAGATCATGCATAACCTGAGCCCAAGGCAGTCACTTAACCAACTGAGCCATCCAGACACCCTTCATATAGTTTTCTTTAATTATCTATGCGTTGGTTTCTTCATTTTTAAAAAGGGAGGTTCTAAGTGCCATGTATCACAAGTCTTAGAAGATTAATCAGGTAGCACAATTCATTACATATTAATAATTTAGATCCCGGTGAATGGAATTATTCTTTAAATTTTTCTTTCCTTTTTCAGCATCATTCTTTTTCTTTCTCAATTAAAAAAAAATTTTTTTTAAGTGATCTCTACACCTAAGGTGGGGCTTGAACTCAAGACCCCAAGACTAAGAGAATTTTTAGTTGGACTCTATGTGAGTATTATTTGTTTCAGGGGTACAGGTCTGTGATTCATCAGTCTTACACAACACCCAGTGCTCACCACAAGACATACCTTCCCCAATGTCCATCACCCAGCTACCCCCACCCCCTCCCTCCAGCAACCCTCAGTTTGTTTTCTAAGATTACGAGTCTCTTAGGGTTTGTCTCCCTCTCTGGTTTCATCTTGTTTCATTTTTTCCTCTCTTCCCCTATGATTCTCTGCCTTGTTTCTCAAATTCTGCATATCCGTGAGATCACATGATAATTGTCTTTCTCTGATTGACTTATTTCACTTAGCATAATACCCTCTAGTTCCATCCATGTCATTGCAAATTTTTGATGGCTGTGTAATATTCCAGTGTGTGTGTGTGTGTGTATCTATCTATATATATCTATATATATATTAATCACATCTTCTTTATCCACTCATCTGTGAATGGACATCTGGGCTCTTTCCATAGTTTGGCTATTGTGGACATTACTGCTATAAACTTTGGGGTTCAGGTGCCCCTTTGGATCACTGCATTTGTATTGTTGTAATACCCAACAGTGCAATTGCTGGGTCATAAAGTAGCTCTATTTTCAACTTTTAGAGGAACCTCTATACTGTTTTCCAGAGTGGCTGCACCAGCTTGCATTCCCACCAACAGTGTAGGAGGGTTCCCCTTTCTCTGCATCCTTGCCAACATCTGTCGTTTCCTGAGTGGTTAGTTTTAGCCATTCTGACTGATGTGAGATGGTATCTCATTGTGGTTTTGATTTGTATTTCCCTGATGCCAGGTGATATTAAGCACTTTTTCATGTGTCTGTTGGCCATTTGGGTGTATTCTTTGGGGAAATGTCTATTCATGTCTTCTGCCCATTTCTTGATGGATTATTTGTTCTTTAGGTGTTGAGTTTGATAAGTTCTCTATAGATTTTGGATACTGACCCTTTATCTGATATGTCATTTACAAATACCTTCTCCCATTCTGTCGGTTGACTTTTGGTTTTGTTGACTGTTTCCTTTGCTGTGCAAAAGCTTTTTATCTTGATGAAGTCCCAATAGTTCATTTTTGCCTATATTTCCCTTGCCTTTGGAGACATGTGTAGCAAGAGGTTGCTTTGGCCAAGGTCAAAGACATTGCTGCCTGTGTTCTCCTCAAGGATTCTGATGGATTGCTGTCTCACATTTAGGTCTTTCATCCATTTTGAGTATATTTTTGTGTATGGTGTTAGGAAATGGCCCTTCTGCATGTGGCTGTCCAATTTTCCCAACACCATTTGTTGAAGAGACTATCTTTTTTCCATTAGATATTCTTTACTGCTTTGTCGAAGATTAGTTGACCATAGAGTTGAGGGTCCATTTCTGGGTTCTCTATTCTGTTCCATTGATCTACGAGTCTGTTTTTGTGCTAGTACCATACTGTCCTTTTTTTTTTTTTTTTAAGATTTTATTTATTTATTCAACAGAGATAGAGACAGCCAGCGAGAGATGGAACACAAGCAGGGGGAGTGGGAGAGGAAGAAGCAGGCTCACAGCGGAGGAGCCTGATGTGGGGCTCGATCCCAGAACGCCGGGATCACGCCCTGAGCCGAAGGCAGACGCTTAACCGCTGTGCCACCCAGGCGCCCCAGTACCATACTGTCTTGATGATGACAGCTTTGTAATAGAACTTGAAGTCCAGAACTGTGATGCCACCAGCTTTGGTTTTCTTTTTCAACATTCCTCTGGCTATTTGGGGTCTTTTCTGGTTCCATACAAATTTTAGGGTTATTTTTTCCAGTTCTGTGAAAAAAGTTGATGGTATTTTCATAGGGATTGCACTGAATGTATAGATTGCTCTAGGTAGCATAGACATTTTAACAATATTTGTTCTTCCAATTCATGAGCATGGAACGTTTTTCCATTTCTTTGTGTCTTCCTCAATTTCTTTCATGAGTGTTCTGTAGTTTTCTGAGTACCGATCCTTTCCCTCTTTGGTTAGATTTATTCCTAAGTATCTTATGGTTTTGGGTGCAGTTGTAAATGGGATCGACTCCTTAATTTCTTTCTTCTGTCTCATTGTTGGTGTATAGAAATACAACTGATTTCTGTGCATTGATTTTATATCCTGCCACTTGGCTGAATTCCTGTATGAGTTCTAGTAATATTGGGGTGGAGTCTTTCGGGTTTTCCACATAAAGTATCATATCATCTGCAAAGAGTGAGAGTTTGACTTCTTTGCTGATTCAGATGCCTTTTATTTCTTCTTGTTGTCTGATTGCTGAGGCTAGGACTTCTAGTGCTGTGTTGAAGAGCAGTAGTGATAATGGACATCCCTGCTGTGTTCCTCACTTTAGGGGAAAAGCTCTCACTTTTTCCCCATTGAGAATGATATTCTCTGTGGGTTTTTCATAAATGGCTTTTATGATATTGAGATATATACCCTCTATCCCAACACTGTGAAGAGTTTTAATCAAGAAAAGATGCTGTACTTTGTCCAATGCTTGTCTGCATCTATTGAGAAGATCATATGGTTCTTGTCCTTTTTATTTATGTAGTGTATCACATTGATTGATTTGTGGCTGTTGAAACTTCAGCATCATCCTTTAGAAATAATTCCTGGTGCCACTGTGGCCACGGTTCCCAAAAGGATGTAACTTTGAGTAAAAGAATCTATAGCAGGGGCGCCTGGGTGGCTCAGTCGTTAAGCGTCTGCCTTCGGCTCAGGGCCTGATCCCGGAGTCCTGGGATTGAGCCCCACATCGGGCTCCTCTGCTGGGAGCCTTCTTCTTCCTCTCCCACTCCCCCTGCTTGTGTTCCCTCTCTCGCTGGCTCTCTCTCTGTCAAATAAATAATTCTTAAAAAAAAAAAGAATCTATATCATTTTAGTAATTTATAAAAACTGATTATAATAGGAGAGCCTGGCAGTCTGTCAGTAGAGCATGTGACTCTTGATCTTGGGGTTGTAACTTCGAGCCCCATGTTCAGTGTAGAGATTACTTAAAAATAAAATATTTTTTTCCCTTAAGATTTATTTATTCATTAGAAAGAGCATGCATGCATATGTGTGAGCTCAGGGGAGGGAGAGAGGGAGAGGGAGAGAGAATCCTCAGACTTCCCCCTGAGCCCATGCTCAGACTTCCCCCTGAGCCGCACACAGGGCTTCATCCCAGGACCCCAAGATCATGACTGGAGCAGGAAACAAGAGTGAGCCACTTAACCGAGTGAGCCACCCAGACGCCTCTGAAAATAAAATCTTTAAAAAATTGATTATAATAGTTATTTTTCCATTGAAACACATGAAGATATATTTTGTTGACAGTATTTTTATAACTGCAAAATGGCAAAAATCTGCAAGCGACAATTTACAATTGGATTAGACCAGGATTTTAAAATTAGAGCACTGAATTTAAACCCAACATTGGTTACCATCTATTCCTGGAAATTCTTAAAAAATTAAGCTCTGTATTTAGAGTAAAACTTGTACTGTTTTCAGATAACTGGGTTCAACAGTTTTGTTACGTTTATTTTTAGGTGATTGCTTCCAAGCTTTTTACCAAACTTAGAAACTTAATAAGCTCATAGTGGGGCTTTTGAAAGGAATTGTAGTAATTGCAAAGTATTAGTTTCTTAACCATAAACTTGAAACTTTTCTTTTTCCACTGAAAAAAAAAGAATCTCTGAAAAACTGCTTTTGGGTATAACTCACATGATTGGTATCCCAAAATCCATATCTAGCCCTAAGAATTCCATTAAGTGTCATGTATTCTCATTCCTTTGCAGCTGTTGTTTTGAGCAGTTGTTTAGTATCACTTGTCTTCTGTTGAGATCACTAGTCTATAGATAGAATAATCTCTAGAGTTTGAAATAACTAACTCCCTTGTTGGGGGAAGAGTATACTGTATCATCCACCTTTTAATCTTCCAATGATAATACTGAATTTCTTACATTATTATTAGGGACTTTATGCCTAACATGGGGTACAGAAACATTTTAATGAAAATTGATTGAGAATGTTGGGTTTGTTTTGTATACATTTCTAATGGTAGAGTGGACCCCAGTGACTTTGTTAGCAATCCCTAAAAAGTGATCATTGTTAGTGTAGAATGGGTTGGAGGTTTAGGATGTAAACATACATTAAAAGTCATTGAATCCACTAGTTGTATGCTTTGTGAATTAGATCTTAGTAAAATTGTTTTATATATTTTTAAAAGTGGTCATTGTCACAATTTAAGGGAACTCAGGTGAATATTTTTTGGCAATCAAGCTATTTTAGTTGGGGTACTGGGGTGGCTCAGTCAGTTGGATGTCTAACTCTTGATCTCAGCTCAGGTCATGATCTCAGGGTCCTGAGTTCAAATCCCATGTTGGGCTCCATGCTGGGTGTGGAGCCTACTTAAAAAAAAAAAAGAAGCTATTTTGGTCCTTTTATTTTCATACTACTATAATAATAATTAGTGTAATATGCTCTGATGCCTGCTGGCCTTCCTATGTGGTCCCTTACTTTCAGGAACGGCATATTCATTTAAAACATATATAATTGAGTATATAGACAGTGGAAAATAGGAAGATGTTTGAAGAGCCAAAGCTATGTGACCTTGGGCAAGTCACTTAATCATTCAGAGCTTTAGTTACCACATAAAATGAAAGTGTTGGACTACATCCTGGCTCTCAAATTCAAATGCCCACAGAGCTAACCAGTTAATGTAAATGAATGAATAAAGTTGGCTGGTTGGCATAAAGGAACCAGGAGCAGAGAGACCATGGTGTGTAGGGTAGTATACGCTCTTCTAAAGAGAGTAGACACAACTCAGTTTTCATCTGTTAACTTATCTTATTGTAAGCCCAATGTAACTACCTTTTAATTTTCAAGAAAAGTAGAAATTGGATTATTTTTAATTGCTCTTGATTTTTAAATAATGCTACTAATTCTAAAAAAAAGTATAAATGCTCTGTAAGCCAAAATGCAAGGTATGAAAGAATCGATTCCTTCATGGGCTAAATATTCTAGATTAGATCAGCTATTTACTAGATGATTTCTATTGACCTGGCTAGCTGTAGAATTCCTTTTTTTTTTTCCCAATCTTATAGAAATACAATGTGGTGCATACCAAAGAATAAGTGTGAAACATATATGTAGGTTATAAAGCATAATACAAAATGAATAAATATCCAAGACCCAGTGCATAATCTCCCTGTGTTCTCCTCCTGTTGCACATTTCCCTGCTCTCCCCTCAGAGGTAACCACTGTTGTACATTTTGTGTTTAGATGCCTAAATAATACATTGGATTTGCTTGCTTTTGAACCTTATAAATAATACCATAGTTTTCTAGGATTTTTCTCATGATGTTTCTGAGATTCGATAAATTACTGAGTGTAGCTGTAATTTGTTCTTTTATCACTATTGTATAATATTCTATTATATGTATATGTCCAAATTTATTTATTCTCCAGCCAATATACATTCAGGTTATTTTCAGGTTTTGGCTCTTGTGAAGAGGGAAGCTATGAACATACTTGTATGTGCCTCCCGAAGCATGTGGAAACATTTTGTGGGGTATATACCTAGGAGTTGAGTTGCTTGGTTCTATGAGATATGAAGGCTCAACTTCATAAGATAATGCCAAACTGTTTTCAGTATTACTGATTTAGCCCCATGATTCTTGATTCTGAAAGTTCTTCATAGCTCTGCCTTCTCTAATTTATTCTGTTTTCTTTCACACTTCTTTTCCCTTGGTGAAGATAACCTGCTTCACTGCCCCTCTATATTCTTTTTCTCAAGAACCATATGTTCTCTGCCATTTCATTAAGAACTTTTTCTCTAATAGAACGCAATCAGATTTAGAAGTAGATATTATCCTTTCCCATCTTGTAAATGTAACTTGCTAAATGAGCCTTTTTAAAAGCTTTTCCATACAGAAATATTTACTTAAAATGTAATGGTCATTTAAAGATTTTTTTTTTTAATTTACTTGAGAGAGAACATGAGAGAGGGGGGGAGAGAGAGAGAGAGAGAACACAGAGGCAGAAGCAGACTCCTGCTGAGGAGGGAGCCTAATGGGGAACTTGATTCCAGGACCCTGGGATCATGACCTGAGCTGAAGGCAGACGCTTAACCACTGCGCCACCCAGGCGCCCCAAAATTTAATGGTCATTTAAAGAACTTTGTAAGTTGTTATTTGTCAGGTTCTATATAGGATTAGTTACATTTAAGTTCTGTTTACTGTGTGGCTGTGTTTTTTTAATTTCCTCACAAATGATCTGGATAATTCTGGCATTTATGAACTCTTAGTTGTTTCAGGAGTTCCTTAGCGTAAATAATTTGAAATTTTGGGGTGCCTGGGTGGCTCAGTCAGTTAAGTGTCTGCCTTCAGCTAAATTCATGATCTCAGGGTGGTGGGATTGATCCCTGCGTGTGGCTCCCTGCTCAGCAGGGAGACTGCTTCTTCCTCTCCCGTTGCCCCTCCCGCCCCTCATGCTCTCTTTTTGTCTCTTGCAAATAAATAAAATATTTAAAAAATAAATAATTTGAAATTTTATTGTTGAATGGAGAGAATTTTTTAAAATTTGGGAACATGAGTTTTTCTGTAATCAATTTGAATATTTTTCTTTTAAGATGATTATGAACACACACGTTTTCAGCGACTATAAAAGCTACCCAAAGCTACATTTTACTTTCCTCTTCACTTTTTATACTTTTTTATACGTCACTTTGTACTTTTTGTAATAGACATAAATACCTTTAAAGAGGAATTAATTAACGATTATCAAAATAACAAAGATTATTTGATACTTTGAAGTCCATGTACAAGTGAGGCAGGCTTTTTTCTTCTTTTTCTAAACAGACAGATTTATTTTGTGTAAAATATTAAGGAGGGACGCCTGGGTGACTCAGTCGGTTAAGCGTCTGCCTTCGGCTCGAGTCCTGATCCCAGGGTCCTGGGATTGAGCCCCACATTGGGCTCCCTGCTCAGCGGGGAGCTTGCTTCTCCTTCTCCCTCCGCCACCCCCTCTGCTTGTGCTCTCTTGCTCTCTCTAATAAATAAAATCTTTAAAAAATTAAGGATAGGGTTTCTAAGCATCTTAATAAAATGGTTTTCATTTATCCATTATTAGGCTAATATTGAATTACTCTTTTTTAAATTTTTATTTATTGTTATTTTTTAAAAGATTTTATTTCTTTGAGAGCAGGAGTGGGGGCAGGAGGTGACGAGGGAGAGGGAGAAGTAGACTTCATGCTGAGTAGAGAGCCTGAAACGGGGCTCCATTCCAGGACCCCAAGATCATAACCTGAGCTGAAGGCAGACACTTAACTGATTGAGCCACCCTGGTGCCCCTACTCTCTTTTTTTTTTTTAAGTAATCTGCACCCAGTGTGGGGCTTGAATTTACAACCCCAAGATCAAAAGTCACATATCTACTGACTGAGCCAACCAGGCGCCCCCTGAATTACTTTTTAAAAACTATAGCCATCACACCCACTTAGGACATGTTCGTTATTCCTTTCAAATTTATTCAAGTAAAGCTCTTGAGATTTTCATTCTTTGCTTGAGGAGTCTAAATAAGCGTTTAGCATGTGCATTTTTTTAAAAGTAGACTTCATGCCCAAATTGGGCTTTAACTCACGACCCTGAGATTGAGAGTCCCATGCTCTACTGACTGAGCCAGGCAGGCGCCCCGGCAGCTCAAATTTCTACAGAAAATTTCAGTACATTTCCTCAGTTTCTTTCATGGTTAATTTTGGTTTTGATAATTATAGAAGTGAGCGCTTTAGGGGAAGAGCTTTTCCCTTTTAAATGTTAATGTAATATCTAAAATTTAATGGTAGAGGTTTCTTTTAGAGTGATAAAAATGTTCTAAAATTGGATTGTGATGGTTGCACAACTCTGAATATACTAAAAACTATTGAATTGTACACTTTAAATGGGTGAGTTTTGTGGTATGTGAATTATATCTCAATAAAGTTGTTAAAATTTAATGATGTCCTGGAGGAATTTATTGACCCTTTTTTCCTATTTCTTCTTCGATAATTCAAGTATATGTGATGTCACATGAATTTGAGAACCTGAAAATAACTTGGGTGCTTTTGAACTTGGGCTATTTTTCCCCAGTTTTTCTGATTAGCAAAGAATATATAGACCTTAGATAGGTTTTCTACTTTTTTTTTATAGCAGTCAGAAACTTTTATTAGACATATTCAATAGTCTGCTTATAGAAATGTGAAGATATCAGTGAATTCTGATATTTTCTTCAGGTTTTTGAAATACTAATACCTGCTGCTGGTAGATTACTCAGTTGTCTCCCCCTTGATGTAGAAGACAGAACTCTTCTAGCAAAAATATCCTATTTACTAGGACACCTGGGTGGCTCAGTCTGTTAAGCGGCTGCCTTTGGCTCAGGTTGTGATCCCGGGGTGGTGAGATCTTGATTTTGGCGCAGGTCGTGATTTCGACTCAGGTCATGATCTCGTGGGTCGTGAGATTGAGCCCTGCGGCAGGTTCTGTGCTGGGTGTAGAGCCTGCTTGGGATTCTCTCTCCCTTTCCTTCTGTCCATCCGCCCCTCGGTCCCCCCCTCTAAAATAAAAATTAAATATATGCCCAGGGCACTTGGGTGGCTCAGTCAGTTAAGCAGCTGCCTTTGGCTCAGGTCGTGATCCCCGAGTTCTGGGATGGAGCCCCACACTGGGCTCCCTGCTCAGCAGGAAGTCTGCTTTTCCCTCTGCCCCTGGCCCTCCCCACCACTCACACTCTCTCTCAAATAAATAAATAAATAAATAAATAAATAAATAAATAAATAAATAAATAAAATCTTTATATACACACACACACATACATACACACATCCAATTTACCCATGGGATTGCTTCAAACAATTTTTTATAAGGAATATTTTTTCCAAGTCATTGACACTATATGTACATTTGTTTCACTAACTCCTTGTTTTTCTCAGGTGGACTTAAAAAAATTAGACTGATTTAAGAAATGTCTTCCTTTATTAGCAGATATCATCTAGGTGAGTGAAAAACGTTATGAAAACTGGTATCATTTTAACTTGTTTCCAAAGGCCTAAGAAAGAAAAATCACACAGTTGAAAATCTCTTGTCTCTATATGTTACATGGTTTTAAAATAACAATGACACTATATGATTTTATTTAATGTGAAATTCTAGAAAATACAACTCATTTATAAGTGAGGGAAAGCAGGTCAGTGATTACCTTGGGCCCAGGGTAGAGGAGAGGATTGACTCCCAAGAGTGTATTAGGAACTTTTAGAAGTGATTGATGGGACTGTCTTGATCGTATTTTGTCAAAACTCATAGAACTATACTCCTAAAATGGGTCTGGTTTACTATATACAAATAAAGTAGATTAAAAGAAAAATCAAATAAAACCACATATACACATGACTTATATTTGTATCAAGTGTTAGTCTTTCAATATGTAGCATCATCTAATATCTCCACATTATAATGTCATCAGACATTTATGTTAATTATGCCAATGAAAGAGAGAAAAGTACTTGTACAATTGTCATTGATGAAATAGTTTGAAGTTAATAGAAGACTACACATACTATTATTATTAATTAGTATATTTTGAAAGTATATCTACTTTAGTATCTCTAATCCCTTACCTTTTGATTCTATGTTATATATTCAACTTTTCACCAAATAATATAAACCATCTTTTAACGATGTTAAAAGTCTTCATATGGTGCATCTATTTGTATCTAGTCAAGCAGCCAACACTTCCTACATGCTAGGCACAGTGATCAGTGCTGAATAAGAGAGCATGCCCCATCCTTATGGAATACTTTATAGTTTTCAAATTAGTTTTACATAAATATCTTATTGCATCCTTTGAGAGTGGAAAATGAAACTCAGAGAAACTGACTTTACCCAAGTTTATACAGCTAGATGACTGAGAGATAATCTGATTCCAATTTCAGTTTCAAGCAATTTAGGTGGATAAAGTTACATAGTTTAGGTAGACGAATGGAGAGTTTGAGAGTGCATGTGAAATAGTTGGATCTTATCCACATCCTGGAATGTGAATAAACTTCCTTAATTATATATAAAGTTGCATGTATTCCTTCCAGTTGATTTTCTCTAACACCAGGATAAGAAAGTTTGAATTTCTGCCAATTGGATTTCTTCCAAGACTATTTCAGATTGTTACCCCAACAGCTGAGACCTAGCAGATTCTGGGTGTCACAAAGGAGAACTCTACATACTTGTGGCATTGAATGTGAGTGGGCCTTATGTATAAAAATCTGCCCATCAGAGCGCCTGGGCAGCTCAGTCCATTGAGTATCTAATTCTTGATTTTGGCTCAGGTCATGATCTCAGGGTCATGAGATTGAACCCTTGCGTCGGGCTCCTTGCTCAGCGGGAAGTTTGCTGGAGATGCTCTAGCTTTCCCTCTGCCCCTCTCCCCACCCCCCACCCCTACTCACACACGTTCTCTTCTCTCTCAAATAAATTAAATAAATATTAAACACACACAAAACCCTGCCCATCTGGCCCCATTTGGATTTCACTGATTTGCAGGGAATTTTGTTGGTGGTGGCAGGTGTGAGTCATTCCCTGCCGCAGCACAGATGCAGGAGGCTGCTGGTGTGCTGAGTGGTGTAGACAGTAGGTCTGTCATGGCAGGGGGATGGCAGTGTGGCTGTCTTTGCCACTGCTTGTGAAGGAGACAGCATGGCAAAGTGGAAAGAATATGGGACTAGCCATAAGAAGACTTAAGTTCCAATCTTAGAACTTACTTGAGAGCTGTGTTACTTTGGGCCACTCACTAAATTATTCCAGTTTTTCTCCTTCTAAGTAAAATGAGGGAGTGATATGTGTATCACAGATAAGTCTCAAAATCATTACATTAAATGAAAGAAGCCAGATACAAAAGAGACTATATTGTATAATCCCATTTATATAAAATTCTAGAAAATGCAAACTAATATATAATGACAGAAAGCAGATCAGTGGTTCCCCAGGGCCAGGGGCAGAGAAAAGAATGGAAAGCAAAGAGGCATGAGGAATCTTTTGAGAGTAAGGAGAATGTGCTATATTCTAATCATGGTGGTGGTTTCACAGGTATATACAACTGTCAAAATTCATGAAATTATACACTATCGTGTACACACACTCAAAAAAGGGGATTCCAACTTCTAATAAGGGCTTAATAAGAAAAAAACATTGAAATAGATTTGGATTATTTACCATGGGTATAGGAGGGGAGAAAGCAGCACAGATATGTACTTGTGTATTTGTATAAATATGTATATATTTACCCATTTTGCTCTGTAATTAATATAGTAGGAATGCTCAAACACTAAACAAAATCAACAGTCATCGGCCTTGATCTCTAACTCTTCCTATATCCATTTGTCATTTTTATCTGAAATTTTATGAACTAGTAGTGGTGACATTTGAGGTCAAATTTCTTAAAATATTTGAAACAATTTACTAAAAATTTTGGTCCTAATACCATTTGTCTGATAGTTTTGCTTCTTAATGGTTATTGTATCCTATTATCTTTATATTGTGGAAGTCTATTTACATCATTTTATCACAGTGTGACCAAGGTGTCAGTGGTAAATTAACTCTAATATATGAGGAGCACAAGAAACAAAATGGAAATGACTTGACAATACCCTCTCCCCCAGTTCTCATCCTGTATTCTATTAATGGTTTAAAATACTCAAAATCCTTCTTAGTAAATACTTCCAGAAGCCAAAAACTAATTGTTTCGAGTTGACACTGAAGTCGAAAATTGAACTAGAGAAAATATTCAGTAACTCAAATATGAAGTAAGTAGGGATCATTCTGGATTAATTGTGGCTGTATAGAACTATTCCTGATCTCCTTCTTTCCCTAATGCTCAGGCCCTCTGTGCTTAAGACTTTCTGGGAATGCATAATCTTTAGCTGAATGTGGGACAGTGGCAGCTACTTCTAAGACAGAGACGTGTTTCTTGGAGGAAAGCCAGTTTTATGTTTTGGTCAGGAAATACACAAGATGAAGCTGTCAAAGACTAAGATAATTGAAACACATAGAATATATATCTAAAAAACAAAAAAACCCTGTGAGTTAATAGTGAATTTTTAAAAAGCGCCCCACTTACCCCCAAAAAGGCAAAACCCAAATCCTAAAGGAACTCATTAGACACCACTCCTGCCTTCATGAACAAACTCTACTTTGGATAATCAAGTAGCCCTAACTGTTGACGAAAAGTTTTTCTTTACAGGAAAATTTCACCAATAATGATATATTCAGAAAATCACCATTTTGCAGCCCTTCATGAAATAATTGAAGCAGGTAGCAGTCATCATTGGATGAAACTGTTGGATTAATTGGCTAATGAGAGAACTTTACAATCAAGGAATCAGGCTGCAATTCTAGCAGATATTTGCATATATTCTGATGTGATGGTGATGTATTTTAAAGCACATGGTAACACCTGTGAAGTATTTTTGCCTGAAATGTGGAAATGTGGAACTTGATTCTAATACAGGTTGTAAGATTAGGCCAAAACAAAACAGGACACTAGTTAAAATTGAATTTCAAATGAACATTGTTCATTTGTTTTAATATAAGTATGTCTCATACTTGGAACATACTTGGTTTATGCAACAAGTCAAGGAATAGAAAGGATAAAAAGGAAGAATGGGGTACTGCTCTGTAAGATAAAGGATTTAAGAGACATGACAACCAAATGTGTGGACCTTGTTTGGATTCTGAGCTAAAAATATTTTTGTAAAAAGGTATTTTAAAAATATTTGTTTAGGGGTGCCTGGTTCTCTCAGTCGTTTGAGCATTGGGCTTTTGATTTCAGCTTAGGTCATGATTTCGGGGTTATGAGATGGAGGCCTGCCTTGAGCTCCGTGCTCAGTTGGCTTTCTCTCCCTCTGCTCCTCCCCTTGCTCACGTCCTCTCTCTCTCAAATACATAAAATCTTTATTTACATATATATATGTGTATATATATGTATATATATATGTATGTATGTATGTTTGGGGGGTGCCTGGATGGCTCAGTCAGTTAAACATCTGACTCTTGATTTTGGCTCTGGTCATGATCTTGGAGTCGTGGGATTGAGTCCCCCATCCAGCTCCTGGCTCCGTGCTCAGCGGGGAGTCTGCTTGCAATTCTCTCTCCCCATCTCCCTCTGTCCCTCCACCCCCACCACCACTTGGCATGTGCATGTGCACATATATATATGTATATGTTTGTTTAGGGGCACCTGGCTGGCTCAGTTGGTAGAACACACAGCTCTTGATCTCAGTGTTGTGAGTTCAAGCCCCACACTGGGTGTGGAGATTACTAAAATCTTTAAATACATAAATGTTGAAAGATAAATCTTTTGTTGGGAAAACCAGACAGCAATGTGCAAATACACAAAAATTAAAGTGGATTAAGGTCTGAATGTAAGAGCTCAAACCATAAAACTTGTAAAAGAAATCGTGGGTGGTAAGCTTTATGATGTCAGTTCTAGCAATAATTTTTGGATTTGACAACAAAAGCAAAAATAAACAAGTAGGACTACATCAAAGTAAAAAGCTTCTGTACAGCAAAGGAAACCATCAGTAAAATGAAAAGGCATCCTACTGAATGGGAGAAAATATTTGCAAATCATATATCTGATAAAGGGTTAATATCCAGAATATATAAAGAGGGACACCTGGGTGACTTCATTAAGCGTCTGCCTTTGGCTCAGGTCATGATCCCAAGGTCCTGGGATCAAGTGCCACATCAGGTTCCTTGCTCAGTGGGAAGCCTGCTTCTTCCTCTGCTTGCCACTCCCCCTGCCTGGACTGTCATTCCCTCTCTCTCTCTCTCTCTCTCAGACAAATAAAATCTTTAAAAAAAATATATCCAGAATATATATAAAGAACTCCTACAATTCTATAGCAAAATAAAGTCTGAAAAAAAAAAGTGGGTGGAGGATCTAAACATTTTTCCAAAGACATACAGATGGCCAACAGGTACATGAAAAGATGTTTAATATCACTCATCATCAGGAAAATGCAAATCAAAACCACATTGAGCTATCACCTTGCACCTATTAGAATAGCTCTTATCTAAAAGACAAGAGATAAATTCTGGCTAGGATGTGGAGAAACAAGTGCCCTTGTGCACTACTGGTGGGAATGTTAATTGGTACAGCCACTATGGAGATTCTTTAAAAAAAAATAAAAATAGGGGGCACCTGGGTGGCTCAGTTGGTTGAGTAGTCAGCTCAGGGTCCGGGGATAGAGCCCCATGTAGGGCTTCATGCTCAGGGGGGAGTCTGCTTGAGGATTCTCTCTCCCTCACTCTCTCTCAAATAAATAAATCTTAAAAAAAAAAAAAAAAAAGAACTACCATATGATCCAGCAATTCTACTTCTGGGGACTTATTCAAAGAAAACAAAAACACTAACTCAAAAAGATATATGCAGCATTATTTACAATAGCCAAGATATGAAAACAACCTAAGTGTCCATCAAGGGGTGAATGGATAAAGAAGTAGTGTATATGTATATGTGTGTGTGTGAATGGATGTTGCGGGGATTATGCTAAGTGAAGTAAATCAAAGACAAAGACCGTATGATCTTATATATGGAATCTAAAAGAAACCACAAAAAACAACCTCATAGATACAGAGACCACATTGGTAGTTGCCAGAGGTAGGGGTTGTGGGGGTGGATGAAATGGGTAAAAGGAGTCAAGAAATACTTCCAGTTAAAAGTTATAGGGTGTAATAATGTACAGCATGGCAACTATAGTTAATAATGTGTTGCATATTTGAAAGTTTCTAAGAGAGTAGGTCTTAAAAGTTCTCATCATAAGAAAAAAATTTAACTCTATGGTGACAGATGTTAAGTAGACTTCTGATCATTTTGCAGTATATACAAATGTTCAATCATAATATTGTACACCTGAAAATGTGTGTCAGTTATACCTCGATAAAAAATAAATACATACACATATATTTAAAGATAAATTTTTTAAAAGATATTTTTGAGATAATTGGGGAAATTAGATTATGGACTAAATATAAGATACCAATGAATTATTTTTAATTAGGTATAATAATTGCATTATAGTTGCATTTAAAATATATTTAAAATAGTGTCCATTTAAAAATGAATTTAGAGGTAAAATGACATATCTGGGATTTACTTTAAGATATTTCAGCAAAGGAAAGAAAGCATAGAGGAAGCAAGTGTGGCAAATTTTGATAATTGAAGAATCTAGGGTTAGTTAATATGGAAGTTTATGGTATAATTCTATTTACTTTTGTGATGTTTGAAAAATTTTTTTAAAGGTTTTATTTATTTTTTGACAGCGAGCACACAAGCAGGGGAGTGTGAAAGAGAGGGAGGAACAGGGAGCCGGATGTGGGCCTCGATCCCAGGACCCTGGGATCATGACCTGAGCCGAAGGCAGACGTTTAGCCGCCTGAGCCATCCAGGCACCCTGATGTTTGAAATTTTTTATATTTTAAAATGCTGTGCTTACCATTTGCCAAACAGTTAGTGGGTGCTTTACAGAATATGTCTGCTATACAATCAGTACATGTATGGAGTACTTTAACATATCTAAGTCAATACCTGCAGAAATTACTCTAGTTTTAAACTTGAAGAGGCCCAGAGACATTAAATAATTTAACCATGTATCACATCTGAGTCTTGGTAGAGCCTGACTGGATCCTGGGTTTTTTTGACTCCTAATCCAGTTATCTTCTGTTATATTAGTTACTACTAAACAAACTCTTTGGTAGTCTACTGACATGCTTAAAAAAATAATCTTG